>NW_006206145.1:647816-739558 GCF_000334495.1 Tupaia belangeri chinensis | reverse complement strand
GGACCCGGTGGCTTAAAACTCACGCCGGGCGCGTGTGCGTGCGTGCCCAAGATCCCTAGAGGAGAATGGAGGAGAAGGGATTGCGGCGTGACCATCCCCCCTGGGGGGTGATTTCTCGCTTTCTGTCTCTATGTCTCTCTCTGTCTGTCTGGCGAGCGCATGCGCCCTACAGTGAAAATCTCTCCAAAAAAAAAAAATCTGGATATATGCAAATTATTTAGAGCAGTGATTAAACAAAAAAGAAATTTAAGTATCTCTGAAAGGGGCCAGCTGGTGCCATAGTGGTTAAAGTGTTGGCCAACTACAGATTGAGTCCTGGACCTGGCGGCTTGCTTTCTCACTTTCTCCCTCCCTCTCTTTCTCTCTCTCTCTCGTGAGCATATGTGCTCTAGAGTAAATTGAAAATAATAATAAATTGAGTAATTCCTTAAAAAAACAAATATCTATGAAAGATAATTGGCTGTTTTAACAAAATTAAACTTTGTAAGTATTCTGAATGGGGTTAAGGCATTAAATTCAGATCTTGATTGAGTCAGTAGGTACATGAGTGTTCATAATTTTCAAGTGTCATCAAATTGTAAATTAAAATTTTTTTATAAAATTATATTAAAATTTTTAAAAATTCACAGTATTTTTGAAGAAATTATAACTCAAAAATTATTGTGTCTAGAGCCAGCTCCATAATGCAGTGATTAAGTGTTATGCATTAATTAGGAGCTGAATCCTACATAGCCAAGCATGGTTTGAATCCCAGACCTGGCAACATGAAAAACATACCAGATATGTATGTGTACAAACCAAAAATCTTGACAGGATGGAAAAATGGAGGGAAAAAGATTATGATGTAATCATGTCCCATAGTAAGAGTTCTCTCTCTTTTTCTCTCTCTTGCAAGCACACACACACATCATCTGGCAAATAATTTTTTTTAAAAGTGCAAAATAAATAAAGTAAGAAGGATTTCACTACCAAACCTTGAAGTATATTACAGAGTTATGGTAATCAAATAGCTCGTTACTGGAAAAAAAAAAAAAACAGACTTATGGACCAATGTAATAGAATGGAAAGTTCACAATAAGCAGCAGATACATACAAGCAACAGATTTTTGAGAAAAGGCACAAGAGAATCCAATGGTGAAAAGAATGTCTTTTCAACAAATGCTGTTGAGAAAACTGGATATTCATCTGCTGAAAAATGAAGTAGGACTGCTATTTCTCTGTATGAACAAAAAAGCAACTCAAAATCTAAATGTACAACCACAAACTATAGGAGCCTGTGACAGAACAGGGAATAGCAGCAGCCCGTGAGACTAACTGAAGCAGATTATAGATTAGAGATTACTGAATCCTGCTCTTCTCCTAGGTTGGAACACTTTAGGTCAGCCTCAGGAGTAACTAGTCCTGAAAGACTGGGAAAGTTACCAACATCTAAAGTGGACTATACACACACTTCTCTGATTGGAAGACAAGACCCTCTACCAAGAACACATCTGAAAAGTAGAGCTCTTTCTTCCCACTGACATTATAGAATTGACACCAGAAAAATAGAAAGAAGTGTACAGTTCATCAGATAACTAGAAACCAGCACAGAGGTACAAGAAATATGGGAAAACAAGGATACCTCTCTCCCTCAATGAAACAGAATAATTTGTTTTAATCATAGACACTACAAAAGAATTTGCAGGAATATATGAAAAAGAATTCAGAATATTCATGGTGACTGAGACAAGGAAGTCTTTCCAAGATTTGATGGAGGAAACAAAACAAAACAAAAAACAAACCAAAACAAAACAAAACAGGAATTTCTAGAGATGAAGATAATAATACGAGAATCAAAACCTCCCTCAAAAGAATAATAAATAGTAGATTGAGCCAGGCAGAAGACAGATTCTCTGAGCTGGAAAACCAAACCTTTGACTGGGACCAGAAAGTGACATGTTAGTTAAGGGGCTGCACTCCTGTATAGGTGAACAAAGTTCAAGTCCCAGATCCAGCAACCTGAAACTCATGATAAGTTCATGTGTTTGTGTGCACACTGTCCCAAGAGGAGAATGGAGGAGAAGGGATTGCAGTATGGCCATCCCCCACTGGGGGATAATTTATCACTTTCTGTCTGTCTCTCTCTTTGGTGAGTGCACATGCTCTATAGCAAATATCTCTCAAAACAACAACAAAATATTTTACTTACATAAAACCACCAAAAATAATGAAAAAATAATTTTAAAAAGTTTGGACAAGACATGGGAAATACTAGACACTATTAATCTCCCAAATATGCTAATAATAGTTATTCCAGAAGGTAAAGTATCAGACAAGGGCCTAGAAGATCTGTTACATGAAATACTTGCAGAAAACCTTCCAACCTAGAGAAACATTCATACATTCAGATCTGAGAAATATAAAGAATTCCAAATAGAAAAAAAGAAAAAAATTGAAAAAAACACAAAGAAAGTGAAAAGACATGCCATGTTTCTGGATTGGAAGAATTAATCAAAATCTCAGTTCTTTCCAAGTTAATCTACATATTTAATGTAATCCCGGTCAAATGACCGAAGATATTCTTCACAGATTTAGAAAAAAATATCATTGACTTTGTCTTCAATCATAAAAACAAAACGAAACAAAAAACATATTGCCAAGGCAATACTGTGCAAAAAGAGTGGAATAGGAGGCATCTCACCCCCTGACCCCAAATTATATTGCAAAGCTGATAATCAAAACAGCATAATATGGGCAACAGTGGTTTGAGTCCCAGACCCAGTGGCTTGAAACTCACACCAGGCATGTGCGCGTGCATACCCAAGATCTGGAGGTGAGAATGAGGAGGGATTGTGGCATGGCCATCACCCCTGCTGGGATGATTTCTTACTATCTTTCCTGTCACTCACTGTTGTCTTTCTCTCTCTATGATGAATGTGCACACCCTAAGACCAAAACCTCAACAATAACAAATAAAAAAAAATCTAAGAACCACAAGTGCTGTGAAGTTGTGGTGAAAAGAGAAGTCTTCTCAACTGCTGGTGGGAATGTAAATTAGTTCAATCATTGTGGGAAATTATATGTAGTTTTCTTGGTAATTTACAATTTTAACTACCTTATGACCCAATAATTCTACTCCTTGGTATTTACCCAAAGGACAGGAAAAACCTCAGTTGGAAAGACACTTGCACATCTGTGTTTATTGTACCATTATTCACAATTGCTAAGTCATAAAATCAACCTAAGTGCCCAACAACTGATGACTAGATTTTATAAAGGTGGCACGTATATGCATAATGGAATATTACTCAGCCATAGACAACAATGAGCCCCTTCCATTTAATACAAAGTGGGTGAATCTAGAAGATTTAATGCTAAGTAAAATAAGTCCATCTAAAAAAGACAATATATATCCTTATTCAATATATATATTATATGTCTGCACTCTATATCAGAAATCAGAAGACTTGAGGGACCAGTGGATGGCATAATTGTTATGTCACTGGACTCCCATGTGGTTGACTGCTGTTTGAGTCCTGGGCCTAGTGAATTAAAACTCATGCTGAGCGTGTGTATGTGTATGCCCAAGATCCCTAGAGGAGAATGTAGGAGAAGGGATTGTGTTGTGGCCTTTCCCAAGGGGGATGATTTCTTGCTTTCTGTCTCTCTGGTGAGCACATGTACTCCATACCAAAATATCTCAAAAATATCAATAAACAGGAAATTTGAAGACAATAGTAGGGAGGACAAGTAAAGAGATCAGAGAATATGTGGGAGTGGATCCTCCACAATCCATCCCCCCCCCATACAATCCCTGGTATCTATGCTTGTCCTCCCCACTGTTATGCAAAACATTTATCAGAATGTAATGTTCTTTGATGAAAATAATTTAAATAGTCATATCCTTTATTTTATTGTTATATAATATATGCATATATTAGAAAACTATATCATATGGCATAAAGACACGACAATTAAATATAATAAGAAAATATTTATTAGAAAATATAAACTAAAGAGAGTTTTGATAAAAGATTGTGTTGGGACCAGCAGATGGCATAATGGCTATGATGCTGGACTCCCATGTAGTCAACCACAGTTCAAGTCCTGGATCCACTAGCTTAAACTCACGCCAGACAGGTATGCATGCATCTATAAGATCCCAAGAAGCCATCCCCCTGGATGGTGATTTCTTGTTTTCTTTTTCTCTCTCTGTCTGTCTTTCCGGTGAGCACACATGCCCTATAGCAAAAACCTCTCTCTAAAAAAAAAAAAAAAAAGATTCTGTCTAATAAACAAAAAGATTAAAAAGATTATAACTTTTTTGGATTATCGGGAATACTGATTACAAATTTTTCATCTGTTTACAGTTCATTGGTATTTTTAAACTTTTTAAAATTATTTGAATCCATCTTCTGATTTTGTTTTATAAAATATCCCCAAGTGTTGAACATCATTTATTGCATCTATCATAATAATGTTAAATTTAGAGTGGAACATTGGACTATAATTAAGGAATTGCAGGCAGATAGAATAAAATTACCAAACTATGTCATATCTGGCAATTTTTAAAAAGGGACCTTTTTAGATTGGTCTAATTGATTGGTTTGTTAGTATTTCAATTTATCTGTCTTAAATTTAAACAAGAAATTTGGGATTATCTAGTGTTCAGTTTAATGCATTTAATTACCACTTAATTATTTCATATAATTAAATAATATTTCATGTGGCAGTAGTAGCCAGAGGAATAAGGTCTCAAACATTAATTCACATTTATAAAATGTAAAATACTCAGCCAAGTTTTAAGACATGTTAGATTTTATTGTGTTTTGTTTAAGAGGTTTATGCCTTAGGGTGTGCGTGCTTACTGGGGAGAGAGAGAGAGACAGTGAGAGGAAAAGTGAGAAATTACCCCACAGGTGGATGGCCACACCATAATCCCTCCTCCTCCATTGTACTCCTGGGATCTTGGACATGCATGCACATATGCCTGGCATGATTTTCGAGCCTCTGGTCTGGGACTCAAATAGCTGAGGTCATGTAAGAGGGCATCGACGTAACTGCCATGACATCTGCTGGTCCCAACATATGCTAGATTTTCAATGGGACCACAGGATGTAGGGATAGAAGGTCCTCCATGGCTGAGTTTTTTTGAGTCTCTTAAAGAACTTTAGTACCTTCACTTACGAAAACTGCAGAACCCTCAGAACTCTAATTCATTTGCGTGGTTGAGGAATCTTTTTCAGCACTGATCAGTTATTTCAACCAATCTAAATGGAATTACTCAAATCTCATTATTCAAATGAATTTTACAGAATAGAATGAGGCATGCTTGGATTTGATTCTAAACATCTTAACCATAGGGTCAATTGTCTTTTATTAAAATTGCTGTATAGCTCATCTTTTGTCCTTGATGCTGATCCTTTTTATTTCTAGTTTGTAAGAATGTGGAAATATAATTTCTTTTAAACATTTACTGAATTATAATTCTTTTTTTTTCTCCCAAAGTATAATATGTTAAAGATGTGTCATGTTCAACTGTGGCCTCCAATTCTTTTAGGAGAGCTTTATTACTAGGAAATGTCAGTTAAGCATTTCCATAACTGTCAAATATACTGCTGTTAGGAAGCTTTACCAACCATGTCCTATTTGCTACATTCAGTATATTAACATTTCCTTTACATCAGGGGTGACAGACCCAGTATAGATTTGACAGTTATCATAGGAGTTTAATTAGTGGCAGGTAGATATACTGCATTCCCATTCCTTTGCTTAAAAATAAAAATGCATTTCTATCTCATTTAAAACTCCATCCTCTTGAAAATCACATTCGTTTTCAGCCTCTAGATCACTTTCTCCAAATCATTCTTTCTGACTAATGCACTAATTGAACCTATTTAATCACCTGAATCTAGGAAGGGAACTATGCTAGCTTAGATTACTGAGAGAATATACATTCTTGTTTTTTTTCATAAAAAAATTTTTTTATTTGGAACATCCACTTTTTCCACATTATTCTAGACCTAGTGGTACTACACAGTAATGTTCTTTGGCTCAGCTTCATCAATGTCACCTGAGAATTTGTCACATAAGCAAATCTTTCATCCTGTTTCAGAATACCACAATATATTGCGTGCTGTAGATGTATACAATAGCTTTGAGGACCACTGATCTAGGCAAATAATATTGCTGTATGTTTTTATCCTTATCTCCTTCTTTAACCTATGTCCTGTAATTTCAAGATATATATATATATATATATTTTTAACAAAAACATTAAAAGATATTATTTACATCTTTAAGTAAATGTAGAGTTTAGCCTGTTTTTCTTGATTTCGAATACAACATTCTGAGAGATAAATCTTAATATCCAAAATTGTGCCATATTCTTATGTCTGAAGTATTCAACTGCAGCCAACAGATAGCATTTTATATTATGCTATTATATAATCTTTTTCCTTGCAACCATATAAGTGAAAGAGAAGGAGAATTATGAATTTTAAGAAAGGGTAAACACAAAATTCCCATCCTGTCTGATTTAGCATTTTTTAAAATCTAGAATTCTTTCCTCCTAAAAAGTACTTTCATCTTCAATTGAATCTTAATTTTGTCTTAGGACCATCTTTTCATAGAGCGTTAACATTCCCCAGGTATATCCTCTGGTGCAGCTCATGATTTTGGCACCTGAAGAGTTTAATCAGTAGTAATTCCTGGAGGTTGCTTATCTTAATTTTATCATAAGGAATTGGCTTCCTTATAATCATCAGATCAAAACTACTTTAAGTGAGTTGAACAATTCTCTCTCCACCAAAATTAATTTCATCCTTAATACCCCCCAAAGAATGATAACACCCTACTTTTCTTCTTGTAGTTCCCTCTATCCAGAAACAGATCATGTGTACTCCCAGCATGCTCAGGGAGGTCTCAGGATGAGAACACAGCTCCTTTCCTGTATGGATCCAGCTGCATTCCCACTGTGGCAATGTCTGGGCTTATCAATATTTCTTTATTATTCTGGGAGAATCTTGCCCAGAAAATTAGAATAGCAAATGTCTTTATTTTCTATTCCAGGAATTTCTTAAAATACTCATCAAACCTTTAGTAGAAAGCATTGAACTATAGTATATGATAAATATTATTGGAAACCATTAATTCAAAATCCTTACCTTACTCTGTTCACATGCTGAACTATTTTATCATGATTGTTTTTCAATTTTAACTAAAGCACTGTAGTGAACAAACTGTCTTCAAATAGGCATTAACTTTTCAATATGGCCCAGATACAGTGCTGTAGGCCATAAGGGCACTGCTGTAGAATGCTAGCAGTCATAGGGGCAGGCTCCAGATTCACGTCCCAGGTCAAGTTGGACATGCAGGACATGTTTCCTGGCTGGTTACAGGGCTAGCCAGAAGATTGTAGCATGAAGACCCTGTCAAGGATGCCTCTTTTTCTGTCTTTCTGTCTGTCTGTCTCTCTCACATGTACATACACACACATGTATGCACATATGGAGCAAATGAATGAACAAAAATATATTAATAGAGGATCAGCAGGTGGCATGGTGGTTAAGGTGCTGGACACTCCCACATGGCCGACCAGGGTTCGAGTCCTGAATCTGGTGGCTTGCTTTCTCACTTCCTTTCTCTCTTACTCTCACCCTCTGTCTCTCTCTGGTCAAATTATGAAATAAATGAATGAATAAAAATAATAAATAAATAATTATTTAAAAAAATATATTAATAGATATTCTTCCTTTCTCTTCCCCTCTGGAATATTACTAAGATCCCATTTTCCCTTACTGTGGTAAGCAGTGAATTCAAAATTACCTTATCTATATTATATTGATGTCATTTGGGAGAACCAGATACATGTAGAACAAATACAATAAATCCAAAGGATGCATTTATTCATACTACAGTTAGATGTACATTTATTTATTTATTTTTTTGGAGAAGTTTTTTTTGTTGTTGTTTGTTTGTTTGTTTTGCTATAGGGCATATGTGCTAACCAGAGAGACTAAGAGAGACACAGACAGAAAGTGAGAAATCACCCCCCAGGGGAGACGGTCATGCCTCAATCCCTTCTCCTCCATTCTCCTTTCAGGATCTTGGGCATGCACACACACGCGCCCAGTGTGAGTTTAAGCCACTGGGTCCGGGACTTGAACCATGGTCGACTACATAGGAGTCCAGCAACATAGCTATTATACCAACTGCTGGTGCTTCCAGATGTACACTTCAAATGCTTATCATATAAATAATTTGGTTCTAGTGATAAGATCCTGTCTACTGACTAGAGTGTCTTCTCTTCAGTTCTAGCTGACATTATGAAACTTCTGACTCTGCCATTGGCATCGATTTTGGACTTGAGTAGGAATCTGAAATGTACTCTCACTTGACCTCAGTATTTAAATATATTAGCTTCTAAGTACCCTCCTAGGTTGAGAAGAAAATGGTAAATTTATCCCAGGATTAAGAGTAGCATAAATGGGCCTCCTGTTCTTCCTAATCTAACTCTATGGCCAGGTTCCATTGCCCAGGGCTCACAAAGAAATATAGACTTTGAAAATTAACAGAAGTGTGGGACACACATTATCATTTTGTAAAAAACTGAGTTTGAGTCTCATATCTGAATCAGGACTTTCTGATAAATGGGTAAATTGAAGAATGTAACTTAGATCTTAGACACAAGTTTTGATTCTGATTTCTCTCTAAAGATCTATTACAGTGATTGTTGGGGTAGGCATGCCTATAGAGAAAAAAGAGATTAGTCTAGGTGTACATATAAATCCACTTTTCTGGACACTTGCAATGGAGCAAAGTCTAGAAAATGATTGTGCTGCCTGTATGACAGGCCTCAGCCACGCATGAGCCAGATATCAGAGAGGATATGTTAGCATTTTGAGACATAGAATTTTTTATTTTTGGAGAGATTTTTGCTACAGGGCACATGCGCTCGCTAGACAGACAGAGAGAGACATAGAGACAGAAAGCTAGAAATCACTCCTCAGGGGGGATGGTCATGCTGCAGTCCCTTCTCCATTCTCCTCTGGGGATCTTGGGCACGCACACACACACACCCAGAATTAGTTTTAAGTCACCAGGTCTGGGACTCAAACCATAGCCAACTACATGGCAATATAACCCTTTTGCCATCTGCAGGTCCTGGTATAGCTCATTTTGAAGATGGAAGACTGGGGCCATGAGGCAAGGAATGTGAACAGTCTTTAGAAGCTGAGAAGCAATAAAAATTAATATATGACTTAAACCGCCAATAACCTCTTCCTTGGAGAGAAAGGAGTAAAGCAAGGAGAGGTGCTGCTAAATGGATGCAAAAAAAAAGGCAGAATGCTTCCCCTCTATACCTTAATTAAGCAGCCCCTTTTAAGAAATTCAGATTCTTAGCAAATGCCTCTGTAAATCCCCTTATTACATGACATGATTACTGGAGGTATAGGTGTCAGTTGCCAGTGAGACAGTAAGTAATTGAAAGACCAATAAGAACATTGTATAGTCTAGTTTGCATTTCTAGTAATAAGTGTCTGTTTTAGTTAAAACAATTGTATATTCTACATTTACCCAACAGTAGGTAAATACCACCTATAGGTCAGTACTAAAACAGAGACTGAAAAACAATAAAAATAAATTATTTGCTGAATTTGTTCAGAAGTCACATAAGTCACAATCATACGTAACCTCAACCTTTCAGTGGCTAACAATAGCAAATGTTTATTTCTTGCCCATGAGTAACATGGGTTGTCTCTGGGTCTAGTCTATGCATTGTTCAATCAAAAATCCAGATTTGGAACAATCCAGAAGCAGCATCTTTTTCTCACCTTGCTCCACTAATGACCATAAGCAAAGGAATCATGAGTACCAAGGTCCTTGTTTTCAAAACTTGGCCTTGTAGATAACATACTTTACCTTTGCTCTCCTTTCATTATTCAGAGCAAATCTAATGGCCACACACAAAGCCAGTGGAGCAAGGAATTATAATTGTCTCCTAAGGAGGCATAGGAAAATGTTGTCAAAAACAACAGCAAAACACTATGGTATGACTTCCCCCAATTCGAACATCTTTAAATACGAATGCAGTGCTAACCTTTTCCATGAGCACTGGAGACAATGCACATTGATCACTTCATCACTATTTGATGGTCTAATCAAAAGGTAGTTTCTATTTTTTAATCTAATAAGGCCACATGTTCTCATATTTCATTATTTTAGCAGGTCAAGTTAGTCCTGATTGTAAAATGAGTATTCAAAAATTTCTCATTTAGTGCTTAATTAAATATTTTGTATTTTCTCTGAAAAGATTAAGTACAATACAATCCACCTCTTAAACCCCTGTAGGGCTTGAGATGAAGATGGTGGTGTATTCGTATTAGGTAGAGGGAAAAAGATATGAGTAACATAAAGCAGATGTCTATTTCATGGATGTCTTCTACAGAAATAGCTGCAAGGCCACAGACAG
Source organism: Tupaia belangeri chinensis (assembly GCF_000334495.1). Lineage (NCBI taxonomy): Eukaryota > Metazoa > Chordata > Mammalia > Scandentia > Tupaiidae > Tupaia > Tupaia belangeri. Next base: position 729,105 of record NW_006206145.1, on the reverse strand, counting down.
CTTAATTATGACTATTAAGCACCAAGTAACTATGTGAAGGGCAGTAATTTTAAATTGGAGGGTAAGAGAGGACATTTGAATAATAATAGCATCATAAAAACTTGTATATAGAGACAGAAATAACAAGCTTCAAAATAAAGGTTCTCTCAACTGAAAATGCTAGTGAGATAGCTCAAACAACCCACCCCAAATGAACAACCTACCCCACAATACAGCGTGCATACATGCACACATGTGCACATACACACATGCACACATCACATCCACTTATAGAGCATAAGAAACTTTTAATAAAGACTTTGATTTTATAGTGTGGGAGGGAATCTGGTATTCTGATAAAAATGGATAATACATTTTGAAGAAACTTACAATATGAAGCAATTTCCAAGAATTATAATTCAATAAAATTCCCCGAATATTAAAGCTCTGCTGAATATAATTTTGTCCTCTCTATTTCAGAAAGCAATTTAAAATCTTACAGGGCATTAGAAATGTTTCTTATATTTGTAGCCTATTAAATTTTATAACGTACTTTAATATACTTTGTCATTTGATTCTCACGACGACCTCATGAAAGGCAAAGCATTATTATGCCCCATTAGCATAGCTCCTGACATATAATAGGCAGTTATTAATAAATATTTGTTGTTAGAATGAATGAATGAATTTTTGTGTCAGTTATGAGGAATGGGAACTTAAAAGAGTTAACTGTTTTGCTCAAGGAGACAGATCCTGGAACCAGGACTTTAGCTTTCTAAGCAAACTGTTTTGAAGGTTTATTCATTCACCATGAATATGACCTCTCTTTGAATATAGGCTCACCTTGTTCAAATGGAACATGGAAATAAAAATAAGTAAATGATTTATTAAAGTATAAATTGGCTCTACACAAATCTCAAAGGTTTATCTCTAAATATAATGAAATTTTGAGTAAAACAGGTTATTTACCTTAAAATGTAATATAGTTAAATCCATTCATGCATACGTTTAAAACATACTTGTTTGAAAAATGCTGAACCTTGTGTTCAGTGCTATAAATGATATGAAGCAGAGGAACCTAGCCTCTGGTCCCTATTATTTTGTGTCACAGAGTGTCTGGCAGTAATGAAATCTAAAGACCTCATATAATAAGAATAATAGTCTTAATTACACAGAATAAAATAATTAAGATTACAAAGGGAAACTACTTTGTTTAGTAATAGTTCATCCCTGCTGAGAAACACTGAACAAATGGTTAATTGATAATAATGACTGCTATAATTATTAATAGCTATCCATGATATTGTAATTTCATATGCATTAGTAGAAGAAGGGAGTATGTGGACCAACCAGTGACGTGGTGGGTGAGGTTGCTGAATCCCACATATTCTGACTGCTCAGTTTGAGTCTCAGACACTTTTGAAAATCATGCTAGACTTGTGTGTGCATGCTCATGCTTAAAATCCCCAAAAACAGAAATGGAAGGGAAGATATTACAGAGTGACTATTCCTTATGGGAGGAGGTGCTTTCTCACTTTTCCTCTCTCTTTCTGTCTCTCTCCAGGAAGCACATAAACTCTCTAGAAATTTTTTTAAAAAGAAAAAAGAGCTACTATTCTTGTATAACACCTAAATGAAAGTGAAAACATAGTTTGCTCCATAAAACCAACAAAAATGCACAGCTAATTTTGACATTATGATGTTAAAGGTCAAGATGAAGCAAGAGTTATGGTTCTTATTCCAAACTTTCTGGGTGAGCTTGAGTTAATATGTAATCTATTTTCCATACTTCCCAAAAGAGGAGAATAATATATAGCCAACAATATTTTGTGAATTTGTTGTGAAGTTGAAACATACTAATATATGGCAAAGAAATTTGAAATTTATATATCACTTAAAATGCAAGGTACAATTTTATGGAGTAAGCAATAAATTAAAATGTAAAGTTTAAAATATACAAAACAACAGTTGAAGTTAGGTAACTGGATATGAAGAATAGAACAGTTCAATAAAATAATTGAAGAAATGTCATAGAATAGCCAGTTCAGGGTTAATTGTCGAGTATGTGGTATAGACAACGGGGTCCTTATAAAATGTAGTCTAAAGTGGTATAGGATTTCTCACTTTACAGCAAGTATTTTGAAGGAAGAATGAAAGGAAGGAAGGGAGTCAAGGAAGACCTTTTTAAAATATCTTAGTGATTGAGTTGTTAAGAAAATTAGTGATAACACCCTTAATAGCTTGAAATATAATCAATATTTAATAAATAATAGCTATTATAATTTTGCCTCAGGCAAGCTTTGTAAGAGAATATGTTTAGTTTGCAACACCTGCCCTGAAAATGATGTGTCTTGAGTTTGTAACAAAGTAAATGACAAAGAGAGTAATAGACTTCTTAAATAGCAATAATGTGCATGAAAGTTAGATTTCTTTCTCTTTTTTTTTGAGAGTTTTTGCTGTAGGGCATGTGTGCTTGTAAGAAAGAGAGAGACAGAGAGACAAAAAATGAGATCCCTTCTGCTCCATTCTCCTCTCAGGATCTTGGGCACGCACACATACATACCTGGTGTGAATTTAAGCCACCGGGTCCGGGTCTCAAACTGCAGTTGATTACGTGGGAGGCGAGTGACAGTCATTATGTCAACTGGCCCCAGAAGTTTGATTTCTACTTTGATCAGCTAAAGTCACAAAGGAGAACATATTTAAGGAATTAGAGTGCCCGATAGAATTCAGACCCCAAGGAGAAATCACCACCCAGGAGGGATGGCCATATCACAATCTCTTCTATTCACTCTCCTCTTGGGATTTTAGGCATGCATACACATATGCCTAAGGTGTTTTTCAAGCTTCTGGGTCCAAGACTCAAACCACAAAGTAAGCCATGTGGAATCCAACCACTTCAACCACCATGCCACCAGTTGACCCCAATATTATTCTTTATTTGCACACTCCAATCATAAAGTGTTGTATTAATTCCTTTATTTCATTCCTTCTTCTGAGGATAACCTACCCATGTTTGTAAATAGCATTGAATCTTAAAGTAACAGTGGAATAGTTGTTACATGAAAGAAGCCCCATTTGTAAAGGATGAGTAAGAAATCATAGCATCAGAAAAAGTTATAGACGACCCAAAAGTATCCACACAAAAAGCTTCTGACTGTAATAAATGAATACAGTAAAGTGGCAGGATACAAAATCAACATACAAAAGTCTATAACATCTCTATATATGAATAACAAGCAAACTGAGGTAGAACTGAAGAAAGTAATCCCATTTAGCATAGCTAGAAAAAGTATAAGCTATCTAGGAATAAATCTAACCAAAGAAGTCAAACACATCTATAACAAAAGCCTTAAAAAAAAAAAAAAGAAATTGAAAATGACACAAAAAAGTGGAAGGACATCCCATGTTCCTGGATCAGAAGAACTAATTTAATTAAAATGGCAATTCCACCCAAATTAATCTACTTATTTAATGAAATCCCAGTAAAAATATCAGATACATTCTTCACCAATTTTGAAAAGTCAATTATAGAATTTGTCTGGAACCATAAAGTCATCCTATTGCCAAAGCAATTCTGCACAAAAAGAGTAGAGGAAGAGGCATTTCACTCCCTGACCCCAAAATATATTGTAAAGCTGCGATAACCAAAACAGTGTGGTATTGGCACAAAAACAGACACATGAACCAATGGAATAGTTTGATCATCCCAGAAATAAGTCCCAAAACATTCAGTCAACTTATTTTTAGCAAAGGGTATCAATCAAACTAGTGTGCAAAAGAAAACCTCATCAGCAAATGGTACTGGAAAAACTGGTTATCTACCTACAAAAAGAGAAACCTGGACCCTGATATCTCACCAATAACAAAAATCAACTCAAAGTGGATCAAAGATCTAAACTTAAGACTTCAAACTATAAAATTTCTGGTGGAAAACAATGAGGAAACTCTGGGAGAAATTGGGGTAGGCAAAGGCATTTTAAATAGGACCCCCAAAGCACAGTCAATAATCTTCAAACAGACAAGCAGGATTACATCAGATTAAGAAGTTTTCATACAGCAAAAGGCATTTATTAGTGTGAATTGACAATCATCAGAATGGGAGAATATTTTTGTAAAATATGCCCAGATAAGGGACTGATAACCAGAATACAAACAGAAATGAAGCAGCTAAGGGACTGATAACCAGAATACAAACAGAAATTAAGCAGCTCATCTGAAAAAAAAAATAAAAAAAGAGATTAACCCAATAAAAAAATGGGAAAAGGAGGTAAACAAACAACTCTCTAGGAAGACATATGAAAAGTCAAAAAGCATATGAAAAAATGCTCAACATCATAAGGGAGATATAGATAAAAAAACTAGATACCACCTAACCCCAATCAGAATAGCAAAGATTAAATAAATAAAAAATAATAAGTGTTGGTGGGTATGTGGTGAAAGGTGAACACTTCTACACTGTTAGTGGGAATGTTCATTGATCCAGCCACTGTGAAGAACGATGTGCAGGATCCTCATGGATCCACACATAGTACTCCCATATGATATAGCAGTTCTATTCCTGGGTATAGACTCATAGGGTAGGAGAACACTCAGTCTGAAAAGCACTTGCACATCTATGTTTATCACAGCAAAATTCACAATTGCTAAGACATAGAACTGCTTCAAATGTCCACAAACAGATGAATGAATTTAAAAAGTGTGGCACATATACTCTATGGAATATTACTCATCCATGAAAACAAACAAACAAACAAACAAAAAACAAGATCATGACATTCGATAGAAAGTGTACAAGTATGGAAAATTTGCTGCTGAGTGAAGCAAGCCAGGCTATGAAAGAGAGTCATATTGCATGTCTGCACTTAACATATACTGACTGTCCACACTCTATGATGAAAACTGAATGACTAGAGGATATAGAAGTATAGAAAATGGTGAGGGATATTGAAGACAGTGTGGGAAGAGGGTGGGAGAAGAGGGGAGTATAAAGAAAGAAATTAAAGAATAAATTAGAGAAGCAAGACATTTATGGGACACAGAAATTGATAATTATCTATTGATGATAACATGTACAGGATCCTGGACTTAACCTAGTGAGAAGTTTATTCATGTTGGATAAATTCACTTTACAAGCTAAGTGAGATGTACAGATTTAATGTATAAAATTAAAATGAAATAGAATAGCTACTAATGGTGGCACATTCTGTGAGGCTGACTCACATAAGAAGGCTCTGAGTTTTTGTCTAGAAACCTCTTTGAATATGCTGAGCACCAGCTTGCTTATGATTCAGGGCTCGCTGAGGCTGAGGGTAGATGTGATAGCACCTTGTTGGAGGTGATATCTATCTGGTTTTCTCACTCCCTGACACTCTTGCTTATGAAAGAAAGAAATCAATAGCACTAAAAAGAATAAGTAAATAAAGACAGGACTCTCACAGGAACCAGCAAATGTAATTGTAGTTACGAAGCTGAACTCCCACATGGCAGACCACAGTTTGAATCTATTCCAGCAGTTTTAAACTCATGCCAGGCATGTGTGCATGCATATGTAACCAAAATTTGAGAGAAGACTGGAGAAGAAGGAATTGCAGTGTGGCAAGTGTACTCTCCCTATAGCAAAAATTTCTCTAAGGAAAGAAAAATGGGGCTGGTAGGTGGTGTGCTGGTTAAGGGTCCTGGACTTCCACATGGCCGACCACAGTTCAAGTCCTGGTCCTGATGTCATGCTTTCTCATTTTCTCTCTCTCACTCACTCTGTCTCTCTCTGATCCAACTAAAAAGAAGGAAGGAAGTTAAATAAAATAATTCTTTTCAAAAAATAAAGACAAGACTTTCACAATTTCAGGTAGACTTGTTCTTAGCCAGCCAACTTGTAACATGCCTATAAAAGTATTTGTAAAAATGTATAAGCTGATTCAAGGTGATTCTCAGATCAACTTCTATTTTTTTTTGGAAAGGTTTTTGCTATAGGGCAAGTGCGCTCACCAGACAAACAGAGAGAGATAGAGAGACAGAAAGTGAGAAATTCCCCCCCAGGGGGAATGGACATGCCGCAATCCCTTCTCCTCCGTTCTCCTCTTGGGATCTTGGGCACGCACGCACACGCGCCTGGCGTGAGTCTTAAGCCACCGGGTCTGGGATGCGAACCACGGTCGACTACATAGGAGTCCAACGACACAGCCATTATGCTAACTGCTAGTCCCAACTTCTATTTTTTTCATGTTCAATAACTTGGATAAGTTTAAATACTTATTTCTACTGAAAAAAATTATTTAAAAAGTGAGTTAAATGGGTTACTGTGAATTATGTTGATTGGAGGAAATGTTCACAAAACTACATCAACTGCTATAGACTGCCATGCATTTGGTTTTGTTTTACTTGCTTTGTTGTTGGTTGGTCCTACAGAAAACTTGTAAAGTAAGCAAATGTGATATCAACAAGATGTCAATCCCAAAACACTAATAAGAAAATAATAATAATAATGACAAGATGACAGCAAACTCCATGTGATAAGATCTTACTCACCTTTTTATTTCCCTAATGTCCCAATTGAGAATGAGATAATACATATCACCACAGGACATGGAAAAAAATGCCTAAAAAGTAAAAAATATTATTCTGTGTAAATAATGTGTTACCTAACATTTTTTTCTTGGTCAACAAACAAATTAGTCATTTTGACTGTTCAAGTATACCCCAGTGGAAAACATCACTGATTTTGGTTATTATTTGTCTTATTCTTATTTTCATTCATCTTGACTTCCTGTAACTATAGTTCCTCTTCTTAGACTCTCCAATGAGCCTTCTAAATTCTGAACCTTTCTTCTGCCAATTGCATGGCTAGTCAACCATTAACTACCTTAATCTACAGGTATCAGGCTGAAATGTTCTTCTATCATCTGCAATTTAGATTCTTCTAGCCACTGTGCAATGTCTGGTTTATGTAGTATGATTACGTGCCTACTAAAACCCAGCTTCAACATGAGTAGCCCACTCTGAATGCTAAGATGATCACCCAATCGAAGGATCAACAATATTCTAGTTTGAGTTAAAGTCAGAAAGTCTTGAAGGATTGTTGAAGTTTAAATATATTTAACTTAATTGCATAGTTGTTGATCTATTGATAATCATGAAAATTTCATTATTTATTCATGGAATTCTTTAACTCATGTGACCATATGTTCTTTGCAATGTAATTTTCTTTCAATTGTATTAAGATTTGATAAATTTCCTTGACAAAAAAATGACTCACTGCTCATATATTTCTGTCCTTTCTTTGGGAATATTCTATATTTGAGAACCATAAATATACTCTAAGCAATATGATAGTAAATTTTTTAATAAATGTGATCCAGTGTCTTGAGCAGCACCAAAATTGATGATAAATGACTTGTGCTATCATAAATATGAAGGCAGTAATATTGGAAAAGTGACTGCTTTGGTTTTCTGTCATACCCTTTGACTGATGTTGGCACAAACTAGACCTTTTCCTCTCTAACTTTACTTTTTAAGGACTTGAAGTAAAGCACTTGATTTATTTCAGAAACTATCATATATTTAATTTTGTTTAAACTTTCTCTTTTATATTTTAATCTCATTCGTTTACCTTCTTCTCAACTTTGGGGCTTATGCTATCAATATTCTTAATGCCTTGGCTGATCACTTGATCTTTCTTGTGATTCTAAATTTACCTTCTGCCTGGAATCACCTGGCTCTTACCTGGATTTTACTAAGTTCTGTAATATAATAGATTTTTTTTTTAATTTTTATCTAACAATTCCAAATAACAGTTTGCCAGTAAAAAGTTTAGTTTCTGGTTCAGTCATAGAGGGAGCATCTTAAATAAACCTCTCATCAGAGTGTCATCTTTTATTGCTGGGAAAATGTCTTGACCAACCCTGCCACGCATATGTAACTTCAGGTGTCATATCCTACCTCAGGTGGAATTCTGTCGTTTTTTCCTGTCTGGATAAAAGAATTAACCACACAGGGTACTGAAAACAGTTAAAGATAATAAAGATTTGAAAATTATTTTTGAAAATATGCTGCAAGTTAAGAAACCATATGGTGTACGTGGGGCACAGCAAGCACAGGGACAGGGAACTAGGTTGGGGATGATTGATGTCTATTTGATTGACCTCAGTGATTGGTATACAAAGTGGCAGTATCATGGAATTAGGAAGCAGTATCTTGTATGGGATCAAGTTTAAACTCAGATTAACTCTGTGACACCAGATAAATTACTTTAGTCTTATAAACTTGACGCTATTTTTCTAAAACAGGAATAATAATAGTAGTATCTACTCACAAAATTGTTGTGAGAGCTACATCATTTAATTTGCCCTAAAATTAGAATAGTGCCTAAAATGTAGTGAGTGCTATGTATACTATATAACACTACATTATTATTCAAACGCACATGAACCGCTGCCTAAATCTAAATGTGTGTGGTACTTATTGACCTTGGGATGTTAACTCCTGCTCTGGTTTAAATGTGTTCTTCCAAAGTTTATATATTAGAATTTGTTTGTTTTGTGAGGATATTAAGGAAAGGCTTAATCTGATTATGATGTGGAAAGGTGAAGTCTTCTTGAAATGATTAGACCTCAGAGTGTGGGCCCCCATAATTAAATCTTTGTGTGTTTATAAAGAGAGAAATTGAGACCAGGATAGACACATGGATGCAGACTCGCTTCCTTTTGTCTTCCACTATGTTATGATCTGCAAGAAGACTCTACCTTTAAACTGTATTACGAAAAAATCTGTTTTTAGAAATCACCCAATATTGAATATTTTCTATTACTAGCAATAGAGAGAACTAGAACAGCTCTTCAGAACATGATTTTTCAATACATACTACCTGTAACAAAACCTCTTTGGGCAGTGGTTTAAAATCCACCTCTTGGATTGGCTTTGTGACCTGTGGGTTAAGGCAGCCAGACCTCAAAGCCAATTGCCAAGTTTGGGTCCTGGGCCTAGCATCCTGAGAAATATACTGGGCATATGTGCACACATGTCCAAAAGGAGGAAGAAATGGAGAAGATATTGTGGTGTAACCATTCACCATGAGAGTTGCTTTCTGCTCGCTCCCTCTTTCTCCCTCTGTCTCTCTGGAATTTGAGACCTTGACCTAAAAATGTCAGTATAAAGTTGTGCTCTAATAGGACAACGTAGTGTAATTCTTGTGGCATTAACAAGAATCAACTAGAGGGCCAGCATTTGGCATGAAGGTTAAGGCTCTGGGTACCTTAAAAACTGACTGCACAATTTGAGTCTCAGACCTAACTGCTTGAAAATCGCTCCCAAGTACATGTGTGTGCATACCTAAAATCCTAGATGAAAATGGAAAAGGGATTGCAGCCATCCTAGGGGGTGATTTCTCACTTTCCCTCTGTCTGTGTCTCTGGCAAGCATGTATGTCCTATAGAAAAACACACACACACACACACACACACACACACACACACCCAGAAAGAAGGAGAGAGAGAGAAAGAGAGAACGAAAACTGGGAATTAAACCTCATGGCAGGCAATAGAAGATAATGGTTTACATCTACAATCTACAGAAAGGAAAACTATTTAACAAACGTCTGATCTGTGTGAAAAGAGTTTGGATCATGAGATGATATTCTCTTAGCCATGGTCCAAGGTAGCCACTCTTCCCAAATCCCTGGAAACCCCCACCACTCAGCCTTTGAATGATAAAATGGAAATTAAGCAAAACCAAAGGGAAATCCTTACTAAAACATTCTCAACAGTCTAGGGAAGTGAAGAACACATTCAGCACTTTGAAAAGAAACACTTTGCTTATTGTTCTACTTGTTAGAATGTAGTTAACAAAATTCAAGTCTTTAACATAACCTTGAGATATTTATTTTTAAATAAACAGTCTCACAGTTTTGCTTAGGTATATCAAGGGCCATTTCATTAAATGGTTGTCTAAGGACCAGTAAGGAATGAACTGATACCCTAATATTCAAAAGTCAGGGATTGGGATCAGGTGGCCATGTAGCCAGAGTGAAACTAGACACATCTGGAAAAGGTTCTGGGTTTGTGTCTCAGGAGTTCCTGAGCATACCATGCATGCAAATGTGTACCTGTGATCTGTGATCCAGGCTGAGTCAGACTGGGGGTGGTGGTAGCATGAAGACCTTGTTGGGGGTATACATGTCCTCTCAGAAGAAACAAATAAATGCACTTAAAAATTCAGTGTAGAACTATCTTAATATCATAGAGTATATTTTCCCAGAAATGGGATTTCAGCTTCACTTGAGGAACCAGTATTTTGAGAAAGTCTTATTTCTTCTAAACTATTAAAGGAGTACTAGAATATGCATTTCATTATATTAAAACATCCTGAGGCAACATCAGGCCAGAAATTTGAGATGAGAAATAAATATGAGCTGAAAAGAGAAAGCCAGGGCAGGAGGGAAGATTGCATTGCCTGGAGAACTGAACTGTTGTTTTCTTGAAGAACGTATTCATTCTCTGTTTGTCAAAAATCTACCATCAGTGGAGCTACAGACAAGAGTTAGAGCTCTGATTTCTAATTGGTAAGCTGCAGACACTGTTCAAATGCTAAATCCAGAAACCCACATATATTTCAAGAAAGAGCTGAATTTTACTTTTGTGAATACAAAATAGAGAAGTTCAAGCATGATGTGAGGGAAAAGATGCCTTATTCCCTTTGAGAGCAATGAAAGAAAAACAACACTGACCACCCCTGTGAGGCATGTAGCATAATTATGTCCCTAATTATAGAAAAAAAAATGTGATTCTCCCTTTTCTCTCTTCAAACTTAGGATTTTGCACTAAATGATCTTGGTCTAGAAATAAAGAATAAATCTCTTGGTTAAATAGATATTTTTTGATACTAAAAAATATAGGTATCAACTCTTCATATGCACAGCAAATAAAAGTAAATGCAGTAAATTGCTACAGGAAGAAATGGTAGAGATAAATATCAATATCTTTTATTGTAAAATTTTGCATTGCTTTTATAATAGATTGGCAGAGAGGATTTTCAGCCCTTCAAAAAAAAATGTAATGGAGAAAAAGGGAAGATGAAAGTTATATCTGCCCACTAATTTCTTTCTTTTCTTCAAAGAATCCGTAGTTTCTGTGACTGAGGGAGAAATGTTTCCAAAAACTTTTGGGATAAGGTGAAGTCAGTATAAGAAAAGGGATTCTAAGGAAGCTAGAAATTTGTGTAATTTCAAGAGAAACAATATCTATAACCATTTTCCATGCTTCTATATCCTTCTATATACAATCAGTATATATTAAGTGGAGACATACAATATCTCTTTCATAGCCTGGCTTGCTTCAGTCAGCAGTAAATCTTCCATATTCATCCATTTTCTATCAAATGCCAGGGTCTTTTTGTTTGTTTGTTTGTTTTTTTATGGCTCAGTAGTATTCTATAGTGTATATGTGCCACATTTTTTTCAATTCATTCATCTGTTCATGGACATTTGGGTTGGTTCCATGTGTTAGCAATTATGAATAATGCCACAATAAACATAGATGTGCAAGCACTTTTTTGACAGAACAGTTTTCTACTTTTGGGTAGATACTCAGGGATGGAATAGGATCATATGGTAGTTCTATTTGTAGGTCTTTGTGGAACCTACATATTGTTCTCCACAGTGGCTATACTAATTTGCATTCCCACCAACAGTGTAGGAGAGCACCTTTTTCACCACAACCTCGCCAGACATTATAAATTTTTTTAATATTATCCATTCTAACTGGGGGAGAGGATATCTCATTCAAGAGAAACAAACATACTTTAATATTTCATGTTTATCTATGAAAGGGAAGTAGTTTTAATGTCAGTACTCACTGACCTTCAGAATCAATGTAAATTTCATATCCATAAATCTTCCTGCATAAGTTATACATTCTTGATAATTATACTTATTTAGAATAATCAGAAATTCTGGCATAAAATATTTTATGTGATGAATTTCATAGAAATGTTCATTAAAAAAATTCACTGGTGAAACTATGGGTCAGTAAACTGCAGTGAGTGTAAACTTTTCTTTCAAGGGCAAGCTTAAAATTTTGAGCCTATTTTTATTCATTCTCAGTTACACCAAACAGAAATACAGGTCTCATGAGCATTGCCTATAGTATAAATTATGATAAGAGGATTGATTTTTTTCAAACATCACTAAGCACCAAAGTTTCCAAGTGCAATTTAACATAGATATATTCTAACAGCTTACAAATAGTGTAAGCAATTCTGGATTCTGTATATTTACATATAAACATATTTCAATGTTATTTTAAGACAACTGGTACATAGGTATGTATTTTGGAAAACAGGCTGAAGAATGATCTAAATACCTCTCCCAAAAAAAGGGTTTCAGACTGTTTACAATGTTTCTTTACACATTTCTCTATGTTTTAATATTCTTTAAATTGTTTTGTTTATTTTAAGGAGATCTCTGTAACAATATACCAAGAAATTTTTATACTCTAAACAGCAACAAGTTTTCAGGGTTCATGTCTCATAGTTCACAATAGTGAATCTGTAGTATGTTTATAGGGTTAAATGGCAAAGAAGGTTACTGTAAAATACAGAAAAAAATTACCAAAAGATTCTTGAAAGTGTGTGTGTGTGTGTGTTTGTAAGTGTTCTGATGCCAGTTAATTGTCTGACAGTGAAATAGCATGAAAGCTATAGAACTCCTTACTCTGGAGTAGGTCATGCCTTTCATGGTGCGGAGCTTCAACCTGATTATGAACGAGCAATATGCTGGCTTTGGAAAGTGAGGGTCATTGGATCTATTAGGGGGTAGAGTGAATAATGGGGAAGGAAGGAGGCTGATAGAATGATTTTAGGATATCTATAGAAGCAATTAGTGGCACAATGATATCCCAGAAAGGTGTAGTCACTTCATTCCAAAAGGCTAATAATTTAGATTCAAGTGAATGGAGTCAAGAGTTTTATTGCTAATTTAATTATCTAATGTTACTCTGAGACATATTTCCAAACTTGATGGCTTAAAAATTGCACTATAAAGAACAGGTGGAAAAAGATCAGAGCATGAGCAAATCCTGTGAAGGGTGCTTCTCTCTTTCTTTCTCATATGCACTTTATCATGCAAAGCAAATCAATTTATTCTCTTATAACTATAGAGTCAGATGTCTGAAATAATTTTTACAGGGCTAACATTGAGGTGTTTTTAAAGCTGTTTCCTTTTGGTTATACTAGGGAGAATCTGTTCCTTTACTCTTCCAGCTTCTAAAGAATGTCCCCATTTCTGAGATTGTGGATAAATCACTCTAGACTCTGCTCTGTCATCCATTACCTTCTCTAACTCTGACTTTTCCAGCATTCCTTGTCTTGTAAGGATAAAGAACTTCATAGCTACATTGAACCCTTTGAGATAATATAGGATACTTGCTTGTATCTCATGGTATTTAGCTTAAATATATCTGCAAAGTACTTTTTATTATATATGGCAATATTTACCAAAGCATATTTGAGAATTCACTATTCATTCTACCACTGTGAATAATAAGTCAACTTATTTACTGACCATAAACTTTGCCATCATATTTTTATAAATTTACTCTTTCTACTTCTAAGACAATTCATTTGGAATCTACATTTAATTCAAAATAAGTAAGGGGACCAGCAGTTAGTGTAATGGCTATGTCGCTGGACTCCCATGTAGTCAACCACGGTTTGCCTCCCAGACCCGGTGGCTTAAACTCATGCCAGGGAATGTGTGCGTGCATGCCCAAGATCCTGAGAGGAGAATGGATTGCGGTGTGGCCATCCCCCCTCCCCGGGGGGGTGAAGGGGAGGATGATTTCTCACTTTATGTCTCTCTGTCTGGCGAGTGCACACGCTCTATAGCGAAAACCTCTCCAAAAATAAATAAATAAATAAATAAATAAATAAATAAATAAGAAAACATGCAGTTGGATTTTTTTTTTTTTAAGTCTCTTTATTCTTCTATGAGCAAGAGATAGAGAGTACCCCTAACGGGGTTCCAATGCTACAATCTAAACACAGCCTTCAGCTAGCCAGATTCTAGGCAAGCTCATGCACATTGCATTCAGTAAGATCTCCATACTTGAACCAGGAAGCTTCTCAAAGGGGATTGCATTATAGCCATATTTTACTGCTGTGTTATCATCTTATCCCATGAAATTATTTTAATAGCATATGAAAGATAGTTTTAAAGAATGTTACATATCCTACTTCTGCAGAAATATGGATTGGTCTTCAAAGTAGAAGACTTTTATTTTCAGGTTGTTTATTTTATTTTATTTTTTATTTATTTATTTTTTTACATTTTTCCACAAACATTTACTTTACGTAGCAAAAAATTTTAACTTATGCTCCATCATTCTTGAGAGTTTACAAACAACTTTCAAAATTTCAAAATACTGAATTTTAAAGATAATGTTCAAAATATGTCTTATAATTTTGTATAATTTTATAACTATAACAACAGAAGCAGTATGATTTTATATATATATATATATATATATATATATATATATATATATATATATATATATATATATATATATATATATATATATATATATATATATATATATATATATATATATATATATATATATATATATTTTAGAGTGCAGACACTAGGTATATATTAAGAGGGGACATAACAACCCTAACTGTGACAATCACTCTCCTCCCAAACTTGACACCAGAATCTATTTGAACTCTCATGCAAATAAGAATCTGGCATCCTATGCTGAGCATGGATTGGGTAGGGTAAAGTCAAGAGAAAAGACTAACATTTAGGAATGAGAGGAAATTAATCATCTGAAGTGATTGTTATGAGCAAAACATATGAGAGAATATAGCTAAACCATTGGTTTCTGTAGTTTTGTAACTGCATGTTGATGTAGGACAATTCTGAATTTTACAAAAAACTTTGTCAGAGGGTATATGTGCTCACCACGAGACTAAAAAAGAGAAGTAGAGAAAGAGAGGGAAATTGAGAAAGCACCCCCTCTTGGGGGTGGTCAGACTGCTACCCCTTTTCCTATATTTTCCTTCCGTGGGAATTTAAGGCACACACACAGTAACTAGGCAAATTTTTTCAAGCCACTAGGTCCAGAACTCAAACTGTGCAGTTGGATAGGTGGGATCCAGCCATCTTTGCTACCTCATGTAACTGGCTGGCCTGGTAACTCTGATTTATTTGTCTGAGTTTGCTGGATAGGAACTTCTCTAAGACTGGATATTTGCAACATTTCATAAATATTTGCTTTGTAATTTAGTCTCATATATAGCAATAAAAGTGAGATTAATGAATAAAACTCATACTTCTCTTTGGTCTTATGGTATAAAGAATTTGTTCAAATTTCTACTGTGCCCTCTCTCTAAATTTATTTATGGCATTGCAATTAAAATTTTAATGTCATGAGTATAATGTAAATCTCTGAGTCCAAAATTAAATTCCCTAAAATAAAATTTGAATATTTAGAAAATTTACAAAGATGTAATTTCCAAATAAGTTAAGGATAAGAAGAAGGGACTCATACAATATTTATTTCCAGCTTTAAATAATTAAGAATTATTTTACCCAATATGAGTAATTTCTTTTTAAGACAAAAAGAAACACTTTAATGAGAGAGCTTCTTGAATTGTACATGTTCATTCATTGTTATGTTAGAGATAAGAATCATAAGATAAAGATTTTGAATTCAGTTTCTTTTAAACAATTCTATTCCTTGAAAAGTCTTTTTTATTTCATATTTTTTGTCATCTCAACTAATTACAGTAACATAATATGTACTATTATATTAAACAGCCAGAAGCTGTAACACTTTGATCTTTCAGTAAGTTTGGATTCTGTGTCAGTAAATTGATTTCAAAAAGAGATTAGCATACTTGAAGATATTAAGGGATACTATTGCATCGATATTGGTGAGGAGTGGAAAAAGAAGCAGAAATTGACAGAGAAAGAAGCTAAGATCTTAAACAGTCTCCATGAAGAACCTATGATAGTCTCTGAAGTTCAGATGACCCTGAATACATTTTGAGACTTGGGATAAGAGATCCCAACAACCAGATATTGGGTGGACTGCTCAGGAAGGTGGTTTGCCCTGGAAAGGGCAACTGATTTCAGCTAAAACAATTCTAAAGAATATTTATGGATTAGAGCAGCAGCAAACCCAGCAAGAGAAATGAGTCCTTCCATTCTTTTTTTTTCTTTCTTTTTTTGGAGAGATTTTTGCTATAGGGCATGTGCACTTGCCAGAGAGACAGAGAGAGACAGAAAGCGAGAAATCATCCCCCAGGGGGGATGGCAGCGCCGCAATCCCTTCTCCTCCATTCTCTTCTCGGGATCTTGGGCATGCATATACACGTGCCCAGCGTGAGTTTAAGCTACCGGGTCCGGGACTCGAAGCGCAGTCAACTACATGGGAGTCCAGCGACACAGCCATTACGCTAACTGCTGGTCCCAGTCCTTCCATCCTGAAGGAAGATCTGGGCAGCCATCAGCCATCACATCATCCACTACAGATAGACATCTTTGCAAAACAATTAAAACAATCCCTGGGAATCAATGCTGCTCCTCTGCTTTGTAAACAAAGCATAAAATATCTCCAATAAATATTTTCTCTCACTTAATTTCTCCTTTTAAATATAAGTGTCAAAATAGCAGCACATTAAATCACTTATATTTGTGAACTAAATATGAAGGACCCTCAAAAAAATTCATTGAAAAGTAGAAACAGTATGAGTTTATTTTGGTGCAAAAGTTTTTAACAATCTATTCATAGTTTTTATAATAGCATTTTTCATGAACTTTTTGAATATCCCTCATACATCTGTTCTGTCGTTGTGTGAGGAAAATGATTATTTTCTTAATTGATATCTGTGTGAAAGGACACATTGAAATGGGAAAGGGTGAGAAGAATTCCCTAGTTGAGAAGTGAAGGAGGATCCTGTCAAATAATGCTTTGCAAAATTGCAAGGTCAATGAATAAGTCTTGGGTAAGTCACTTAGAATCATTCATAGACTATATATGGTATGAGGAGATCTAAAGTATACCATTTAATAGCATCAACATTTGATGCTTGTCTGTTGAATTTTCATTTTTCATTATGCCTAAGTTTTTTTTCCTTTTTCTGGAGAGGTTTTTGCTATTGGGCGCATGCGCTTGCCAGACAGACAGAGAGAGATGGAGAGACAGAAAGCAGGAAATCACCCCCCAGGGGGGATTGCCACACCACAATCCCTTCTCCTCCATTTTCCTCTCGGGATCTTGGACACGCCCGCACACGCTCCCAGCGTGAGTTTAAGCCACCAGGTCTGGGACTTGAACTGCAGTCGACTACATGGGAGTCCAGCAACATAGTCATTACGCTAACTGCTGGTCCCCCATTATGCCTAAGTTTTAATGTACTAATAGTGTAGGAAACACACTTCATATTTAGAGAATGAAATAATTCATGTATCCATCCATATACTAAAAAAAGTATCTGCTGAGCACTTATTAAATGACTGTAATTGTGCTAAGAGCTTGGGGTATGAGTTTAGTCACTAGCACAAGGCACTTAAATCTTCCAGTTGAGGGAAAAAATGAATATAACTAAAACAGAGAGGAGTTGTGTACAAGTTTTAGTGTGACTGGAAGAGTGTTGAGTGGCAAACAGAAAGGTTGACACTGGAACTTGATCTTGAAAATGTGCTGTGCAGGGAACCAGCAGTTAGCATAATGGCTATGTCACTGGACTCCCACGTGGTCGACCACGGTTCGTGTCCCGGACCCGGTGGCTTAAAACTCACGCCGGGCGTGTGTGCGTGCATGCCCAAGATCCCGAGAGGAGAATGGAGGAGAAGGGATTGCGGCGTGACCATCCCCCCTGGGGGGTGATTTCTCGCTTTCTGTCTTTATGTCTCTCTCTGTCTGTCTGGCAAGCACACGCGCCCTACAGTGAAAATCTCTCAAAAAAAAAAAATGTGCTGTGTAGGCAGGGCTGTGGCTCAGTGGTGGTGTGGTTGGACTCTCACAGGAAAAGTTGTCAGTTCACACCCCAGGATCTTCCTGAGCATGCTAGGCATCCACAAGTGCTCTCCTTCAGGGTCCGCTGGGTCTAGGGGAGGATCAAAAGAAGAGGATGCTCTTGAGGGTGACTTTCTCTTTTTGTCTCTTTCTTTCAGTTTCTATTTCATGAAGAAAAGAATGAACTGTAAGGGGAAAAATGTGCAGTTTTTATCACACAGACAACACAGAAAGTACTTGAGGCCAAGTAAATAAAATGTGTAAATGAACTCTCTCTCTTCCATGCAAGTCAGAGCTGTTATCTAAATATGTCTTTACACATGAGCATAGTAAGGAAATGTCTACCAAGATATGCTATACATGCATGTAACTCTTTAGGTGCACCCTAGATGAAACCCCTATGCAGAGTAGTTGGGAGAATCCTTCCTAGATGGCTTTCTATTTAGTTCTGTGGATATCTATTGTACAGAATCTTCTCAAAAAATACATTTCATTGATTATGTCAATCAAAGCACTTCTTTAGTGTTACTCACTAGGTCTGGGTTTCCATATTGGAAAAACGAATACTGTTTGATCACAGAGCTTTCCCTGAGATTCAATATTCTGTGAAGGTACTCTACATCTACTCAAGGGAAGTCTAGCATTCTCTTTCTACAAGGAAGGCTGCATCTTAGGCTTCTTCTAAACCATCCACGGTGCCAAAAATAGCTGAAATAAAGTAAAATCAACTTTGTAGGATGTATTTGGATATGTATCATTTACTTCTACAAAAGGCGACCTCACGATGATTTTTAAAATGAAGCTATTCAGTGAACACAAACAGAAACAGTCTAGGTTTCTATTCAATGAACATATCCCCTACTATTGTCTTCTAGGAGCTGCAGTGACCTTTCTGCATCACTGAATGTTGCTACAATCATGGTAAAAGAAAAAAATTGTTTCTTTAAATTTATTGAAATGATTATCAGAGTAGACTTTACATACCAACACTCTAAATAATGTACTTTTTACAAACAGAGTTGTTTTGTGACCAGACGTTAGTGTAATGGCTGTGTCGCTGGCCTCCCATGTAGTCGACCGCAGTTCGAGTCCCGGACCCAGTGGCTTAAACTCATACCAGGCACGTGTGCGTGTGTGCCCAAGGTCCAGAGAGGAGAATGGAGAAGAAAGGATTGTGGCGTGGTCATTCTCCCTGTGGGGTGATTTCTTACTTTCTATCTCTCTGTCTCTCTCTGTCTTTCTGGCAAATGCATGCGCCCTGTAGCAAAAATCTCCAAAAAAAAAAAAAAAGAGTTGTTTTATTTAACTTTAATTAATTTATTTATTTTAATTTGATCGGGGGGGTGGTGAGGTGGCGGGGAGGTAAAGTGAGAAAGCAAGTCTCCAGGTCCAGAACTCGAACTACGGTTGGTCATGTGGGGGTCCAGCACCCTTAGCAACCATGCCACTTGCCGGTCCCATGTACTTAATGATCTATATGATCTATACGGGGGAGGAAGGAAGTGATTGGGAGAGGAAAGAAAGAGAAAGGAAAGAAAGTAAAAATGGATGGAAGGAAGGAAGAAGAAAGAGGAAAGAGAGACTTGAACAAATAAATATGTGAGTTTAGCAAAAGTTGACAGACTCCTCTAGACATTTGGACAAGCTCACTTTTATATGCTGTAAGTTGTTAGAAATATCAAATTTTGGGCCAGCCAGTGGTGTGGTGGTTAGCATGGTAGGATTTAGCTACCCTAACCACAGTGCTGCTGACTAACAGTGTCAGATTTCTTGATTCAAGTGAGTCCTGGACCCAGAATCTTGAGAACATGGTAGACATGTGTGCATACATGCTCAAAATCCTGAAAGAAGGAGGAAACATAGATAAGGGATTGCAGCATGACCATGCCCCATGAGGAGTACTCTCTCAATTTCAGTCTTTCTCTGGTGAGCACATGTACCCTCTGGCAAACTAAAATTAATAAATAAAGAAAGAACATGATTTAAAAGTATACTTTCATCAATACACATACCTAATATAATTCACTTGGTTGTTTTTCACTAATTAAAAACTCCAAAGTGGATAGATTTTTAAAATCTACATATCTAGAGCTCAGGTAACATAGTGGTTAAGGTACTCCCACATGGTCGACTGTGGCAAAAGTCCTGGACCCAGTGGCTTGAGACATGCCCTGCCAATGGAGGATAAGGAATTGTGGTGTGACCATCCCCTCGGGGGATGATTTCTTGCTTTCTGTCTCTCTGTGTCTCTGCTGAGCACAAGTGTCCTATAGCAAAAGTATAAACAAAAAAAAAAAAAGAAAGAAAAGAAAAAGGAAAAAAAGAAAACAAACAAAAAACTACATAGCTAAAGTCAGATTTAATAAACTGAATGGCTCTTTATATTCAGGCAAGGTACAATCAGGAATTTGTACATGGGAAACCTCTTTATAAAATCACAGAACCTTAGATAATTTGTAACACTTGTGTATATGTGTCCTATCCTCAACAAGACGCTATAATTTGTATAATATAGATTTCTAATATATGTATATCATTATCTTCAATAGACTGATATGTGTTCAATTAGAAAAGAGCATAGCTTCTAATATGATTTTAATTGGCTCAATTAATCTTCTTGTGATTTCATTTTTAGACATCTGTGAGATAATGGAAAAACTTTGAGATAAAGCTTCAGGTTAAATTTGAATGATAATGGAGATGTAAAGATTCAGATTCAGAAAAACTTTGATCTGTTAGGCAGATACCTTACAAATAGTTATTAATTGTACTTTTAATGCCAGAGTGTATATGCACATGTCTGATAAGAAGAGAGAGAGAGAGAAATCACCCCCAATGAAGCCTGTTTGCATTGCAATACTCTTAGTTTCCATTCTCCAACCAGTCAGGATCCTGGGCACATGCACATGTGCTTGACACATAAGCCTCTTGGACTGGGAATCAAACCCTCATTAATAATAGATCTGACTTCCCCTGCACGGTGCTTAACCACTGTGCTACAGTGTGACCCTAATAGTTATTAATTTTTCATTATAAAATATTATTTCAGATATATAAATTCCAGTTTGTTCTGATGTAACATACCACTGTTCACATGCTCTTTATAACTACACTTGAGATTTAGATGTGAACCTCAAATGTCTTGATTTCACTCTTACAAGCAGAGTTAAAGTTTAAATACCACAGATACAGTTTGTGTGTTATAATTTGTTCAGGATACAATAACAAAATACCGTAAAGCAGTTTATAAATAGTAGAAATGTATTGCTTACAATACTGAGGGCCAGGCTGAAAATCAAAGTACCAGTAGATTTGTTGACTCTCTAGGGCTCAATCCCTTGTAGATGGCTGTCCTCCTGTTCTAACTTCACATGACAGAAGGGACAAAAAGGCTTTCTTAGACCTCTTTCATCAGGGCACTGATCCCATTCATGATGGTTCTGGACTCATAAAACAATCACTTTCCAAAGTCTTCACTGCTTAATTCCATCATGTAGGAAGTGAGAATTTCAACATATAAATTTTTGGAGGACATAGTCAATCAAGCCATATAGTATGTGTACTCTTTTCTCAATGTTCAAGAACTTTCTCAATGCAATGGAAGTCTCAATATCTGTCAGATCCATTCCTCTAAATTGCCTATGCTAAACCAATTTTAATCATATGAAGTTATTTTAAGCATGTGCATTATTTAATGCGACAAACCCATATAATTTCTTAGCCACTTTCCTGTGCTAAAAAAGCTTTCATTGTCTTCATGCAGATTATTTATTTGTTATAAGAGAAAGATAATGACTGTACAGTGGAAAGCATACATCACCTCACCTTCCATAATAATCAGAATTAGTATAATCAATGAGGGACCGATATTCATCATGTACTACTAGAATATTCTGAGAAAGGTAGTACAGCATCATTGATGAATTATTCTGACTGGTAATTCATAACTTGGATCTAATAATAAGGAACATCAGAAAAGAGTAAAATGAAGAAAATAATAATAATGTATTATTTCTCCCAAAATTGTCAGTGAATGGGTGTGTTAATATCCCACATTAGAAAATAACTCAAGAGAAATGACAACTAAATTCAATATTTGACCTTTGACTGAATCCTGTACTGTAGAATAAAAAATGTAATAAAGAAAAATATAGGCTCAATTGACAAGAGAAATTGGAATGAGGAAGACTTACTCGTCAACAGTATCACATCGATGTAGAATTTGCTGAATGACAACCACACTATAATCATGTAAAATTATATTATTTTTAGAGAAAATATGCATGAAAATGCATAAATGGTCACAATGCATGCATATAACTTACTTTTAAATGGTTAAGAAAAATACACACACACACACACACACACACACTGCAGAAAATGAAAGAGAGAGTGAGGGAGAAATATGATAAAACAAATCAAGTAGAATGTTAACCACAGATGAAACTGGATAAAAGATGGATATACTTTGGATGTATTGAAAACAATCACATGTTGAAAATTGTATTTCTGTGAACAAAGTTAAGACAGAAATCACTATAGTCAAGCAGGATTATGTGCTACAGATATCCAAAAATGTGGAAATAACTTTAGAACTGGTAAATGGGCAGAACTTTTATGGGAGGGAATCTAGCAAAAACCTAGATTCCAGTGGAGGCTCAGAAGAAGAACTGAGAAATGAACTAGGACTTTTTATAGATACGTTATTTGATGGTAACCAGAATACTGTTAGAAATAGGGACAGCAAAGGTCATTCTGAGGAAGTTTCAAATGAAAATGAGAGATTCCTAAAAAATCTACAAATAGAATTACCATATGATCCAGTAATCCCACTCCTTGGTATCTACCCAAAGGACAGAAGAATACTTAATCATAAAAGTACTTGTACATTGATGTTTATTGCAGCACTATTCACAATTGCTAAGTCATGGAAACAACTCAAATGCCCACTAACAGATGAAAGGGTAGAAAAACTGTGGAACATATACTCAATGGAATACTATTCAGCCATAAAAAACCTGGCTCTTTACAGGAAGTGGATGAATATGGAAGATTTACTGCTGAGTGAACCAAGCCAGGCTGTGAAGGAAAGGCATTGTATGTCCCCATTTAACATATACCAAGTGTCCGCACTCTATGGCTGAAACTGATTGACTAAAGGATATAGAAATACAGTATATAGATGTAAATACCAGATACAGTGCGTGTGAAAGAGGAGAGTCTGAGGAAGAACATTTAGAAGAAAAATAGGGAGGCAAAGCATTATTGGCACAAAGAAATGTGGTATTATGTGTTGAAGATATTTTGTAGTTTTATCAACTGTACTAGGAAGAAATGTTTACCTGATGAAATATCCATTTTGTAAGCCAAATAATAATGTGATTGAATGTATAAAAGAAAATGAAATGAAAAAGAATTTTTTAAATGAGAAAATTATTGGAAATTAGACCACGACAAAACAATTGGCCTTATAATGTTCAGTCCTAAAGCTGTGTTGATTATTGAATTTAAGCATGATGAAGATCTGGCAAATGAAATTTCAAGGCAGACTATAGAAGAAATTGCATGGTTATAGTTAAGTACATTTAGTGAAACAGGAGAGGGATGAGATGAGTTAAAAATAGAATTGATCATTAAAAGAGAAGCAGAGCAGAAAAATCCGAAAATGTGCAACTTGGCCATGTGGCAAAGAATGGAAAAATGCATTTGGCAGAGCTTGCTGAAAGTGTGGCAAAAACTGGTTGCTAAAGATGTAAGGGATCAGGTGAAAATGATTAATAGGAAGACAGCAAAATCCCTCAGTGCATCTAGCATGTAGCCCAGGAGTTCTGCCCTCCTGGTTTCAGCCTTGCTTAGAAACTATTGACTCTGTTCTCCTGGTGCAAGGGAAATTTCTATCCTGTTCTTGTCTCCTTGTTGTATTTTAGGAGCACTAATTTGTTTGGCTTCACTGTCTCAGAAGTGGTAGAAGTTTGCCTTGAGTCTCAGATGAAACCTTGGATTTTGCAGTTTGTGTTGGAATGAGTTGAGACTTTGGGGCCTATTGGGATTCTTTTGTTTGTAAGAAGCATATGAATTTGGGGGACTAGTGATGCAATGCTATAATTTGGAGGTTCCCCCCAAAACTATAGTCCTACCATTCATTCCTCTTAGGACTTGGTTGTACTGTAAAGGCCTTAAGAAAAAATTTAATCTCTTCAGGATGAGGTTTTTGAGTATGCTAATTTTCTTAAGGTGGGGTCACTGTCATTGAGTTCTGATATGTTTATAAGAGAGAAAAGGAGAGGGAATAGTCAGAAACTTATGAACAGCATCACTGTTCAAGATCCTCTCTCTCCACTTTTATAATGCCTTTGACATCCACATAGCCAGAATTGTGAGTCAAATGAACCTTAAATCAGATTCAGAGTGTCTGGTATTTCTTTAAACAATGCAATAATGGATTAAAGAAAGAAAAGGAAAATTGATTTTAAAAAGCTACTCAGTATAAGAAACAGAACTTGGAATGACTGAACAAGAAGACTGACTGTGTATGCTAAAAATTAGCATTCAATGAATATCTAATATATGCCAGTTCAGTGATTGCACTTCCCTCACACATACACTGACACGTATACGGGCAAATAATTGTTGGACTAGCCTCCTGTTACAGGTGAAGAAAGTGAGGCATAGAGTACTTATCAAACTTACCTGTACAATTATTATACGTAGAGATTCAAATTGAGATCAGAATGCAAAAGTATTGATTGTATTCATTGTGTTTCCTTATACCAAAATGATATTTATCTAGTAAAATCTTTTCTTTTACAAATGAGAAAAGTGACATCTTTAGGTATGAAGTGACTTGATTCATATTTCAGGGCCCCTGACAGACTGGATTACTGCTGTGAATAACAAGTAATTAACTAGCTTTGATGTAAAACAATGTAGTAAAATCAACCCAAGTTTTTCAGTTCCATCTGAATGGCCAGTGGGAATATGACTTAAAATACAATGGAAATTACAATTGGAAGTTGGCTTAAATACAGAAGACTATATTATCATTAAACAACTTTCACTCTTTTCAATGATCATTCATGATTTATAGATTTTTAGAATCAATTTCCTTTATTAAAATATTACATACCTAACAGAAAAGTGCATACTCTTTAAATGAAAATCTCAGTTAATTTTTATATGAACAACACTTGTTGCCACCTTCCAGATCAAATAATAGATAAAAGAATAGGACATTATTACTACCCTAGAGGCCTCCAACCAGTCTCTTGACAAAGAAAACTGCTATTACTTTTATCATCATAGATTACTGTTTGTTGCTTTGGAATATTCTATAAATGACATCAAGAAAGATAAACTCTTTTGTGTCTGTTTTCTTTTTCTCATTAGAAATTTCTTTTTCTTATTTTTTTTTTTTTTTGGAGAGGTTTTTCGCTATAGAGCGCATGCACTCGCCAGACAGACAGAGAGAGACATAGAGACAGAAAGCAAGAAATCACCCCCCAGGTGGAATGGTCACACCGCAATCCCTTCTCCTCCATTCTCCTCTCAGGATCTTGGGCACACATGCACATGTGCCCGGCGTGAGTTTTAAGCCACTGGCTCTGGCATGCAAACCGTGGTCAACTACATGGGAGTCCAATGACATAGCTATTACACTAACTGCTGGTTCCCTCATTACAAATTTCATCATGTGGTTGCCTATTAAAGTATAGTATCCACTGTTAGTCTACATGTTAGTCTAAAGCTATACATTACAAGACCCTAGTAGATATCTGAAACTGAGGCTAGTCCAGAACCTTTATATATTATGTTTTTTCTAAATAATTATATATTTTATTTTATTTTATTTATGATTTTAAAATTTTCTATAGGGACACTTGTGCTTACTGGAGAGAGAGAGAGAGAGAAATCAAGCTACCAGGTCTGGGACTTGAACCACAGTTAGCCATGTTGGAGTTAGCATCTTGCCCACCACACCACCTACTGGTCCCAATATATTACGTTTTTTTTTTTTTTTTTTAACAGAAGAATATGAAGTTACTAGTGAATGAGGCAGCATAGATATGCTGAATAAAGAGACAATTCACATTCAAGGCAAGATGGAGCAGGACAGTGTGAGATTTTATAACATTATTGATAATATCACACACTTTAAAACTTATAATTTATTTCTGAAATTTTAAATTTAATATTTTTGGACCATGATTGAATATGTCTAACTGTAATTGGAAAAGCAAAAGCATAGATGAGGGAGGATTCTGTGATTTACTCCTTTTCGTTATTGTATAGTATTTATTTCAAACTATACTACCATGTATTTGTCCATTTCACACTCAGTAGGATTTGGATAGTTCTAAGTACTTTGATTACACATTTTTACAAATGTCTTTTGGTAAATGTATATATGTATTTCTATAAAGATTAGGCTTAGAACTAGAAATACTGGGATGTTCAACATTAAGAGATACTACTCAGCAACTTTCCCAAGCACTGATATCAGATATTCCCACAGGTAGTACAGGAGAGTTACAGTAGCTTCAAATCCTCACAGACATTTAAAACTTGCATATTTTTTTTTACTCTATTGTTTATGTGGTTTGATACGTAGTAAAATCATACTGTGTTCTTATTTACAATTCTCTGATAACTAAGGCGAAGTGCTTTTGTACATGTTAATTGACTATTCTTTCATGAAGTACCTGTTCATGTTTTTACATGTACTTTATTTTTTCTTAGTGAGTAATTAGAGTAAAACTTATTTCATATATAAGTCTTTTTTAGATGTATATATTACAAATATTGTCTTCTATGGCTTACTTTTTCTCCTTCTTGAGGTATTTTGATGAGCGTGGACATGAATTAACTCCAATGCAACCATATTTTCCTTTCTGATTATTATATTCTATTTTAAAAAACTGTGCCTACCTCTATGGTCATGAATAATTTAAATATGCTGTTTTTTTTTCTTCTAGAGTTATTATTATGCTACCTTTAGGACCTTTGGCCATATACAGGTGGTTTGGAAAATTATGTGAAGAGGGGGAATGATTTCTTAGAACTGACTTCAATTTTTACTGGGTTTTTAGTACAGAGTCTAAGAGTCTCCTCTGAATGGATCTGCCCTATTATATAGCACTAGTCCAGGTTATCAAAACCCTCTGTCACATGAAGAAGTACAAACTATGAACCTTAAGAAAAGCACACCTCCCTGAATGCTGCTTTTTGATAAAGTGTGGAAGAAAAGTGTTACTGCCTCTGGAGTGGGATATTATTCTCTTCAAGAGAAATGTCAACTTTGAGCATAAAGTTACTTTGATCCAAGTGATGTAAATATGCACTGAATCAGAAAACAAGCCTGTAGGCTGAATAATGAGGTCAGAAAATGTTTGAAACAATAATGAGAATATAAATTTAAGAGATGGAGACTATTTAAATGGAGTATTTCAAGACCAGCAGTTGGTGTGATGGCTATGTCATTGGACTCCCATGTAGTTGATCATAGTTTGAGTCCCAGATCTGTTGGCATAAACTCACACTGGGCATCTGTGCATGCATAGCCAAGATTCCAAAAGGAGAATGGAGGAGAAGGGATTGTGGCATTGCCATCCCCCTGGGGGGGGGGATTTTTCACTTTCTCTCTCTCTGTCTCTGTCTTTGTGGTGAGCAGATGTACCCAATAGCAACAACCTCTGCAAAAAAAAAAAAAAAAAAGAGTATTTCAAGTGCTCCCTGTACATTCTGTGTAGCGTTTAACTTGACATAACTATGTTTCATCCAAGTGAGGAGGGAATTTGTGATCATGCCAAACACCAGTGCTTAATCCTGAGCTGCAAGCTGACCAGATTCTTGTCTTATTCTCACAAAGAATTAGAGACATGGACACAGGTAGGGGATAGCAAAGCAGAGTTTGTCAATAGAGAAAAGGAGGAACAGAGTTCTCAAACAGGGAAGGATTTCAGGGGTGGGCTGCAACCAGGTGGTTTAGGTCTCAGATTTATGCCCAGTTGGGAGGAACTTGTGCATACGTTTTCCTCATGGTAGGGATCACATTTCCCATAAGTCATGCTACATTTTGGATTGGGCTCGTAGGTCATGAGACCCTAAATAATGGTGACTGATTTTGTAGCCTGTTTGTCTAGAGGCTTTTAATTTAGGAAAAACCATTATCTCAATGAACTTTGAGAAATTGTTAACTCAAGTCTTCGAATTTGCTCCCCGATCCTGTGGAGTCTAACCTCATTGTGGTCTTTGTAAGAAAACATATCGTCTGTGTGTTCTGAACTTTGGAAAGTAGTTTCTGTCTAGTTTAGTTCCACAGCAAGAAGGCAAAATTCTTTAAGAACAGGATTAACTAGCCTTTAGAAGAAAGGAACATAGTGATTTTATGAAAGAAGAAAACACAGTAACCTTCCTTTCAGGGTCTCTACTCTGTCTACCTACAAGTAGGTTCTAATTCCTGTCTCACAAAGGTGTTCCTTTGATAAGATTTGGGTAGGCTTGTAATCAAACATGCTAAAATGGACATTCATTCTTCCCCTTCTTTATTGAAAAGTTCACATCTGTTCATTTCCTCCCACTTATACAGCATGCCTTCATCTAATTCCTAATAGTTTCAGTTTAAAATTTTGCCTCTTTTAGTATAATTAACATTACATTACTCTCTTATTCACATAATCTAGGGTCTTTATGCATGGCCAAAAAATCTATTTACTTTTTATTTAATGCACAATCCCCATAGTCTTCATATTCATAAACTTTCTAGAGCTTTAAATGAGGGTAACTATGAGAACAGGTAAATTGAACTGCCTTTACTGCCTCCATTCCCCTAAGCTCAAAGCAAGATTTTTCCCGCCTGACTTTTTAGCTACTTGAGTTCTTCTAGGTAATCTCTTCATTAAACATTTTATATCTTTAGAGACCATTTTACTACTTCCCAATAGCCAAGTGAAGCTCATAATAACACAATGCTTTCTAGGGTAACATAAAATATCTACAACTCTTTTTTTTTTTTAACTGCAAGTTATGAACTTGCTCTGGGGGTACAGGAATACCAAGTTGCAATCCATGAATGAAAGGCAATAGCAAAGTTCATATAGACAGTGCTTTGAATTTCTAATGAGACGTAAGCTGCTAAACTATGTCTGACCCAGTCAGCCGTGATGGGGTCATTACTAATTTATTCAATTTTGTATATTATATATATTAATATGTATATTATATATATTATATTCGTTAAATAAATATATAATATGTATTATACATATATGTAAAATTTCATTTGGGCTCTTTACCTATTGACTGATGTAGTCTACCTCTGAGGTGATTGCTCTGTGGTTCACATTTTGTAATCAGGAAACATGAGTAGTATTAAATAATTAAATAACATGTCCAAGTTTGCAGACGTATAAAATGGTGAAGTTGAAATTTGGTCCCAGGAAGTGTGCCTCTTTAATCCAGGCTCTTAAAGTGCTCTACTGACGTTATAGCAGTTTCTACTGGAGAAAAGGAGATTACTCTCCAAATGTGATCCTATATGTGCTTTGACTTTGGTGTCAGTTCTCTTACTGAGGATCCATTTGAAAAATTTTATCCCTGTCTTTTCCCTTATCTGATTCTTCTGATCTCATAAAAGCTTTCCTAGAAGTGAAATTTTACATTGTTTTTATCCCTCCCTCCTGCTCTGTCCTAAAGATAATCAAGGCCTGTTCTTGCTCTCCAGATGGTATTTGATGCTAAGCTTTCTGGTATTAGACATCACTGGTGAAGCCATTCTATCTATACAGAACATAAAAGTATACTTTGGTTCAGTTGCATTTCTAGTATGGCCAAATATGTGACTTTATTTGCTACATTTTCTCTAACCACTCTCCTGGGATGTTTTTATATATTTACCATCATATTCCTTAAATAAGATCTTCCACTTATTGAATAAATCTTCACTTCTACATGCAGATAGACTGGGTGTATGAGCATACTTCAAAACATGAAGGTAAAGTCAAAATTTTTGGTGGCTACAAGGTTGAAATTCACATAATAATTGTTATTTTTAAATTTTTTTATTTTTTATACATTCAATCACATTATTTAGCTTACAAAGTGAACATTTCAATATGTGAACATTTCTTCCCAGTCCAGTTAATCAAAATATTTTCAACAGATAACACCACACCTCCCTGTCCAGTCAATTCTCTGCCTCCATATTCTTCCTTCAAATGACCTTCCCCAGGCCCCACTCCTCCACACACACCACATCTGGCATTGACACCCATCTCTTGTGTTTGTACATCCTTTAGTCAATCAGTTTCAGTCACAGAGCGCAGACACTTGGTATATATTAAGTGGGAACATAGAATGTCTCTCCATATCCTGGTCTGTCCTGACATTTAAGTTGGCCATTGTCTGAGCTGCCTTTTATTCCTTTGTTTCTGTCTGTTAATCTTTAGATTTCCTAGAACAGAACATTCTTCAGTGTTTCTTGAAGAACTGGTTTGGTGTTGGCAAATTCTTTCAGGTTTTGTTTTCCTGAGAACATTTTAATCTTTTTTTTTTTTCCTTATAAAGGATAATCTTGCAGATATAATTATCTTGGCTGAATTCTCTCTTAACACTTTCAATACATCTTCCCGTTCTTTCCTTGCTTGCCTTGTTTCTGTTGAGAGGTCCAGTGTTAGCCTGATGGGATGACCTTTGTAAGTCACTTGTTTCTCTCTTGCCAGTTTAGTATCAGGTCTTTATCTGTGGTCTTGGACAGTCTGGCTACAATATGCTTTGGGGAAGATCTTCTGGGGTTGATTCTATTAGGCATTCTTTGTATTTCTTGGGTCTAGGTGCTTGAGTGCCTCTCTAGACTTGGGAAATTTTCTTCCAGGATTTCATGGAATAGATTTTCCATGCTATTATTAGTTTCTTCACCTTCTGGGATGCCAATTATTCTGATATTTGGGCCTTTTATGGAGTCTAGTATTTCTCATATATTATCCTTGCATTTTTTGTTATTTTCTCCATCTTTTTGGAGGTTTTTTTTTTTTTTTTTCCCCTAGGTCAGAGGTTTTATCTTCTACATCACAGTTTTGATCTTCAGCATGGTCTAATCAACTTTTAATACTTTCTAGACAGTTTTTGATATCCTATATTACAGACTTCATCTCTAATGGCTCCATCTGATAATATGCATTTTTGTGGAATATTTGAAGGACGCTTCCCCCACCTTATATTGTTTGATGGGTGAAGGAGGAGTGTGGGAGAAATGAAGAACAAAAAATGAACAACAGCCCTTGCCAGTCCAGGATTGTAGGCAAGTGCATATGCCAAGTACATATACCAAGTGCATATACCAAGACCAGGATATGGAGAGACACTCAGGGAAATTTCTGGACATGAGCCAGAAATCTCCACATGAAATTGTCCTACAGAGTGTAGCCCTTTTACTGATGTATCACTGTCTGGTCCCCGAAAATTAATTTTTATTCAAATATTTGACTTTTTAATGAGTGCCCTTGAGTAAAACCTTAATCTAATTCTCAGAACCTTTCCTTTTCCATTGGACAAATCTGGATAAAGAGCTCTCTTCCTTTTGACTAACATTTCTCCAATCCCTTATCATTCTGAACTTCTGGTAACCATTAATCTACTGTCCTCTTCTATGAGCTCAAATTTTATAGATTCCACATATAAATGAGATCCTGAGGTACTTACCTCACTGTGCAAGAGGTCTATTGTAAAGCATTGAACAATATGGTGAGTAGACTTAAAATATTTTTCCAAAAAAACTACAAAGTAGATAAAATTCATGTTAATTGGCTACATTTAGTCAATCTATAATGTATAAATATTTCAAAATATCATGTATACAATTAATATACATTATTCCAATTTGTTAATAAAATGTGTATGTTGGGCCCACCAGTGATATGGTGGTTGATGCAATTGGATCCCACATGATCAACAACACAGTTTAAATCCTGGATTCAGTGGCTTGAAAAACATGCTGCGGAACAGCAGGTGGTATAATGGTTATATTGCTGGACTCCCACATAGTTGATGGCAGTTTGAGTCTCAGACCTGGTGGCTTAAAGCTCACATAAGGCGCATGTGTATGCATGCCTAAGATCCTGAAAAGAGAATGGAGGAGAAAGGATTTCAGCATGGCCATCTTCCATGGGGGGTTATTTCTAGCTTTCTGTCTCTCTGGTGAGTACATGAGCCCTATAGCAAATATCTCTCTAAAAAAAGAAGAAAGAAAGAAAGAAAAACATGCCAGGTATGTAAGCATGAGTGCCCAAAATACACAAAGGAGGTAGAAATGTAGGAGAAGGAATTACAGTGTGCTTTCTTTCTTTCTTTCTTTGTGTGTGTGTGTGTGTGTGTGTGTGTTTTATAGGGCACATGCACTCACCAGAAAGAGAGAGAGAGAGAGAGAGACAGAAAGAGATAAATCACTTCCCAGGGGGCATAGCCATGCCACAATCCCTTCTCTTCCATTTTCCTTTCAGGGTTTTGGGCATGCACACACACATGCCCGGCCTGAGTTTAAGCCATCAGGTCCAGGACTCAAACCATGGTTGGCAACATGGGAGTTCAGCAACATAGCCATTATGCCAAATGCTGGTTTGAGGGTGTGTTTTCTTACTTTCTCACTCTCTTTCTCTCCTCTCTCTCTCTCTCTCCATCAAGTGCATGTGCCCTTTGGCAAATTAAAAATGATAATATGTTAATCATCTTAACAATAACCTGTTTAAATATCCATTTTGTAAGACAAATAATACTGTGATTAATTGTATGGAAGAAAATGAAAGGAAAATAATAATAAAAGGAAAAAAATTTTAAAAAAGATTGAAAAAAAGGAAAAAAATAAAAATGATAATATGGGCATTCATTGAAATTCTCCTATAATATTTGGCATGAGGCTTTATCTTTTCTTGGACTTGTCAACTCCAAAATTCTCTCTGTGTCAAAAATGTATTTTCCCATGGAAATCATGATAGGAATGAGGATGGTCTCACAATCTATAGCTGTGATATATAATTAGAAGTGCATAATCTAAAAAGTGTCTTTCTTATAAATTTATATGTCCTAATCTTCAGAATGGACATTTAATGGATTGTTTCTTTCAATGACTATGCCTTATACTCTACCTCAGGAATAGCCTATAGTTGTTATTATCAATATTACCATTCCACTCAACTTAATTTCATATACTCTATTCTGTTACCAGCATTTCTGGCTGTTCAAACCCTCTTCTTCAGACTATGGATAGTAATAATTTTTGACTTAGTCTGAACCATGTTCATAATTCCTCACACCCTGGCTGTCCTCATTTATTCCTTTTTCAGGTTAAAATCATAATTATGATTAAATCCAGGAGGGTTTTTTTTCTTAAACATTTATTTTAATTTATTAATTTACATTCATTCCCTAAGCATCAACACAGTATACAAAATGTGATTGCTATCCAGAATATGAATATACTGCATAGTGGCTTAATCATGCATGTTATTATTAATAATTTTCCATTTCTAGTTCCATATATATATATATGTCTATATGAATAATATAGACATATATATATTATTTGTATATATATATATATATATGCATATATGAATTTTACCGCTCTTTCTGACCCTCTACCCTTTTCTATCCTCCTCCCACACTATCACTGGTGTCTACAGTTGTTTTCCATTTCTTTTCCCCCTACATTTTATTGATCACACAATTTCTTATATAATCTAACTAATTTCAAAAGCAACTTCAGCTATTGATTTCAGTTAAAACAGTTTTAACTTTAATAAATGAAAGAAATGTTAAGGAACTTTGCTTAAAACAAAGCCAGGAAACAGGTTAGGATTCTGTTGAAATAGTAGGTGCATGAACCTATCAACAGCTCAAGACAGGACAAAAATCCTTAAAACTGGAAAAACAAGACTAGAAAAAGATCAGCAATGTTTTAGTCAAAAGTCATAAAATGCTATTTCACCAATTCAGTCTCATGTACTTAATCTATTTTTTTTTTTTGGTTCAATCTTCCCAATTAAATTCTGGAATATAATATTCAACTCTAGACTTGTCCCTACAATTAAGTTGGCCATTTTCTTAGTTTTTGAGCTCTTATTTCTGTGTGTCTGTAGTTAATTTTCCTGGTATAGCACTCCCTTGAGAACGTCTTGGAGATCTGGTCTGGTGCTGGTAAATTCTTTCAGGTTTTGTTTATCTGAGAAATTCTTGTCTTTCCTTCCCATACGAAGGATCATCTTTCCAGGTACAGTATTCTTGGTTGAAATCGCTTTTCCTTTAACACTTTGAATATATTTTCCTATTATTTCCTCACTTGCATTGTTTCTGATGAGAGGTCTGCTGTTAGCCTGATGGGATATTCTTTGTAGGTAACTTGTCATTTTTTCTCTTGCCAATCTTTAGTATCTTGTCTTTGTCTGTGTTTTTAGTCAATCTAGCTATAATGTGTCTTAGATAAGATTTTCTTGGGTTGATTCTACTTGGGGTGCTTTGTATTTCTTTAAGTGCCTTTCTAGATTTAGAAAGTCTTCTTGCAGGATTTCATGAAATAGATTGTCAATGCCCTTATGAGTCTCTTTGCCTTCTTGGATACTCCACTTTTTTTACTTAGATAGGGTCATATACATAGATAAAAACCACAATCACATAGGTTGATCTAAATGCAAGACAAGTCAGAGATGGTGCTTTAATGTAAATTGTCATTCATGTTTCATAGTCTAAATCCATTTACTCTTTCATATATATGTATGCATGTATATGTTATAAATTTGAAAAAAAAATACAAAGTACACTCTTAAGAAAGGCCATAAAACAAAATAAGTAATCATATTTGATGGAGTGCCATTTTTCTTGATATAAGACATAAAGACACCTTACTTTTTGCTCTTCAGAGTTTTATTTTGTTTAAAATGTGTACAATAATCAGTGGCTAATGATATGTACACAGAAAAGACTTCAAACTGCTGACAAGAAAGTATACAGAGTTACAGAAAGCCACAAAAAATATTATTGCTCTTAGGAAGTGAATGGCTTGAGAAAATTAAGAAAAAAATCAAAGGATATTATAAGTCCTTTTCCTAATAAAATGATACACACATTCTACATGGGCATTTATTAATTATCAGCAGGTATCTCTGAAATTTTATAAAAACACTGCAGTTAATTACAACATGCATCTCAGTTCTACTCTATGCAGTGAAATAATTTCTGCTCACTAGGAGTAGGGTATTTTTGTAACAGAATAAATTATTTAATGATATTCTGGTCTGAAAAATGCAGTACAGTATATACAAAACAGAATAAAAGAGGTATCCACAGACAATGAGCACATAACAACTTGTGATACCATATCTAATTAAAATATCAGAGTTAACCATTTTAATATAAGAATTTAATAATGTAGACTTAGACCTCAAAGATATATACCTGTGGCAGAGCAACAAAATTGCTATCCATAGCTTTGTGAAGAAACTATCTTTGCAAAGGTGTGTGTAGTTACATAGGTCAAGCTTTCTCATGGTCATAAAGTCACTTCAAAAAATTGTGACTCTTGCACAGAAGTGATTCCAGATGAAAAATAGCATAGAACAGAATGATTATATGTTTCTACTTTTCAAATATATCAGTCTTAGCATCTTTTGCTGTTTTATAAATCTTCTCTTTATTTCTTTCAATTTGACCCACTGGATAGTCTACTTTTTATACATTTAACTTCAAATAAATAATTTTCTTCCTGGACCAGTATTGCTTTGACAATATGATAACAAATTGGCCTGATTTGATGGCTAGATGATCCCTTTTTAGTCTAATTTCTCTCTTTCTCTCTCTCTGTCTGTCTCTCTGTCTCTCTCTCTCTCACACACACACACCCTACACAAATAACTTTTAGTTAGAGCATGGATAATTCTGTTATGAGTTGGGCCAGTCCCTGAGCTCCTCTGGGACAGAATTTTCCTGATTATTGCATTGTTTCAGCCTTTCCTGTGTCTTTCTAAATATGTCTTTGTGATAATCCAACCTCAATATTTCCTGGCAACTTGCTCCAACAATAATGTTTTCATTTAAACATATTACATGGTGTATTTTTAAAAATTAAATCACTGCACAGTTTGTTAATTTAGTTGGTACTTCTTTACGTCCATAATTATTCACGGGGTGATGATTCCACATGGTATATGCTGCAGTTCATTTGAAACATGGTTCATATTCATGATCATCGTGTTTAAAAATATTAAACTTTTTGTAATAGTTTTTAAACTAGGAAGATAATTTTATAGTCAATTGTTATCACAGAAGATTTAAAAAAAGCACACATTAGACAGAACATGTCCACTTTGTTGCCTAGATTCTTTATGTTAAAATAGTTTCTAAACTTGTCCTGAAGCAATCCATTTATTTCCCAACATGAGGTTCTTAGTCATGAAAAGAACTTGTTGGCAAAGGATGTGCAATGGCCTATAATTCAACTGCCTCTTCAATTTTACCTTAGCAAATAATTCACTTTTGGCCATGAGCTATTTTGTGTGACAGAGCCCCTGACTGCTCACTAGGCATGCACTCTTAGCCAATTTAGCCCAGGGCACTTTTCAATAATTCATAATTCCTTAAACTCACAAATCCCTTGCTGATATTTAGAAGGGTAATTTGAGACTATAAGTATGTTAAAATCTCATGTTTGCTTATCACAGACCACTTTCAAAGTACTAACTATCCTCACCTCTCATTATTATTTTATTCAATGCTATTTAAATTTGGAATATTCATTTCACAAACAATATATACTTATTTTGACTTCATTTGGTTAATGTAACTTTTTTTTCTGACATTACAAAATAAGAAGTAGGACCCATTTACAACCACTATTTTTACTTAAATAGAGTCATGTCTTATAAGTTACAGTTTAGGAATGAATTAAGAACAATGTAGAATTCATAGTTTATCATGCCAAATAATCAGTTATTCACAAACATCTTTGAAGCTCTTAAGGTAATATGATGAGAAATAAAGTGGCTGCTTACACATTATTATCTTTTTAGGGTGTTTCCTTAAGAACACAGTACATTTTTTAAAAAATAATTCTGACTTTTGGGTGCTGACAGGTGATGTAGTAGTTAAAGGTGCTGGATTCCCACATAGCTGGTGGGGGTTCAAGTTCTGGACCTGGCAGCTTGCTTTCTCACTCTCCCTCCCCCCTCTATCCTCCTCTGGTCAAATTGAAATAAACAAATGAATAAGTAAATAAAATTAAATCATTCTTTTTAAAAATTCTGATTTTTAAATTTTATAATGCAAGTATGTAGACATCTCGGTCCTCAGAACTCTTATAAGCCAGCTCAAAAGTATTTCACAAGATATACAAAGACAAGCTACATCAGAGAAGTGCTCATTCTCTCTCCTTTACTTTTCTGTGTTAGGTTTTGTGAAGCTCTGCTCACACATTATAAAAATCGTTATTGTCCCATTGTGTATGCATGCAAGTCTGCCTGATAATGCTTTTATAGTGTCAAAACTATGCTCTCCCTCATTTCTATATTGGTATGGAGCGGTGAATTGTTGGCATTATTTTCCTAGGAAGACAACGTTGCCTTAAGGAGCTAATCATACACAGTTACTAACACTTAAACTTTTTTTTTTTTTTTTTGAGAGGTTTTCGCTATAGGGTGCGTGCGCTCGCCAGACAGACAGAGAGAGACAGAGAGACAGAAAGCGAGAAATCACCCCCCAGAGGGGATGGTCACGCCACAATCCCTTCTCCTCCATTCTCCTCTCGGGATCTTGGGCACGCACGCACACGCGCCCGGCGTGAGTTTTAAGCCACCGGGTCCGGGACGCGAACCGCGGTCGACTACGTGGGAATCCAGCGACATAGCCATTACGCTAACTGCTGGTTCCCATAACACTTAAACTTTTAGTGTAACAAAATCTACCACACTAAAAAGTAAAATGCAGATAATAGATTGCAAAAATATATTTGCAATGGTACATTGCAAATAATTAGTAAATAACTAATTTTTGAAAAAGGATTAAAAATAATTGTCAAAATGTACCAAAAAAGCACATAGTAGGAAATTTGGGGACAGTATATAAAGAGACAATCGTAGACATGAAGAGAAAAATGATATCTAAAAGCTGTGGAGCTTCTCTAAAAGCCAGGAAATTTACAATTGCATTGAAATGTGATACAATGGTAGAGAGCAAAACATTGGAGGACATAAAAGCAGTGAAGGTACTTAATGAGCATAGGACAGTGTGGAATGGGAGAGGTGAAGAGAAGAGGATAGAGAAAGATAGCAAGAGAATAGAGAGGCAGGACGTTAGTGAGAAGCAGATATGGCTTATTACCTGTTGATGATGACATGTATAGTATTCTCAACTGGATTGGTCTGAGAAGTATTTCATGATGGGCAAAGTCTTTTTACAAGCAAAATGAGAAATAGCATTTGACTTTTAAAAAAAAATAATTTGAATAATAATAATGATGATTGGGGAAAACATAGAAAAGATATTGAATGTTGAAGAGGGGAGATTAATGTCTCTGTATTGACTGACATGCATGGCATTCCCTTTTGAAAAAACAATGTAATACACTGTAAAGTTATATGTAATCTAATGTAATATAAAGAAGATTATGATGATTAAAAAAAAGAAATGTGATACAACTTCCCAAAATTGGTTTGACCAAAATTAAATAAATTAATGAAAAGAGTGATAATCCATTGTTTCTGAAGATTCAGGGGGAAAAATTCATTTAATGAAAGGAAAATGTGTGTTTTTATACAAATTTTAAAATTTTTGGAGTAGATTACAGCCATACCTATTAAAGTAGTTTTAAATTTTGAGAATTTATACCATAACAATAAGAACAGTAAGAGTAAAGATGATAACATTCTCTTAGATGAGGGAAATGACAAAGACTCTTAATAATAATCATTAAAAGGGGAATCACTCCATAAAATGTTTTATAATCAATAATAAAAAATTATCATTAAAAATAATGAGTTGGAACTTAATTAGTTAACCTAAAAGAATTTTTAGAATCATACTTAAATCAGAAAAATAAGTGTGTGTTACATTATCTTATAACATTAACATAAATTTAAACAAGACTATAATGAAGACAAGGACATAACAAATAAAGCTGCAGACCAAAATCACTGATGAATGCAAATACAAAAATTCTCAATAAGTTTCTAGCAAATTGTATGCAATGATGCATTGAAAAGATTATATTGTTTTTCAGAAATGTTTGCTCATATGGCATGAGCACTTGCTGGAGAGACAGAGAGAAATCACCCCCCCCCAGGGGAATGGTCAAACTGCAATCCCTTCTCCTCCATCCTCCTCTTGGGATTTTGGACATGCACACACACATACCCTGTGTGAGTTTCAAGCCACCGAGTCTGGAATGCAAACGGTAGTTGACTACATGGGAGTTCAGCACCTTAACCACTACACCACTGCTGACCCTACATTAAAAATGTTATACACCACGACCAGGTAGGCTTTATTCCAAAGATGCAAGGATGGTTCAATATATGTAAGACCATAAATGTAACACACCCTATTAACAGAAAAAAGATAAAAATTATATGATTGTATCAATTGAGGGAGAAAAAGCAAGTAATAACATACAACTTCCTTTCATGATTAAGACTCTCAGCAAAATTGGCATGGAAGGATTATTTCTTTTTTCTTTTTTTTTTGGAGAGGCTTTTGTTATTGTTTTTTTTTTTTTTTTCACCATAGGGCGTGTGTGCTCGCCAGACAGAGAGAGACATAGAGACAGAAAGTGAAAAATCACCCCCCAGGGGGGATGGTCATGCCGCAACCCCTTCTCCTCCATTCTCCTCTCGGGATCTTGGGCATGCACGCACACGCGCCCGGCGTGAGTTTTAAGCCAATAGGACTGGGACACGAACCACAGTCGACTACGTGGGAGTCCAGTGACATAGCCATTACGCTAACTGCTGTTTCCCCATGGAAGGACTATTTCTCAACACAATAAAAGCAATAGATAAAAAAATTGTAGTTAACATCATGCTGAGTGGGGAAAAGCTAAAAGCTTTTTTGCTAAAAGCTGGAATGGAACAAAGTTGCCCACTTTCTCCACTCCTTTTCAGGATAGTACTAGAAGTACTAGCCAGTACAATCAGAAGATTGACTAAAATAAAATGCATTCAATGAGGGAAAGAAATGAAATTATCTCTATTTGCAGATGACATGAGTATATTAGTAGAAAATCCAAAAGAATTCACACATATATGCACAAACAAGCAAATAAACAAAATCTGGAAGTAATAAATGAATACTGTAAAGCGGCAGGACACTAAATCAACCTATACAAATCTATGGCATTTCTATACATGAACAAGAAGTAGATTGAGGTATAATTGAAGAAAGCAATCCAATTTTCAATAGCCATAAAATGTATAAGATGCTTAGAAGTAAATCTAAGCAAAAAAGTCAAAGATCTAGAGAAGAAGTACTATGAAAAGCTAAAAAAAAGAAAAAAGAAAAAAAAGAAATTGAAAATGATACAAAACAGTGGAAAGAATTTCCATGACCATGGATCAGAAGAACTAATATAATCAAAATGTCAGTCCTACCCAAATTGATCTACAAAGTTAATGCAATGCCAATCAAATAACAGAATTAGAAAAATGCAATCATAGAAATTGTCTGGAATCATAAAAGACTATTTTGTCAAAGCAATACTGTACAAGAAAGGTGGCATAGAAGACATCTCACTCCTGACTCCAAATATATTACAAAGCTGTGATAATCATAACAGCATGGTATTGGCACAAAAACAGGCATGTAGACCAAGGGAACAGAATAGAGACCCCTAGAAATAAAACCCAAACACAGAGCCAACTGATTTTTGACAAAGGGTACCAGTAGGGAAAAGAAAATCTTACTAGCAAACAGTGCTGGCAAAACTGGATATCTACCTGGAGAAAGATGCAACTGCCCCCCTATCTCTCACCATTAACAAAAATCAAA
The DNA here is from genome assembly GCF_000334495.1 of Tupaia belangeri chinensis. Taxonomy (NCBI): domain Eukaryota; kingdom Metazoa; phylum Chordata; class Mammalia; order Scandentia; family Tupaiidae; genus Tupaia; species Tupaia belangeri. The sequence goes on along the minus strand of NW_006206145.1, from coordinate 688,093 downwards.
TGGATCAAAGTAAACCTAAGACCTCAGACTATAAATCTAGTAGTGGATAATGCAGAGCAAACTATTAGAAACATAGGAAGTAGGCAAAGATTTTTTAAATAAGGCCCCTAAAGCACAGAAAATCATTCCAAGAAGAAACAAGTGAATTACATCAGATTATAATACTTCTACACAGCAAAATAAACAATAGTTATAATGAATCTGCAATTCTTGGAATGGCAGAATATATTTTCAAAATATACCTCAAATAAGAGACTGATAACCAGAATATACATGAAACTTATGAAGCCTACCCCCCAAAAAATAATCAACCCAAATAAAAGATGGACAAATTAGCTAAACCAACAACTTTCTAAGAAAGACACACAAACAACCAAAAACCATATATTAAAAAATGAAAGATACAAGTCAAAACCACAATGAGATACCAACTAATCTCAGACAGGATGGCTAATGTTAAAAGAAATGAAAAATGATAAGTACTGGCAAGGCTGTGGTAGAAGGCAACTCTCCTACACTGTTGGTGGGAATGTAAATTTGTACAGCCACTTTGAAGAACATTAATGTGCGTGCATGCCCAAGATCCCGAGAGGAGAATGGAGGAGAAGGGATTGCAGCGTGACCATCCCCCCTGGGGGGCGATTTCTCGCTTTCTGTCTCTATGTCTCTCTCTGTCTGTCTAGCGAGCACATGCGCCCTATAGTGAAAACCTCTCCAAGAAAAAAAAAAAAGAAACTGAAAGACTGAGATATATAAAAGTATGGATTACAATTCTGAATACTAGAGACAGCATGGGAGGAGAGTAGGAAATGAGTGAGTGTGAGAGAAAGGGAATCAAGGTGAAAACAAAAACATTTAAGGAACACAAAAATGGAAAGTTACTTGATCATGTGTATGATAATATGTTTAACTGGACCAATATACAGGGTATTCATGCTGGGAAAATTCATCCTTCATGCTATAATGATATATAGTGATTGAATGTATATAAAAGTAAAATTTTAAAAATGATAAATGTAGAAATAAAAACACTGAAAAATCATTGGTTGTTACTTTGAGAGATATAGTAAGTTATTTATATAGTAAGTTATATAGTAAGTTAATTATATTCTCTGTTATGTATTTTATAACACTAGAAATTGTGCCTCTTAACTAACTTCAATTTTTTTTCTTGTAATAAACATCCCTTTTATCTCCCCACCCCACCACCCTGTCTTTCCTTGCCTCTTGTAGTTATTTTTTTTTAATCCCTCTACCTCTGAAATTATTCACATCTGAAAGGAATTATCTTCCTGACTTGAGTGTAGGTTTCTGAGAATAGTGAACAGATCTTATGCAGTACCTCAGGAGAATGTCTTTTTGAAGAGTACAGGGAACATTCTAGGAGCCAGTTTATCTTACCAGAATGAAGCTATGAAACCAATGAAGTGGTCAGTTGTAAAGACAGTGAAGAAGCAAAACATAAAAACAGAAGTTATGGTCCTTTAATTAAGTCTTTCAGTATTTTTCTTTTCTTGTTGTTTGACATCATTTTCATCTAAGTCAAGAACTGTTTTATTTCTTTGTAGTCTTTGTGTGTAATATGAGGCTAGGTATTTAGTAGACATAAAACCCATGTATATCGAATGAAAATATTTACTCAAAATAATATTTTGGTTATGTTGGTTTTTATTTTTAAGGATTATTTTACTTAACCGTATTCATTTATTTTAATTTGACAGAGAGAAACAGAGAGAGAGAATGCAAGCTACCAGGTCCAGACTAGAACTGTAGTCAGCTATGTGGGAGTCCAGTGCCCTAACCACCATACCACCTGCTTGTACCAGTTATGTTGTTTTTAAGTAAACATATATGTATACTTCATTTGCAATTATTTTGTATAAAAATCAATTTTTTTGTTATTAAAGTTGGATCTGGATAGTTATACAAACAACAAATATGTGTGGAGGAAAATGCATATTGAAATTTGGATGAAACAAGTACACAAGCATGAAATTTTCCTTTCTCTCTAAATGTAGATAGATACAGGATAGATAGATAAATAGATATAAGTGTGTCTAATTTGGGGACATCCAATGTAGAATCGTAGAATCATTTTTAATAACTTTGGGATGCTCAAATGGAAATGTTGGTATCAAATTAAAATCTTGATAATTTGCATTTAAACCTAGCTGCTTAATGTGCCATTTTTAATCTACTTTTGTAAATAAATGGGACCTCTCCAAAAAAAAAAAAGAAAGAAAAGAAAAGAAATTGGCATGCTATAATTCAACACAAACTTCTGTTGTATAGACAGTTTTTTGTAAAATGACTGACTCTAGTTCTCAATGTCAATCAAGTCTCTTTTCTAAAGCTTTAATGAAGATGTTAAATAACACTTGAATTCATAGAAACCCTGAGAGTTCTGAGAGTTCTGATTCTGCCCCAGATTCTTTGACATTTTATAGTGGTGATTGATTTATTCATTGCCCTCTAGTCTTTTTCTTTAGCCTGGTAAGCCCTTTGCCTCTTTTCAACAATATGTTTCAAACTAAGCTCTTTCAAATTAACATGTAGAAATCAAATTTCTTGGAACTTGTTTACTAAAGGTCACATATATGAAATGTTCTAGAGTTCATCCCTTTCCTCATTTGAATTTCTATTGAGAAAAACTGGGTTAGGATGATTTATGCATAAACTAGACATGTGCGTGTTGCTCACAATTATATACTTAATTAGGCTTATTTTACTGTATTTCAAGTAATGGAACACCAGATATATGAAATGCTAATCTCCAGACATGTCACATCATCAGAGGTTTATAAAAATATGCCTCACATTTCCTTCATTACCTGTGATATTCTTAATATATGTCCATTTTTCCAAGATTTAGAAATTCACCTAATTGTTTCTAATGGAAAGTAAATCATCCCATAAAAGGGTATGTTTAATTAATCTGTCGTTGGAGTTTGAGTTTATTATTTGTTTGTTTTGAATGCATTTTCTCTAATAACTTCAGAAAGAAGCATTCCTTAGCCACTCAGAGGGGCCCCAAGTGAAGGAAGATGGTCATGTGTTGGACCCCTCTATTGTAGTTCCTAGTACTTACAAATTCAAACTTACTTGATAAACATGTCAGCCAGCCATGTGGGATCCTATCAGTGGTGTAATGGTTACATTTGCCAAATCTCACATGGTCCTTCGCAAGGTCCAAGAACCAGTGGCTTGAAAACACACTGGAAGTGTGTATTATGCCTGTGTCCAAAATTTCTAAAGGAGAGAGAAGTGAAGTGAATGTGGTATGACAACTCCTCCCTAGGAGGGTGAGGGGATACTTTCTCACTTTACCTCGCTTTCACTGTCTCTCTCCATAGACCTCACGTGCCCCCTGGCAATTTTTTTTTTTTTTTAATGTATAATCTGCTTGGGTTCAAAAAAAAAAAAAAACAGATTAGTAGGTGGCATGGTGCTTAGACACTAGACTCCCACATGGGCAACCACAGTTGGAGTCCTGAAATACAATGGCCAGTCATGTGTACATACCCAAAATACCAAGAGGAAAAGAAAGAAAAGGGACTGCAGTGTGGCCATCCCCCTGGGGAGAGTGATTTCTCACTTTCCCTCTGTCTGCCTCTTCTGCAAGGACTTGTTCCACATAGCAAAAACTTAAAAAAAAAAAGGGAGGGGCATCTGAAGGCCAATGTTAAATAAATACGTATTACCTAGGAAAGAAAAGTTATGGAGAAAGTTTTTAGCTCCTGCTTAATTTTACTATCCCTCTCATTAATGAAGAAAATGACTTATTGAGGACTAATTCTCAATTCGGGGAGCAGAACATCAATGAGACAGGAGAAGGCTTGTTTTGAGTGCTTTGAGAATTAGGTTGTCCTGGGTAAAAAAAGGCAACTGGCAATTTTAGAGAAAGGTAGACTTAACAAAATTTTTAGGGCTACCCAGTGAGATAACAGTCAGACTGTAGTCACAAAATAAGCAGGCCTGGGGATGGGGGGAAAGTGGATACCATATGGTAACCTTCTCTCAGGTTGATCAAATTTTATTTTACTTTGAATAAAGCAAAGAGAAGATAGATGAAACATTAGAATAGGCAGTAAGATGGGTGTAAGAAAACAGATTTTAATGTCAGAAGGTCTGTGTCTGACTACAAAATATGTCATTTATATTAAATAAGATACTTAGTCATTCTGAACTCCATTTCCTCAAATGAAAAATGGTGCAATCTAACTAACAAGAAAAGAATGAAGATTAAATTAGAGAATATACATGAAAGGTCCTTGTAACAAATGCTAGATCCTTATAACAAATGCAAATGTTAATTGAAATTATATTTGCCTGAATAACTTCAGGAACGAGAAGACATCATTCTTTTGTACAGCTTTTGAAACTAACTTCCTCTTGAATGATCCAAGATAGATATATAGATACATAGACATATGTGTGTATTCATTTTTCTTCTTTTCAAATATTAACTACATGACAGATTAAAGACTAGTTTTAACACTTACTATTTCCTTTAACCCTTTTGCATATTTAGTTTGAAATCCAAAGCTCTTCTCTAGATTTCTGAAAATTCCTAGAGGTTTAAATTATCTGTTTTAGATTTAGCTCTTTTTCTGACCACTTATTTTTATTTGAGTTTTACCTTTAGTGACTGGGTCAAGACTTATACCAAACCCTCAAAAGCACAATAAGGTATGAACATATGTAATATACTTGACTGAGTTTATTGAAGCTGATGGTACTTGAGGTCAGTTGTAAATATAGTCTAACTTCACTTTGTTACCAATAATTTATTAATCATGAGGCTAGAAATGCTAGTTCTAATCTTTGTTCTTTATACTTACCAAATGTATTAAATTTATTATGTCTCTTTATGTCTTTTATTTATGTTTTTTTTGAGAGATTTTTGTAATAGGCCGTATGTGCTCACCAGAAAGATAGAGACAGAGAGACAGAAAGTGAGAAATCACCTTCCAAGGGGATGGCCACATCGCAATCCCTTCTCCTCCATTCCCTTCTTGGGATCTTGGGCACGCATGCACACATGCCTGGTGTGAATTTAAGCCACCAGGTCCAGGACTCAAACCACTGTCAACTACATGGGAGTCCAGCGATGTAGCCATTACACCATCTGCTGGTCTACTGGTTCCCAAATTTATTATCTCATTGAGAAGATGAATGTAAATCATGTTTTTCCCTAATCCTATTTACTCACTCTAGGTAGTTTCACTCAAAGTCAACTTGAACGGTAAAGATGTGTGCTCTAAGCAGAGTTAGCCAAAATAATGGATTTGACTCATTGTGTAAAACTCCTAAGAAGATAATTTAATGTCTCTCCAAGGATGTTAAAAAGCAAGTTTAGTATTTTTATGTAACAATACATTAGAACCATCTTACTATAAATAGTCATTTGTTTTTTTTTGTTTATTTTGTTTGTGTGCTGCTTATAGCTTTGTATATTAGCTTTATAATTTTACATTCCTAACTTACTTTTTTTTTCCCAACAGATAACTTTTTATTTTCATGTCTTTTTTTAGGTTTTTGCCATAAGGTCTGTGTGCATGCCAGAGAAAGATTGAGAGAGATAGTAAGAGAGAGTAGAAATCACCCCTCAGGGAGGATGACCATGCCACAGTTCCTTCTCCTCTGTATTCCACCTGGGGTTTTGAGCACACATACATGCACACAATCTTGATGTGTATTTTAACGTACCAAGTTCAGGAACAGAACAGTGGTTGGTCATGTGGGAGTCCAGTGCCTTAACCACTACAACCCCTCCTAGCCCCCATTTTTGTTTCTATTAAAGTTTGTCTTTTCTTTATTTTTAAAAGAATTATTATATTTTAATTATTCATTCTCTTATTTTAATTTGACCAGAGAAAGAAAGACACATAGATAGAAAGAAAGTGAAAAAGCAAGCCTCTAGCCCCAGGACTTGAACCATGGTCAGTCATGTGAGAGTATCCAGTGACTTAGCCACTATGCCACCTGCTGTTGCCCCTCCCCCCATTTTTTCCTAATTCTCTCCCTCCCAGCCTCTATTAGTCATCCCCTCCTATACTGTCTCTAGTATCTATAGTAGGCTTCCCTTCTATTTTACCTTCCAACCTTCCAGTTTCTGCTATAGAGTGCAGACATTTGGTATATAGTAAGTGGGAAAATATTATATCTGTCTTTCAGTCTCGTTTGCTTCACATAGCATTACATCTTCCATATGCATCTACTTTGTATCAAATGTCAAGGTCACTTTGTTTTTTTATGTCTGAGTAGTATACCATAGAGTACATGTGCCACATTTCTTCAATGTACTTGTCTGTTCTTGGACATTTGGGTTGATTCCATGTCCTCACAATCGTGAGTAATGCTGCAATAAACATGAATGCTCAAGTGTTTTTCCAGCTGTTTTCCTATCCTTTGGATAGATACATAAGAGGAGAATTACTGGGTTGTATGGTAGTTCTATTTGTAAGTTTTTGAGAAACCTCCATGTTGTTCTCCACGTTGATTATACTAATTTACATTCCTATCAAGAGTGTAGGAGAGTTCCCTTTTCACCACAGCTTCTCCAGACTTACCATACTTTATTTTCCCCCCAAATCTTAGCCATTCTGAGGATAAATGGTATCTCAGCGTGGTTTTGATTTTCATTTCCCTTCTGATAAGAGACATTGACATTTTTTTTCATATGCTTTTGGCCATTTGCATGTTTTTCTTGGAGAGTTATCTGTTCAGCTCATTTGCCCATCTTTGAATCAGATTGATTTTTTTTTTTTTCAGGTAAACTGCTTGAGTTCCCTCTATATTCTGGTTATCAGTCCCTTATCTGAAGCATATTTTACAAATATAGTCTCCCTTTTGGAAGGTTGTCTTCTCGCCCTAATTATTTTTTTTCTTTTGCATACAGGTTTCCTGCCTGATTTAGTCCCACTTGTCTAGTTACAGGATTTTTCCCTGTGCTTTGTAGGGGCAGGAAGGGCAAGGGATTGGTCGTATTTAAAAAGTTTTTACCTACTCTGATGTCTCCAAGAGTTTTTCTTGTGTTTTCTACCCATAGTTTTATAGTTTGAGGTTTTATGTTTAGATTTTTGATCCATTTTGAGTTGATTTTTGTTAATGGTGAGAGATGGGGGGTCTAATTCCATTTTTCTGCAAGTGGATATCCAGTTTTTCTAACACTATTTGCTGAAAACATTTCTTTCCACACTAGGTTGTCTCATACCCTTTGTTGAAAATCAGTTGACTGAATGTTTTTAATGTTTATTTTTGGGATCTCAGTTCTGTCCCATTGAACTGCCGGCCTATTTTTGTGCCAAAACTGTACTGTTTTGATTATCACACATTTGTAATACATTTTGAGGTCAAGAAGTGAGATTACTCCTACCTTATTCTTATTGCACAATATTGCCTTGTCAATATGGGATACATTTCCACAAATAAATGATTGCTTCTTCTATTTCTGCGAGGAATATCTCCAGTAGTTTTATAGGAATAGCATTGAGTTTGTGGTCTATATCATGTTAGATTAACTTTCAATCATTAAAAAATCTTCTTGTAGGTAATATTTGCTAACTAGTATTATTGATAATTTCAGGATACCCACAGAACTGGAAAACTGTATGTTCTTGTTTATGTGCGGGTTTTTAATGGAAGAGATTAGAGATTTAAATCCATGGACTGAGTAACGATTTGCTCTCACCAATGTGGACAGGCATCATCCTATTCATGGCAGGCCCAGATCACACAAAAAAGAAAGGAAGGGCAAATTAACTTCTTGAGCAGGAGCTTGCCATCTTCTTCTGGCCTTAGACTTCAGAGCTCCTGGTTCTTGGGCTGTGGACTCAGACTTATGCCAATACCCCTCCACGCTACCTGGTTCTTAGGTCTTCAGTTTCAGAGTGAGAGATATGCCCTTGGCTTCTATGGTTTTCAGTCATCAGACTCAAACTAAAGTATACCATTAACTTTCTAGTTCTCCAGCTTGCAAATGAAAGATTATGGAACTTCTCAGCCTCTGTAATTGTGTGAACTTAGTAACTTTAAGAAAATCATTTTTGTTTGTATTTATTTTGAAAAAAAAAATGCCATCACTGAATCAGCCAGTGCTACGCAATAAATTCTTATCAATAGTGATCACCACGAAAGTTGTATCAGGGTCATTGGCTCCATGTGTTTGGACCGCTTCCTGTTTCTGAGACAGCATTGCAGATGCATCGCATTATGTCTATCATGCTGATCTGAGAATAGTAAATAAAACCATAAGACTATGTCTTCCTCAATTTTAAGAGACATAAGCTCAATGTACTGAACAAATAGTAGTCACAAGTTTTAGTGGACTACAAAATCTTACATAATTATATAAAATTATGAGAGTCTGGCCCACAGCCTGACTGGCAAATATTTGTTTTGTGATTTTTAAGTAACTTTTCTTGGACTGGTCTCTGCAGGCAAAATAAAAAGTGTTGAGGTAATTAAACCAATAGTCATTTTATAAAAAGTGTGGCAAAGTTTCTGCAAAAAGTGGATATGTTGAGCCTAAACTGTGGACTTTGAACAGGTACATGGCACAGGTCTGCTCTGCTCAAGTATCAAGCCTAAACAGCATCAGGGTCAATTCTATGCACAAACAATGGAGTAATATCTTCTCAATATTATTGAGAAATGTTTCCTAATTACCTAAAGTTTTTTATCCACATGTTCAATTATTATTGTTATTTTACAATGGCATCAAATGCAAGTTGCTAAAACACAGATCTGATCATGTTAAAAACTTCTAGGGAGTACCTAGATGACAACCACCAACTAACCCTCAGAGTTAATTATCTCCTAATTTGTTTGCAACTTAGCTTTATAATTTCAACTCCTCACCATGATTATGTTCAACCATACAGCTTTGCATATTCATAACATTCTGTAACTTTTTCTACCATTTTTAAACTACTGAGTGCCACTAGTTAGATTTGAATGATTGACTTCTATAAATAGCTGAGCTTGTATTCTTTAAGACATTGCCTATAGGAATCCTTACATGAAGCAAGTCCAGCTGAGCTTCAGTCTTTTTTTTTTCCCTTTCTTTATTATGTTTTCATACATTTAATCACTATATATCATTATGGCTTACAAAATAAATTTTCTCAGCACGAATACACTGTACATAAGTTCAAAGATATTATTAGACACGTATCATCAACAGATAATTTTCTATTTTTGTGTCCTTTAAATATTTTGCTTCTTTCTTTTTCCTGTTGATTCCCTTTCTCCACCCTCCCCCATTTCCCATCCTCCTCCCACACTGCCTCTAGTATTCACAGTTCTTCTCTCTGCTTTTATATTTTCTAATCTTTCAGTTTCTGCTATATAGTATGAACATTTGGTGTATATATATTAAGTGGGGATATGCAATATCTCTCTTTTCATAGTCTGACTTGCTTCACTTAGCAGTAAATCTTCCATATTTGTGCACTTTCTATAAAATACCAGGGTCTCTGTTTTTTATGACTGAGCAGTATTCCATAATGTGTAAGAGTCACACTTTTTCAATCTATTCATCCATTCGTGAACATTTGAGCTGGTTCCATGTCTTAGCAATTGTAAATAATGCCACAATAAACATTTATGTGAAAATGTTTTTCTGACTGAGTGCATTTCTATCTTTTGGGTAGATACCCAAAAGTGGAATTGCTGACTCATATGGAGGTTCTGTTTGTAGGTCTTTAAGGAACTTCCATATTGTTCTCCACAGTAGCTGTACTGATTTACATTCCCATCAACAGGGTAGGAGAGTTGCCTTTTACCACAGTCTCACCAGCACTTATCATTATTAATTTTTTAATCTTAGTCATTCTTACTGGGGTTAGGTCATATCTCATTATGGTTTTGATTAGCATCTCCTTTATGATAAGGGAAGTGGAGCATTTTTTCATACACTTTTGACTGTTTATTGTCTTCTTTAGAGAATTGTCTCTTCAGCTCATTTGCCCATCTTTTAATTGGGTTGATCATTTTTTTGGGGAGTAAGCCTCTTAAGTTTCCTGCAAATTCTGGTTTTCAGGTCCTTATCTGAGGCACAGTTTGCAATATATATATTCTCCTATTCCAAGGGTTCACTTTAATTACCGTTTCTTTGCTGAGCAGAAGCTTTTAACCTGAGATAGTTCTACTTGTCTATCTTTGAGATTATTTCTTGAGCTTTAGTCTTACTTTTTTTTGTTTTTGAGGTTTTTGCTATAAGACATATGCACTCATCAGAGACAGTGAGAGATACAGAGAGACAGAAATTGAGCAGTCACATCCTAGGAGGGATGGCAATGTAACAATCCCTTCTCCTCCATTTTCCTCTTGTGATTTTTGGGCATACACACACACACACACATACACACACACACACACGGAGTGAGTTTCAAGACTCCAGGTCCAGGATGAAAACTGCTGTCAACCACATGGGAGTCCAAAGCCTTAAGCACTAAGCAACCTGTTCATCCAAGTATGCTTATATTTGACACAGGGAGTAAGCTTGTCTTGAGAAAGAAAAGAGATGGAAAATACCTTGTTCAAAAGCAGAACTCTATAAATACCAGAAGCAAGGGTTCTTTTGTTATGTTTTTTTTTGTTTGTTTGTTTTTTGTTTTTTTAATTGAAGTTGGCCAGAGAGAGAGACAGACAGAGAGAGAGAAGGAAAGTGAGAAAGCAAGCCACCAGCTCTAGGACTAAAGCCATGATCAGCCATGTGGGTGTCCAGTCACCTTAACCACCAGACCACCTGTTGCCCTCCACCTCCAGAAGCAAGTATTGATTGCTGGGAGCTGAGCACTAGTTTACTGAATGAAACAAAATCTAGTGAAACTATTATAGTGGCTACCTCTACACCCATAACAAGAGTTTTGATGGAACCTGAACTGTAATTATCATTTTAAAATAAGTATTTTTCCAAATTGTAAGTTGACTATAATGAGCTAATCTCTTCCACTACTAATCTCTTCCATTACCCCACCAAATACATATAATTCTATGCTGTTATTAATCTTGTACCTTTTCATGGACTCTCATCTCTATACCCTCTTATTATCAAATCTTACTCATCCTTCAGGGCTTAGCAAGAATCTGAACTTTGCAAAAACATTTTCTTTATAATCAGTGTCTTTCTTACAATCATCTACAGTTATCATTATTGTTTCCATTGTTCTTGATTTACTTTTGTCTCTTTTTTTCAAAAGCATGTAGATTTCTACTCAGAACTTTAGATACATAAAAATATGTGCTATTATTGCAGTCATGTGACAAGTTAGGGCTTTAGATACAATGCAAATCCTACATTTAGGTTGTCCCAGTTGAACCTAAGATCCATTGTAGTCTATTAATAGTTGGTTCTGCAAAACTGGACAGGTATTATCTTTTTTTTTTTTAAGAATTATTTTAGTTAGCTTTATTTATTTATTTATTTAAATTTGACCAGAGAGGGACAGAGTATGAAAGACAGAGAAGGAAAATGAAAAAGCAAGGCTCCATGTCTAGGACTTGAAACTGCAGTTGGCCATGTGGGAGTCCAGCATCTTTAACCACCGCACCATCTGCCAACTCCTCTTTCTGTTTTCAGACAATGAAAATAGTAATACTTCCTCTTGGGGTCTTGTAAAGATCGCACACATTATTCTAAATGAACATCTCAACAATGCTTGGCATATAATATAGGAAATATAAGTGTAATATAAATATAAATGTGACTCCTATTAAATATTGATTGTGTCTGTATTATATTACCTATATATTACATAATCATTGCCATTTCACATAGAAGAAAAAATATTCTCTTTGAGAATCTGTATAACTAAAGGAACAACCTTGAGAACTAAGTATTTGGGGAAGGAGCTTATAACCTAGGCATTCATTCCTTAACTTTTCAAGCAATTGACACTACAGAGAAGTTAATGTAAAGCAGATATTGAACAGAATGGATTAATGTATCAGCTTTGTTGATGACTGGTATGAAGAGAAGTCACCTTATGGAGAAATTCAAATATATACAGAAATAGATGACATGATGTAACTTCTACTCATTTGAGCTTCAGGTTTAAGTTTTACAATGATACTCTATGATATGATACTGTATGTCACAATGGAGAAAGGAAGAAAAATGTTAGCTAACAGTGCATTAAAAATTGGAGAACTGGGCCAGATTGTGGCATGGTGATTCCATATGGTCGATTTTGTGGTTCAATTTTCCGACCTGGCCTTTTGAATATCACATCAGACACATTGTGCATGCATACCCACAATTCCAAAAGAGAAATCGGTAAGTAGGTGTTGTGGTATGACCATCTCTTATGGTGAGTTCTTTCTTGCTTTCCTTTCTCTTTCTCTCTTCTCCAGCAAGGATATGTGTCCACTAGTAAAATTTTTATAAAATCGTGTGTGTGTGTGTGTGTGTGTGTGTGCATGTGTGTGTCACACACAAATAGCTAGAGAGGTACTATAGACTAATGATAAACTAAACAGACACCATTCATGTGTTTTTTTTTTTTATTATTCTACCTCAAGGAACTCTGGCACATTCCTTTGTTAATGATGAAAGACTAAAGGATATAGAAACACAGTCTATGGATGGAAATACCAGATATACTGTGTGTGAAAAAGTAGAGTCTGAGGAAGGACATTTAGAAAAAAAATGGGGAGGCAAAGCATTCATGAGACAAAGAAATGTGGTATTATTTGTTTAAGATACTTTATAGTTTCATCAACTGGACTAGAGAAAAATGTTCACCTGTTGAAATATTCACTTCATAAGCTAAATAATGTGATTGAATGTATAAAATAAAATGAAATTAAAAAATGAAAAAAAAATGATAAAAGTACAACATTGTAACTTGTGCTCCAGAGTGGAGGTCTTTAAGTTCGGGAGATTTCTGGATTCACACTCATTCTTGGTCACAGACAAGTGATATAAATTTAGACTGCCACTATGTCCAAAGGCTTTTATCATCTATAAAAGAGAAGCAGATTATAATTCCCTCCCAGAGTTTTAGTGACAAGTGTATAAAATAGTTTATATTTTTCTGACATATATAAAAAATAGTTCCTATTTTATTATTTTTAAAATCTAACCTGCCTTTCCTTATCTATATTTGACAATATTTTAAGCTGTTCTCCTTAGTGCTGCTGGAGCAATCTATCTAAAATGCAAATTTATTCATGTCGCTATTCTTGCCTATCACGTACAAAGAAGAAAAATTCAAACATAGCATAGCAAATAAGACAGTCCATGAGCTATGCCCTACCTCTTTTTAGCTCCCATGGTTTTCTGCTTTGCACATTATGCCCTAATAACACTGAACAGAGCAAATGCTTCATGCCTCAGTGCTTTCTCTCAAACCCTTTCCTTTGCCTACAACACCCATTGACTTCCCAAATATGTGCAAGTGTTGTAACATAACGCTGCAGAATAAACTCTGCCTTAGTTAGTAATAATTTGTTTGCAAATAAATAAACAAACAAATCAAATGATCACTCAAGGTGACATCAGATAAGGACAATTTATTTCCAGAATATAATAATACCTCATTAACCCAAGGGAAAAAATATAAAAGATGGAATTCATCAAGCTCATTTCTCAACTTTTCGTTTTCCTTGCTGCCTGCAGACTGACATCATTTTCAGCTTCTTTTTCTATCTCAAAAGGTCCACAAGTTTTGAGTTTATGATAATTTCAAGGGCTAGGACCTATCTTCTAGGTCTCTCTGAGTTCTAACTCTGAAGTCCAACAGAGAAAATCTACTTGGGCCAGGTAACCTATGGTATCCATGTTTTATATTTGGTGGCAAAGGAGAATAATTCTTTCCATACATAATTTTGATTAAGAATGAAATTATTATCATGTCTATTATATTATGTCAACAGTATAAAAGAACCTAGTGGTTTAAAGTACTTGTTGAAGACATCACTCTCCACTTCCCCTGAATCTGATCACTAAAACCATGAAAGATATACATAACTGACTATCAGTGGTTCATACTTGTCAGGATGTTTAATTATTTATATAGTTATGCAAATTTAATCTGTTATATTAAATAAATAACATTATAGTAAAACAAAACAAAAAATAGAGTAATTACTATGTCCAGAAATGGGCCAGTAACAAATTACTATAAGTTAATTTAATTCTCAAAACAACATGGACAGGTAGAGCATAATTTCAGGTACACAAAATGAGATTCAGAGAGATTACTCAGTTAAGGTCATCATATTTAGTAAGCGGCATAGCCTGGAGTCAAACATCAATCTGACTGTAATTTCTGTGCTTACTTTGAGTGGTGGAATCATTCGCCTGTCAGGGGGAAATGACCTTGGATCTGTGTCAGTACTAATGGTCTATAGTGACACATTCCTAAAGATTTAGAAAAAAAAATAGAATAAAATTATAATAAGAAGAACAATAAAGCAAATACTTAGACAGTGCTTGCTACTTGCCAGACATTCCTTTAAGCAATTTACATTTATTAACTCCTTTAATATTCACAGTAAGTCAATAGGGCAGCTTTCATTGCTGTCCCCTCAGAGAGAAAATAAATTTACTCACACTGAATCACAACTAAGATATAGAATATTATATTTAATATCCAAGTATCCCATAAACTAGATGGTTGTAACTATAAAATTTTTCAATACATTAGAAAATACAAACTTGTGTCAATCAGCAGAAATATTATGGCTGGTATCCATAGCCCAATCATTGAGGCAAAGAGTGAAGATAGTTGCAGAGACTAGCTGTTAGAATTACCTCTTCTGGAAGCACTTCAGTTTTTTTTTTTCATCAAAAGTTGGTACTACCTTTGTAAGAATCCACTGGTTTGTGTGTAAAAATAACATGAAAGGTGAATTTGTCACTCTACCTTAGTCTCATGCCATTAAGTATTTAAGTCACATAATGAACCCCACTTGCATGGATTCTGTGTTCATTTAGTTTTAATTATATTGTGTCATCCTACACAGATTTCTAAGCAAGAAGAGACTGTGATCTTCAGAGAGGTTGAATTTATTCTCACTTAAATCTATTTATCATTTAAAATTAACAAATTTTCCTTAGTGCTATATAACAATATTGCAAGTTTAATGTGCTTTTACCTTTTTATGTGCTGTCATATTAGACTTTGATGTTCCAATGGCAGAATCTGACCATGGTAATTTATGAAAGACATTTCACCAGGTGTGAACCCTACCTAACTCTTTGTGAGAAATTCCACTGTATGTCACAACATGCATGATATTTTTTGAGTCATTTTTCTCCCTACTAGAACCAATTACCACGTTTTGTCCACCTTTCTTTCTCTACAACCATTACTCCTAATTTCCTCTTGTCATTTTATTGATTCAGTTCTTCAATAACTAATACCATAAACATTTAAAATCAACCTTGCTTTCTAAAGCACACCCTGTTGAAATTAAACTATTCAAAGTATTAATTGACCCCTTATCCTTTAACAACTCTCCACTTTTTGTATTATAAAATATAAAAATCTTGGGACCAGCAGTTAGCATAATGGCTATGTCTCTGGACTCCCATGTAGTCGACCGTGGTTCAAGTCCTGAACCCGGTGGCTTAAACTCACGCCGGGCACATGTGCGTGTGTGCCCAAGATCCCGAGAGGAGAATGGAGGAGAAGGGATTGCAGCATGGCCATCCCCCCTGGGGGGTGATTTCTCGCTTTCTGTCTCTCTGTCTCTCTCTGTCTGTCTGGCGAGTGCACGTGCCCTATAGCAAAAACCTCTCCAAAAAAAAAAAGAAAAAAATATATATAAATCTTATACAAAAAGTATCCAATCATTACTCTTGAAAAAAAAAAATGCCTGATTCCCAGATAACAGCTAAAATCTCTGAATTTGCATGTGTTTTTTATAAAATGGAATGTCTTGATTATTTGTTCAGTCAAGTAAACTCAGAAGATGAGAGAAAACAAAAGGGAATTAAAAACTGGTGATCCTAGTGCTCAGGCAAAGACTTCCATTTTCTGAATTACATTGAAATTTCTAGCCTTATGAATAAGTTCATTCTTCTTTGGCATTTCTAACATCATTTCATTCATCTGTTTTTTTCTTGGGTTATGAATTTTGATTTATTTTTTAAATCACCTTATATATTAAGTATGTTATAATTTTTCCATATACATGACATGATTTTACAAGGAGAAATTCTATTTTTAATGGTTAACCTGTTTTTGTTTCAGTAAAGATGTATACAATGTAGTACAAGAGCAAGGAATTTGGAAACAAATTTTCTAAGTTCAAAACCTGTTTTTTTTTTTTTTTCCTAACTGAATGTCCTTAATCAATACTTTTCAGTTATCGAAACTACAAAATGAGACTATTAATATCGATTTATGAAAAAATTAAATGGGTACATATGTATGATAGTCTCTCTGCAGCCCATCACATCATCCCACTTAAGCTGGCACTGCTCAAATGCTGGATCCTGGAGAATCCAATGGCACAAGTGAGTGGGGTGGGGAAGGAAGAATGGGACCACTGAGTCTAAAATTTTTATTGTAATTTAACTTTGTAAAACTTTCTGAAGTTAATACTTTTCTATTCAATCTAATGATTTAACTACTTTGAGATAGATTATCTTTTTTTTTTTTTTGCTCTAGAGCATGTGAGCTCACTGGAGAGAGAGAGATAGACAGAGAGAGAGAGATAGGGAGACAGAGAAAGTGAGACATCTCCCCTTCATGGGGGTGACCATGCCACAATCCCTGCTTCTCCTTTCTCTTCTCAGGGTTTGCTCATCCATGAACATGTGCCCAGCATATGTCCTCAAGCTGCCAGTTCTGTGACTTGAATCACTCACTGAATTGGTCAAGTAGGATCCAGCTGCCTTAACTACCATGCTACCAGCTCACCCTGGATTACCCTACTTACAATACTAAAAATTTCTTCAAGTATTTTCCATATGATAGGTAAGTAACAATAGTAATAAAAACAAATGCCGGGACCAACAGTTAGCGTAATGACTATGTCGCTGAACTCCCACGTAGTCGACCGTGGTTCGTGTCCTGGACCCGGTGGCTTAAACTCACGCCGGGCGTGTGTGCGTGCATGCCCAAGATCCCGAGAGGAGAATGGAAGAGAAAGGATTGCAGCATGGCCATCCCACCTGGGGGGCGATTTCTCGCTTTCTGTCTCTCTGTCTCTCTCTGTCTGGAGAGCGCACGCGCCCTGTAGTGAAAACCTCTCCAAAACAAACAAACAAACAAACAAAAAATGCCTATTGAGATCTTCCTTTTCATCACTCTAAATATTTTATATATACGAGATTAGTCCTCAAAATAACACACTGAAGTAAGTTCAAACATTTACCAAGTCTGTTTGTTGTTTGTTTGTTTATATAAAATATGCCAGAAGTTATGTGTGCTCACTGGAGAAGAGAGAAAGAGAGAGGGAACAAGAAATTATCCTCCATGGGAATGGTCATACTGTAATCCATTTTCCTCCAGTTCCTCTCTTCAGAATTTTGGGCATGTATGTACATGTACCCAATGTGTTTTTCAAGCCACCAGGTCTAGGACTTCAATGACATAGTCAGCCCTGTGAGATCAAGTGACTTCACTACCACACTCTCAACTTGAGCCATTACCAGTTTTAGATATCTGGAAATTAAAGCAAAAAAACAAAACAAAACAAAAAAAACTGTAAGTAACTTAATCAAACTTCCATAACTTATTAGTGGCATATCCCCTAGTGTCTGAGCTATTAATCACAATGATAATGTGATTATCTATTTTATAAGCAGATATTTATGAAGTATATGATATTTTATTTTATAGCATAGTACTCTTTTGGTGTGGGTAACTATTAAAGTATAGAATTACTATATGCACACAAGTACATACTGTTTATATTTTAACATTTTTTAACCTACTAAATAAATTATCTGGATACACTCTAATCTGTAGTTTTAAAGAAAAATAAATTAAGGCTAGTAGGTGGTATAGTGGTTAAGGAACTGGACTTCCACATAGTCAACCATTGTTTGAGTTCCAGACCTGGCAGCTTGAAACACATGCTGGGTTCATGTACGTACCAAATTCTCTAGCAGAAAATGGAAAAGTAGGGATTGCAGCATGCCCATCTCCCCCAGGGGAGTGATTTTGCACTTTCTGTTACTCTGTCTTGGTTGAGCAAACATACTCTATAGCAAAAAATATTTCAGTAAATAAAAGACAAAGAAATTAGGGTTCAATACTTTGGAATATATTTTGTTTCTGTAAAATGGACAGGGAGGTAGTATTGTTATATTTTGATCAACTCGACCGGGGAGAAATATTCACATATTGAAATGGTCACCTTGTAAGCTAAATAATGTGATTGAATATATTTTAAAAATGTAAATTAAAATAAATAAATAAATGAAAAAGAAAAAAATGAATACAATTCTATAACATTTAAACAGAAATGAAAAAAATCATAGTTAATAGAGTGATCTGCTAATAACTTGAAGACATCAGGTATTCAAATATAGAGAACTCTTTCTAGTTTCTTTTTTTTTTGCTTTTCCCTCCCATCAAAACAGAGTTATATTACTGCCAACAAGACAGCTTTCTTATAAGTTTAACGTTTCTCATTCCACCTGACAGACGTTGAAGAGATGAGTGTCATGAGTGTTTCAATGCAAAGAAAAAGAATCTAATTGTCCCATCTATTGAGACAGTGACATTTTACAACAAATGCTATTTTAAAAATTTTGCTACTTGAACTATCCAAAAAGCCTTGCTTCTATCTTCAACATATCTAATTTTCATTTTATCTTTTCATAGCACTTCAATCTTCCATGAAGCCTTTCATTACTACTACTAACTTCAGACTACTTTTTTGGGTGAATCTGTAATATCTCTAATGAACTGTTATCTCTAACTAGGAATTTGGAAAATATTTTGTAGTTCATTATGAATACAGGTTTTAATCATCTAATTAAATAATTAGTGTTGAGCCCTTAATCTCCAAATCTGAGTTCTTTGTGTTCCAACTAGATTTCATTTTCCTCATGCTGGAAAGATCTTTCTGAGGGCAACAAACTGTGGAAGAAAAATACACTCGTGATATAACGACAGAGTTATATTCCCTGGATGAAGTCACCACCAGGTGTGTTACAACAATGCTGATTTAGCCCTAGACTTCTTTCTTATAATTCTATGCCACAGGAAGGATCTATAAAATCTTGCTGAAGCTAGTCCACTGGCATCATATAGAGTCACCATCTTAGATGTAGACTGGTCAATTCATTACTTTAAGTTGGTGCCACCAAGATCATTTCTCAGTTGTGTGTAACTTTTGGTTTCTGTGTTTGTTTTACTTTTTATTTTATTTTATTTTATTTATTTTATTTTATTATTTTATTTTGCCAGGAAGTGCATGCTTACCATACAGAGAAGACAGAGTGAGAGGAAGGGAGAAGGCATCGCCCATGGGGCAGGGTCATACCACAATCTCTTCTTCTCTGTCTCTTCCTCTTGTTGGGATTCTGGGCATGCATGTACATGTACATATCTAGCATGGCTTTCAAACTTCTGGGTCTGAGACTCAAACCATGAGGTCAGACATATGGGATCTACCTCACTTGATAACCAGGCCACAGCCTGGCCCAATTTTTTTTTTTTTTAAATTTTAAGTTTTATTTATTTCTTCCATGAGTAAGGAGCAGGCATTCCCAACAGTGCCTTTGCTCTGAGATAGATTCAGTCTTAGTCCTAGCCACCTTTGATTGTGGGCACACACGTGCACCCTATCCAGTGATACAGGATGCAAATCCAGGACCTTCCTATCAGGAGCAGCATCACAGAAGACAGCCCTGCTGTTGTGCCTTCTGTTGGCCTAACCCATATTCTTGATTATATCCTCTCTTTACACCTTCCTTTCTGCTGCAGTCAGTTTTCATTGCCATTATGGGAAATACCATCTTGAAGACAGTCTCCACACTTGAATCCTGTATGTCCTACATACATATCATTTTCAAAGAAGGAACGTACCGGGGAATGGGCATGGAGGACGGGAGGGAAAAGGACTCAGGTTAGAAGAGTACTATTTCTCTTCCTGTCCCAGCGTCATCTTCTTCCCTAGTGATAGAAAACATGAAGACTCATTATTTTTCTGCCTTGGCATGGACAGTACTGTTATTCCCCACCTAGGTTTCAAAGAGTTCATCCAAAGTTATTAGCAATTCTCCTCTCAACCTTGTTGCTTATTTTATATTTTCACAATCCTGAGTTTTCTACTGGTTCTCAGCTATGTTTGACTCTCAGTTAACACTGAACTATTACATTAAATGTAAAACTCATTAATAAGAAGCAGAATATGGGTGAAGTTGAATGATCACTGTTTCTTCAAATAAGTAACAGATAACTTATTTTTATTACTGATGTTCTCATGAATTCCACAACTAGGGGCACATAGAGGAACAAATGAGACTATGCCAGAGCCTGCTTTAAAACCTCCAGGGATTTCTAAAATATTTACCAGGGGTAAAAATAGAATAAACCTGACCTGTGGCTTATTTGCATTGAGTAAATATTCTCAAAGATACCTTTGAAAGAAATCTCTCTCTGCATTCGTTTGAGGTAAATGGGAGGCAAGTCTTTAGCTTACTTTGATTTTCCTTTTTGTTCCCTAGATGTGTACATAATGTCAGTGCAATCTAAATAGATTACAGTTAAGTTGCTGACTGTCTTTTCCCACAACAAACTTTTCTTATAGCCCCAGGCAACTACACATAGTCCACTCTTCACTTTATTTTATTTACTTTCTTCTAATCCCTACATGACAGCACCATACTAGGGAATTGAGAAGCGTGTTATCTAATTGCAGATGAGACAGTCCCTATTTACAAAAATTAATAGAAGCTTCATTGGAATGGGCTAAGAATGTGTGAGGGTTAAGGAAGTGGAACAATAAATATAGAATGCTATATTAATTACTTTCATATTTAGAAAGGAAAAATGAAAATAGGACAATGACAAGTTTAAAATTCAAGACGGAGAGATTTTATTCATTCTCATGTTTGTTTTGAAAGATTCAGATGCCGTGAGCATATTTGACATTTCCAAAAAGGAATGGTAATAGCATATCACTGTTCAGGGTGCAGCCTCATTCATTTCTATTCTGTTTAATACCTAAGTTAGCTAGAGGAATAAAGGAAAATAATATTCTCATTTTCATAACTAACACCCAAGGAATACTTAATTTTAACACTTATAATCAGATCCTCCTCTTTATCGAACATAGAGGAGAAAAGAAGGAGGTATTGGTACCTAGTACCTATTGTACCTCAGCTCTCATTTTTGTTCTACAAATAAATATTGTCACTGTTTAGACAACTGCCATTAGAAGTGATGCCATTTTTAAACCATAAATTGCCTTTGCATAACTAGGAAGAAATGTGTTCCTTCCTCCAAGGACAAGTGGCAATGTGTCCCTTGCTCCAATCCAGTCTTCAGAAAACTAGCTATACACTGTATGGAAGATGGGTTAGGGATGGTTTCAATAAGTCCTCAAAGGGAAAAGTATAGAAGGGGATGTGAGAGACCAGTAGTTAGCGTAATGGCTATGTTGCTGGACTCCCATGTAGTCGACGACTGTTTGAATCCTGGACCCGGTGGCTTAAACTCACGCCGGGCGTATGTGTGTGCATGTCCAAGATCCCGAGAAGACAATGGAGGAGAAGGGATTGTGGCATGGCCCTCCCCCTGGGGAGTGATTTCTCACTTTCTATTTCTCTGTCTCTATCTGTCTTTCTGGTGAGCACACGCGCCCCTATAGTAAAAAGCCTCAAAAAAAATTTTTTCTTTCTTATATGTATGTGTGTGTGTGTGTATATATATATATATATATATATATTTTTTTTTTTTTTGTCTAGTTAAATTTTTAACATTACTCTCCATTGGCTTTTCACTATGCTACCACTGTGGTACCAGCTGATCCCACTCATTTTCTCCAACAATTATGTAATTATAGTAAACATGAATTTTTCCTTATTAAAAGAATTAAACTTTTACCTTGTTATGTGAAGCAAAGTTTAGTAATAGTAAAAGAAATAAGTCATGCCCCAGCTACTAGAGTACAACCATGGCATGATGCTCCACCATGTTAGAAGCTATAAAGAAGAACAGTATTTGGTTCCTGGGTGAACCCATGTACAGCAGCCATGCTTGCTCTTGCCCATGTCCCTGGCTACCTGAGAAGACTTAGGTAGGATTGTAACATGAGTCTTTGTTGAGGGTGATTGTCTCTCTTTTTATCTTTCTGTTTCTCTCTCATGAAACAGATGTATAAATGAACTTAGAAAATTAAAAGGAGGCAGCAGTAGCATATGCTAGCTTATGTATCAATCATAAACATCATCAGAAAACAAACAAAAAACTCCTGTTAATCAAGCAGAGCTAAGTGCCCTAAACTTTTCTACAGGCAGAAAGGATGTCATCTCAATAGAGCCTCAGTGAGAAAAGGAGGGAAAGATATTAGTAGACAGAATTTATAACATAGTTTACAGATCCCACTGCAAAGATTAAAATTAAATTTAAAACATGACTGACATTTTAAAAACATTAATACCATAACATTAAACCATATATGGAACTATACAGGTCTCACACATCATGAAGCTGGCCTGTTAATAGGACTTTAGAGCCCGACGTACTTTTCTTGGAAGTGAGAAACTTGTTAAAATTCAGCTCAGTGTCTAACATGGTAACTTTGGATGAGTGGACACTCATGGGAGAATCCTGAAGTGAACCTTGATGAGGGACTAGTTAGTGCCATAAAGTAAGATGTCTTACTGTGTTCACAACCTTAACTTCCTGGGTCAATGTGTGATTTATCACAAGAGCAGGAAAGTATGCCTATGCCCAAAATTGCTAACACAAGGACAGACTGGAATGTATGTTGATTTAATTCTCAGGTGTGTCAATATTTTATTCCTATACTCAAAACTATGCATTGTAATAAGGCCCAGTTTTAGAACTGGTTGGCCCATGACAGACAAATAAGTTTGGTTCTGATAATGATTATCTCATGAAGAGCAAGTTATGTGAGTTTAATTCTCAAGCTCTTTCTCTTCATTTTTGGGCTATCCTAAACTGATAATGATAGATCATTATTACCTGGGGTCATAATCAATACATATCTTATTGCTATTTAATGTATCATGGTTGTTAAGTAGAGTTTTGAATGGTAGAAAGGTCATATTTTGTAACTTGATTGTTTGATTAAGCATTCTTTGAGAATGCAGCAATGCTACATATATTAAAGTCCTAGAAATTGCACATGTGAGGACTGCAACTCAGTCAAATTAAAAAAAAAAAAAAAAGAATGAGCATAATTTATAGATCACTTCTAAACCTGGAACTAAGACAAAAATACTGAAGTCAGTAGCTTTGAAAATGGCTCCAGGGACCAGCAGTTAGCGTAATGGCTATGTCGCTGGACTCCCACGTAGTCGACCGCGGTTCAAGTCCCGGACCCAGATGCTTAAACTCTTGCCAGGTGCGTGTGCATGCGTGCCCAAGATTCCAAGAGGAGAATGGAGGAGAAGGGAGTGCAGCGTGGCCATCCCCCCTGGGGGGTGATTTCTCACTTTCTGTCTCTCTCTGTCGGTCTGGCGAGCGCACGTACTCTATAGCAAAAACCCCCCCAAAAAAAAAAAAAAAAGAAAGTGGCTCCATAACAATCATGCCTTCTGGTATCTACAGTCTTGAATAATCTTTTCCCCTTAAGTAATTTGTTTCTAATAAATAAAATATGTCAACATTGAAGAACTGTCACTCCATGATTAGATGATAAGAGATTGTAAATTCTTTTTGGTGGCCGACTCTTTCCTTTGCTAAATTTGATACAAACAAATTGCTAAGTTGTAAACTAGTAAGTGTGTATAGTTTTATGGTACTAAGTTGTGGTGATAGATAAAAGTAATGACAGTTAATTTAAGAACCTATCCTTAATTTACAGTGCTTACAGAATAAAATATGGTGGTATCCAAATTGCTGAGTGTGTGTGTGTGTGTGTGTGTGTGTGTGTGTGTGTGTGGGTATGTGTGTATCAATCTCATAATGGTCTTCAGGGACGTGTGTACAATATGCTGTTCCTCTATGATATTATATCTCATCAAGACCCTGTTATATCTAAATTTGACCTATTTGGAACTATGATCATCAAATTTTTAAATAATTTTCCTGAAAAGAGTTAGGTACCCTACATACGCTGTCTGGTTTTTATGATTTTATCTACAACATAGCATGTGGGATTATCCTCATTTTTCAAACCAATTATAATATAATAAAAGGCTTGGGGGTAGATAAAAGCAGTCCAAAATTACCCTTTGGGTGATAAAGTTTCTTTTTTGAAAACTCACATTGAGGCTTGATATTTTTTTCTTTTAAATTAAATGCTTAATGATTTCTTTTTCCACGATGAGAAATTAATGAGACTAACTTTGCTCCCCTCCTCAGATAAAATCAGAGCCTCTATGGAATGCAAGGATTAGTTTATCAGAATAATAGGTCCCTATCCAATTAATGAAAACTAGTGAACAGGCTTGTGAGTCACAAACTCAATACCAGTTGTTAGAACCATCTAAATATTTAGGTTTTTTAAAAAGTTATTTATTTATTTCATAAGCAAGAGAGAAAAAGAGAGAAATGGGGATAGACCCAACAAGGTCTTGATGCTGCGATCTGCAGCACACCAACCCCAAGGTCATGGGCACACATATATACTCAGGGAACTCTCTCAACATGAACCAGAAACCTTCCCATGTATGTTTGTCTTGTAAAACCTTGCATCGAACCGCTGCACTAAAGTCTAGTTGTTAAATATTTATTTTGACCAAAATATCCTGATGGGTTTGCTGAATTGTATGGAAATATTTTCCACTTTTCCCAAGATTGGTCTGTCTACAGGAGATCAAATTTGTAGTACATCAATGATCAGGAAGACTTAAGTAAAGAGTTTCTTGACACTTAAGTAATGCATCTTTCTTGTAAGATCTGCAAAAGGTGGTGGTTTCTTAACACACACCATCTACTGATAGATTGGCTCTTTTCCAAACTTTTTCCTGTAAATCTTCAGTTATAGTAGGTGACTTCCGTGACAGATTTTCAAATGTTATGCCTGTGGTGACAGCATTTTTTTCTTTTTTGTAGCTTATAATGGAGGCTGTGATAGTCTTCTAGATGCCAGGATTATTGTGTTAATTTCTATCTAAACATCACCTGGTAAATTAATCAATTTGCCCAAACCAACTGACTTATACTAAAATTACTGTCAAAGGAAACTGGGTGGCCCACAATGGAAAGTAAATAGAAACTCAAAGCCAAATGGTAGCTAAGTATTGGCTATATAACAAGTAGACCAAAACTGCCATCTAATCATTCATATTGCTCTTTGCTGTTTTGGTCTACCAAAGAAGAACAAATAGGAAGATACAGAACAAAGCATGTGGAATTAAAGGCTGACAATGTCTGACCCAGTCACCAGGGTCTTGTTCAAGAATATCTGTAGGACACTGCTTCATGCTGTCATCTTCTTGATCTGGAAGTCTTGGATCAAAAACAGTCTTATTCCTGTAAAGGAGTTCTGAAAATTCTCAATTTCAGATTTCCAATTCCCATGATAGTTGTTAATAGTAACCGATTAGTTAAAAGAATGTTGAGTCGAAGCTATTAGCAATAAGACTGCATGTATAATGTCAGTCCTTGGCAGTACTGGGCCATGCCTACTTTCAAGTAAGAAGATACTACAATCAGGGAACCAGCAGTTAGCGTAATGGCTATGTCGCTGGACTCCCATGTAGTCGACCGCGGTTCGTGTCCCGGACCCGGTGGCTTAAATCTCACGCCGGGCGCGAGTGCGTGCGTGCCCAAGATCCCGAGAGGAGAATGGAGGAGAAGGGATTGCAGCATGACCATCCCCCCTGGGGGGTGATTTCTCGCTTTCTGTCTCTATGTCTCTCTCTGTCTGTCTGGCGAGCGCACGCGCCCTACAGTGAAAATCTCTCCAAAAAAAAAAAAAAAAAAAAAAAAAGAAGATACTACAATCAGAGAACAGCAGATGGCATAATGGACTCCCACATAATCTACCACAGTTTAAGTATCAGATCCAGTAGCATAATACTCATGCCAGGCACATGTAGGTGCATGCCCAAGATCCTAAGAGGTGAATGGAGGAAAAAGGATTGTGGCTGATCATCTCCCCTGGAGGGGAGGGGTGTAATTTCTCACTTTCTGTCTCTCCAGCAAGTGCATATGCCCTCTAGCAAAAAAGAAAAAAATTCTCTTAAAAAATCATATTAAAATCAGAGATAGCACTATCAGTCATTCTGTTACTAAATTATGTGACATGTGAAGAGAGTTGGTTAAACCCAGCTCTTAACTTTTTGTTTTTAAGCCAGTAGCAAATCCTCAAACCATGAAATATTGAGAGTCTCTGAAAGCTTTACTAAGTTTAGTTTAATACTTCCTTTTTTTAATTTTTGTTTTAAATTTTCCAGGATATTTTTGATGATATGGGAAGTGAAGTTTCTGACTAAGTGACAAGTTGGCATAAAGCTGTTTAATGCAGTCTCAGTTCAACATCTGCTCCTGTCATTGAAGAGACAGTCTGGAAATTCACTGGTTAAGAATAAACGAGTAAGTATAACTTCGTTATTCTGAGAGCCATAGTTTTCTGAAAAGAAAATGGTCAAGACATTCTGAAAATAACCAAAGAATGATAGCACTGTATTCAGGACCCATTATATGGGGGTAATTGCTCAAAATCTATTTAGAGATGTTCAGATGAATACTAGTATGAACTTTTGTTCGTGTCTCTTATTGTGTTTCCAGGATAAAAGTGATAACAGCATCAATAAAGACAAGCACCAGTAAAGCCTCAGAGATTTTAGTAAAGAAGCCAGATGGTGGTGCAATGGTAGTGCAGCTGGACCCATGTGGAAGGGGTTCTAGGCTTATGTCCCAGGACCTCCCTGAGCACTCCTAGGAGCACATGAATATCTGTGATCTGTGCCACTAGGACTGGGGATGGGTTGTAGTGTGGAAACCTTTGGGGAGTACCTTTTACTCCCTCTCTCAGAGGAAATAAATACAAATGTTAAAAAGAAATATTCATAAAGATTTTTACTATAAATTTGATTCAGCACAGGGGCTATTTTTTAAATTTTTTGCTGCCAAGGTGGGTGATCTTAAAGTCCTTGCAAAGTTCCATTTGAAGTCCTTTGGATTAAACACAGCCATCATGAAAACACCGAAGATTATCATCATGTAATTTTCAACCCAATTTTATCTCTTTTCTGAAGATGAAGCCAATTTCTATCTCTATAATAACCTCTTTCCACCTTATGAGAGGTTTGGGCATGTGTGTTATCATGGGACTAGTGTCATAGAGGTTGTTCATCTGGAGTAAAGATTAGTCACAGCGTGTCCTGAAGTCTTCGTGTTGTCTTTGTGTGTAGACTTGCTTCTGTGCCATCATGTATCAGTTAATGACGGGGATACTTTCTGCAGAACGTGTCCTTAAGCAATTTTGTCTCTCTGCGAGCACCATAGAATATACCTATACAAACCTAGATGTGCAGCCTCCTACACACTAGGCTACGTGCTATAATCTGTTTTAATCTTAGGGGATGACTGTTGTATATATGATGTGTCATTGACTAAAACATTATGTGGCAAATGTCTGTCTTTATAATAGTCGCTTTGCAGATAGCAGTTGAGGACTTAAATGTTTTAAAATCTATTAGCTGTTCTTACTTGTGTATTTTGCTGAGGTAAAAAGGAAATAATAGAAAAGGTTTCCAAAGTAAATTGTAAAATCACAGAATACCTCAGAAGCATGTGTTTTCAGTGTATATATTGACTCTAGCCAATCACATATTCAACTAAGTGCAATGATTTCTTCTATCCAAGTTGATTTTTTCCTTCTGGTCTGTATTCACATACTGAGGGGAACTGATTTCCTTTATGTAATACTCTTCCAGATATTTTCCTGTTTCATAAGCATCAACAAGCAAGATTAAATATAAATTTTCTAATGAGATGCTATTAGAAATGTTCAGGACATGAATAGTTCTTAGAAAGAGACTAGGAAATTATGAGTTTTCTCTTTTGTTAATATAATAAGAGCCACAGAATTTAAAATAATATGTAAATAAATATAAATGTGTGGTAATAGAATTTTCTTAAACAAGGGACCAGCAGATGACATAATGGCTACATTGCTGGACTCCCATGTAGTCAACCACAGTTCGAGTCCCAGATCTGTTGGCTTAAACTTATGCCGGATGTGTGTGCATGCCTGCATAAGATCCTGAGAGGAGAATGGAGGAGAAGGGATTACAGCATGGCCATCCCCCCACTGGGAAGGTGATTTCTCACTTTCTGTTTCTCTCTCCCTCTGTCTTTCTGGCGAGTACATGCACCTTATAGCAAAAAACTCTCAAAAATAAATAAATTAATTAATTAATGAATGAATTAATTAATTTCTAAAACAAATGCTTACTTGTTGAAAAATGTAATGTATTTTCAGTGAGTAATAAGATTTAACAGGATGAGAGACCAATAAGTTTAAACGATACCTTAAAACTTATTTAGTTAATATATCCATAAGTTTAGTTCTCACTATATTGCCAAAGAGAAGGTGATTTTTAAAATCAGGTTTAGAGAAAAGTGGTCATAAGTTTCTCCTCTCTGATGGCACTTGTGCAGCTAAATAGGAAAATCAAAGACTTGATTAGATATCCTGAAAATGAATGTATAGAAAAGTCTTAGATTAAACATAATCTTTAAGAAGTTAAAAATTTATCTCTTTGAGGTAAATTCATTATGGTCCAGGTTACAGAATTTCTGCTAAAATAAATATAGCATTTATGAGCCAGCAGGTGGCATGGAGGTTAAAGTTCTGGATCTCATATAATGCTGACTGCATAGTGACTTAAAGATTATACTGGGCAGGGAACCAGCAGTTAGCGTAATGGCTATGTCGCTGGACTCCCACGTAGTCGACCGCGGTTCATGTCCTGGACCCGGTGGCTTAAAACTCACGCCGGGCGCGTGTGTGTGCGTGCCCAAGATCCCGAGAGGAGAATGGAAGAGAAGGGATTGTGGCGTGACCATCCCCCCTGGGGGGTGATTTCTCGCTTTCTGTCTCTATGTCTCTCTCTGTCTGTCTGGCGAGCGCACGCGCCCTACAGTGAAAATCTCTCCAAAAAAAAAAAGATTATACTGGGCACATGTGAATACATACCCAAAATACAAAGATGATAATGGAGTAGAAGGGACTCCATGGCATGGCCATCTTCCTATGGAGATGATTTCTCACTTTCCCTTTTTCTCTCCTTCTTCCCCTTTATCTCTTTCTGGCAAGCACCTATGCCATATTATTATTGCTATTGTTATCATTATTATAGCATTTCTTTATAAATTATTTTCATGGGACAAACAGATAGCATAATGGTTATGTTGCTGAATTCCCACTGTTCAAGTCCTAGACCTAGCAGCTTAAAAAGCTCACACTGGGTGCATGTGAATGTGTGCCCAAAATCCTAAGAAGAGAATGAAGGAGAAGGGATTGCAGCATGGCCATTTTCCCGGTGGGGGGTGATTTCTCATTTTATGTCTCTCTGTCTCTGTCTTTCTGGCAAATGCACACACCACATAGCAAAAATCTCTCTCAAAGAAATTAGAAATTTTTATCTTTTCTGAGTTAGAAGAGAAACTAGTTAAATGCAGTTAATTGTATGATACTTCATTTAATTTTTAGAACATAGCAGTAATTAGTCCATATATTGGAGAAGAGTCAATTCACAGGGAAGTTTAGGTTCTTAAGGTGGTGGTGGTGAAAGACTTACAAAATAAATAGACAAGTATTTTAATAAATCACAGAAGAATAATTGTCAAGATAGATGTATGCTTATTATTTAAAGGTGAAAGTTGACTGATAATATCTCCATCTGTGGGACACAGATAAGGTTTATTATCTGTTGATGATGATGTATGTTGTCATCTCAACTGGGCTGGACTGAGGTGTATATCATGCTGGATGAAGTCTCTTCACAATCTAAATGATGAATAGCAATCTAATATATGAATAATAATAGAAAATTAAATAATAATCAAAAAACAAAAAACTTATAAATAAATAAAAGACTACAAATAAGACAAACAGATTTTTACTGCATCTTTGTAGCATCATGTTATTCTGAAGACACATACTATTTACATATGTTTCCCCAGGAAAGAATAGCATGACTCTTTTTTATGGCCATTAGGTCATAAAACATCTATATCTTCTTCCACTGGATTTCTTGAGTGAGAGTATAAGAGTATTACAAGAACTAGTACAAGGCAGCATGACCCATATTGTTTATTGTTTTTAATAGTTCTATCCTCTAGTTTTATATAGCATTTTACATGGTTGGCTAAGATTTTTATTTAGCTAGTCGAATTCTTGGAAGTGTCAGGGCCAATAACTGCATATAGTGATAAAAGGTTTGACCTAATATGAGTCTGGCACATCAATGTTGAATTTCAATTTATGCTTTGTTTAAAAGCGAAGAAAATGGGTAAGCCATTGTCCAAAACAGTTACGACTTAATTACGAATAGTGGAAATTCCATTAATTTTCAGGAAAACGACCTCAGGAAAGCATTTAATTGGGCAAATCCATTGGTGCTGTAAATCTCTCCCTTTTAAGTGAGTGCATGAGCACCATAAAGCTGGAAAGTATCCTTCTTGCTTAAAGGTTTGAGAGTGATGGTTACATACTGAGAATTGGAGAGTTCAAGATTACTAGACAGGACTATGATTGAGACATCTGCTGACTCACTGGCAAAGGTTGTGTAATAAAGGTGAGATTTATATCTTGATATTATAAAGCATGTGCTAAAGATTTGCAAGACTTCTTTTTTTTAGAAGAGATATTGTCTTCTCGTGAGTATATGGGTAAAATGGAAATACAGAGCTATCCTGTTCCTCATTACATTTTTATTGAACTTAAGCCCTCTTTTTCCCTTCAGTTCTTTAGCTAGTAATGGACAGTTGTATATATAATGCCTTTTCAACTCATAGCAGGTTGAATAATAGCTACTCCAGATCCAACCTTACCCAGAAATAGAATTTCGCAGATGAAATTAGGTAAAGATATCGGGATTAAATTATCCAAGATTTGGGGTGAACATAAATTCAGTAACTATAATTTTTAAAAGAGAAAGAAAAAGAAAACTTATACACATTAGAGAAAAGAGCCATGTGATGATGGAAACAGAAATTACATTTAACATTGCCATAAACAAAGGAACCTCAAGGATTGCAACAAGATAAAAGGATCTAGGAGAGAAATGTGAAATGAATTCTCCTCAGAGTTCCCAAAATGAACTAACTCTACTGGAATCTTGATATTAAATCCAGGTTTCTAGGACCATGAGAGACTACATTTATGTTTTTTGTGTGAGGGTTATAGCTTGTTTATTTCTTCTATGAATGAAAGATTCAGACAGAGAGAAAGAAAGAGAGACACCATCCCCAAAGGATCTTTACACCACAGTTCACTTCCAGCTTCAGTCCTGGCACACAGTCACAGATAGGCTTACTCAGGGAGGTCTCCAGACATGAACTGGGAACCATTCCATACAGGTCAGTCTCTCAGACTTTGTCATCTTCCACCATGCTGCTTTAAGCCCCCCTGTTTGTAGTGATTTGTTATATCCATCCTAGAAAAGTAATGTGGTGCTTGAAATTATACATAAGTCTTTGTGAGAAGGTTTTCTTCATATATTTAATGATTGGGGTATGAGCACTAGTTGTTTTAACTGTAAGGCCGTGAGTTTATTCTAAGTCATAGTCTGCACCTGTTTTAATTCTCTTGAAATGTTCAAAGAGAAGTTGGTGATCTGGCAGTGGGAATATTTCTAAATCTTTCTTTCTCTTTGTTTTTGCTTGAATATTCACCTATTTTTAGTTTAAGCATATTCAAAAACTATGAGGGACAGAACACTGGTCATGATTGCTAATTTTGAAATTTTTTTATGATGTTAAGAAGCGGAACCAAAAATTAGTTTATTCATCCATTTTGTTGTTGTTGTTGTCCTCATAACTTTATTGGAATATAATCAATTCTTATAGGAAATACTTTGGAAATAGGCCCCAAAATCCCTTGTCCAGCATCTAAAGATTTTGAGACCTCTCTGTTTTCAATAAAATTTGTGACTCCTTAAGCCTCCCATTCAATTATTTTCATTGTCAATTTTTCTAACATGTGAAACAAATAACTTTGACCTTAGATCCCTAGATATATTCTCTTAGAGATAGTCTGAATTCCTCTGTAAATTTCTAATTTTACAGGCTTAAGAAAGTTTATTAACAATAGCTCCCAGATCATACCAAAACTATGGCTAAAAATCAACTACAGAAAACTTCTCTTCTAAACAGGGTTTATCACTAAGAGTGTAGAACTTGAGGGGGTGGGGGGTTCTACATTAACCAGAAGAGAATATAAAAATGGGTAAGACCAGAAGGTGATAGAGGACAGAGGAAAGGAGAAGAAAAATTATAAGTAGAGGCAATGAGACTCAGATTATGATGGTAAGATCTAAAAGATAAAATTTCTCAAATTGTTTATTTTGTTCAGATAAATATATTTTAAGAAATTTTGAGTCCTAATTCATTTTGAAAGTGTTCTTATTCCAATAAAAATGCAGATGATAACATGTTTTGAAATTTTGAATTTTTATTTCCTTTTCATTCTAATGAGCTCCTTATATGAACAATTCTGTGCATGTTAAAATTTTCCAAAGTATCTGTTGCCATTCTAAATTATCCTTTGCAACCTTGGGATAGAGAAAGATAAGCACAAGAGTTATGATTTTAGTAGAGAATCATTTTATTTGTAGGAGTCTGGTCAATTTGAGTACAGAACTGGACTAAGATGAATCTAGGCTAAGAGGACAGTAGACTTGAATGTGTTTGTTGTGTATGAGCCTCTAAGCTAACGGTCATCTCTAACTGCAGGCACAAGACCTACAATTTACAATAGAGAAAAAGTTTAGAGAGATCCGAGTGAAAAATATTTTCATGGGCAAAATGAGGAAAAAAATGAGAGAAGTTCTCAAGATGTTTCGATAACCGACTCATGACAAAACTTGTCTTATAAGGATGAGGATCTGATGAGAAATTCTGACCTTGTCAGCCCTCAGGACTAGCTCTCACTCATCAGACTTATGTTCAACCTCATTGTTATGAAATTACGATAATATACTTACAACAAAAGTAAGCCAGACAAATGGAGGAATAAACACTGGTGCTGTTAGTAATGAGGCAGTATCCTGTGAAGGATGTACATTTTCAAATCTGATAAAATATTCTAAGAATAGGATTGTTTTGATTTCCTAGGAGACCAAATAAATGTATTAGGGAATGTAAGAGTGAATTTTTTTTTTTTTTTTTGGAGAGATTTTCACTCTAGGGCGCGTGCGCTCACCAGACAGACAGAGAGAGACATAGAGACAGAAAGCGAGAAATCACCCCCCAGGGGGGATGGTCACGCCGCAATCCCTTCTCCTCCATTCTCCTCTCGGGATCTTGGGCACGCACGCACACTAGCCCAGCGTGAGTTTTAAGCCACCGGATCCAGGACGCGAACCGCGGTCAACTACATGGGAGTCCAGCGACATAGCCATTACGCTAACTGCTGGTTCCCAGTAAGAGTGAAATTTGACCCGTGACCCAATGCAGACCCCACCTTACTCATATTCGAACAGACTTTTCTGAGCATAAAGCACTGGATCATAGATGCAGCTTTACTGAGTCAAGAGTCTGGAACTGCAGCACCACGACTGTCTCAAAAGGATGTTGGTACAACCTTGAGAATCATGATTGTCCAACATTAACTTGCCAAAATATCACCACAAAAGATTTTTGGGGCCAGCCCCATAGCACAGTGGTTAAGAGTTGGATTTACCACATCCAACTGCCAATGGAATCCTGGCCCTGGTGACTTGAATAACATGCTGGGTACACATGTATGCAAGCTGCAAATCTCAACAGAACGAAGAAATGAAGAAGAAAGGATTGTGGTGTGACTACAGCCCATTGAAGAGGGCTATCTCTCTCTCTGGCAAGTGTGTGTCCTCCGGCAATTAAAATTAAAAGAAAAAGAAAAGAAAAGACTTTGGTCAAGTGTAGCAATGTTTATAAGATCTTCACAGCATCTTAGTAGATGTTCAAAAGGGAAAGTCATGGAGGTTCGTTATCCTACACTGGATGAGTTTAAAACAGGTGCTATATGGTAGGAATTAGGTTGGGATCGAAGTAATTTTTGACATAGTAACTTTGAACTGGTGGATGCAGACAGGTAAGGGTCTTGAGGACAGTCTTGTTGAGCAAGTTATTGTTGATAATGAGCCTATTTATTTGGTGCATAGTCTATTCTTCAGTTTGTAAATATTCTCTGGAACAAGCAACTAAGTAACTTTTTCTTTTTATCTTATTTAACACAGGAATAGGAAAACGTGCTTGGTTCAGAATTGTTAATCTTGGGGATAGGAAGATATGTTCATTTTAGCTCAAGCAAATGTGAGCCTGTTTTTCCTTACTTCTTACTTCCTTAAGAACCTAAACATTTTTAACTTTCTGGTGGGACCCGCAGTTGGCATAATGGCTATGTCGTATGTCGCTGGACTCCCATGTAGTCTACTGTGGTTTGGATCCCAGGCCTGGTGGCTTAAACTCACGCCAGGCATGTGTGTACGTGCCCAGGATCCCAAAAGGAGAATGGAGGAGAAGGGATTGAGGCATGGCCATCCCCCTGGGGGCAGGTGATTTCTCACTTTCTCTCTCTCTCTCTGTATTTCTGGTGAGTGCATGCACCCTATAGCAAAAACCTCTCGAAAAGCAAACAAACAGAATTCCTCTTGAATCTCCTATTTTGTCTAAAGTGAAATCATGATGGTCCTATAAATTTTTAAATTTCCATACTTAGTTTTCTGCCAGGATAGTATAGCATATATATGGAACATCCTAGAAGTGTATTTGGAGGTAAGGTGAAAAGTTATATACTTTATATATACTGTCTTGATTTAGTACATAATATTTGACACATTGGTCACTGTTATATTCAAAGTCATTACCTGAACAATAGCCTTTTGGGATGTCTATGGTATTCTTTTTTGCTGGTTATGGCATTGTTATATTGGATATTTTGTCTCTTTTTGTTTGTTTGTTTGTTTCACTATTTTTTAGTAATGCTGGAAGAGAGTGATTTGCAGAACTGTGTGAAGTAAGATGTCACATATCCAATTTGATACACTTCTTCAGTTTTCAATAGGTGACATCTGAGTTGCCAGAGTAACTATTAAGCTGGCAGAGTGCTTTTGCTTGGAGCAAAAGAACATATTATCTCCACTCACAAGCATGTCAGGCTTAGAAACTAAACAGTTCTAATAAATACTGATGAAGTATACATTTGTATTTTTATCATCTTCTGTCTATACTTCTTATTTCTTCTTATAAAGCCAGCTGTATATTTTAGAACCCAGTTTGTTTTTTCTCCTTCATGTTCCTTTTTACTTTTCTTAAGCATTAAAATAATATTTATTATGTCAAAGTTTAAGTGTCTATACTTTTGATGCAGGAATGTGGGGGTGCAGGGGTTATCGGGCCCACACCTGTAGTGAAACATGGGTTTTTGTCCCACACTCAGGAGGAATTAAAGTCACAGGCACAGAGTAGGTAGAGTAAAGCAGGGACTTTATTAAAAGAGGGAGAGGTCTATTCAGTTATAAAAA
Organism: Tupaia belangeri chinensis; assembly: GCF_000334495.1. NCBI lineage: Eukaryota > Metazoa > Chordata > Mammalia > Scandentia > Tupaiidae > Tupaia > Tupaia belangeri. The sequence continues at coordinate 652,296 of NW_006206145.1, read as the reverse complement.
ATAACAAGGCCCTGGAATTTGATAGAAAGTAAATGAATATGGAAAATATGTTGCTGAGTGAAGCAAGTCAGGCTATGAAAGAGAAACATTGTATGTCTCCACTTAACATATACCAATTGTCTGATTGTACTCTAAAGTAGAGACAAAGACTGGAGAACATAGAAGTATTAAAAATTGTAATGGACACTAGAGACAAATTGGAAACAGTGTGGGAGGGGAAGAGCATAGGAAAGGAAATTTGGGGGAAAATAGAGAGGTAGGACACTTGTGGGACACAGAGGTTCATTATCTGTTTATGAGGATGTGTATAATAGTCTCAACTAGGCTGGACTGAGGTGTAAATCATGCCAGGTAAAGTCTCTTCACAATCTAAATGATGTATAGTGATGTAATGTATGAATAATAGTAATAAAAAATAAAAAACATAAAGAGAGGGGAGGGAAAAAAGAGCTCCCGAGAAGGGAGAGGTCCCGGAAAATGGGTTGCCCTCACCTTCTAAGATTTATTTAATTCACATATTCATTTAGAAAACATTTTTCTGCATCCATGCTTCAATGGTATTACATGTTTCCTATTTAGTGAAAACGAAGTTTGCATTTATTTACACTCAATAAATTCTTTGTTACAGTCTCATTAAATACAGTGAAAATGAAATTTCTGGAATTGAACTGAGATTAGTCTCAATATTCTTAGCTACCTGACTACTTTAGCTGCAGTGCATAAATAATAAGTGGTTTGTAAAGTAGACTTGGAATAGTGGTAAAGAAAAAAGTTTCTTGCCCTTAAATTCATTAGTGGAATAAACCTGCAGATCTGGGTAGTAAGCACCGCTATTTTTGAAATATCTTGTTTCAAATATAATAAACAACATAGATTAGCCTGTGTTTTATATAGAAATATTAAAACAGGATAGCATTTCCAACATATCTCTATATAGCTGTACAGACTTACCGGCATAAATATTTTAATTTCTGTTCAATTTTAAGTTAATATTAAAAGTATAATAGGTTGATGCCTAGAATAACAAGTGGCTCAAAATTGTTACAAGACAAAATGAATGAAGTTTTATTTTTTTCTTTTGACTATTTAAACCTCTGCCTATGAAATTGGGAGTTTGTATTCTTTCTTCATGATTCATTTACACATAAGACATGTGAGTGGCTTCATTTAAAAGAGCAGAAAATTTGAAATTAAAACTAGCACCTCCAAACCAGCTATATCAAACAAGAAAGCCATCAATTACAGCACATTTAAAAAAAAAATAGTTCAAGATATCATGAGACTAGCAGTTAGCGTAATGGCTATGTCTTTGGACTCCCACATAATCGGCCGCGGTTTGAGTCCCAGACCCGGTGGCTTAAACTCATGCCGGGCACGTGTCCATGTGTGCCCAAGATCCCAAGAGGAGAATGGAGGAGAAGGGATTGCGGCGTGGCCATCCCTCCTGGAAGGTGATTTCTCGCTTTCTGTCTCTATGTCTCTTTCTGTCTCTCTGGCGAGCGCACGTGCCCTATAGCAAAAACCTCTCCAAAAAAAGAAAAAAGAAAAAAGAATAGTTCAAGATATCATGAAAAAAAAAAAAAAAGCATGAGAAAAGAAATAAAACGTTCAATGTTTTGAAAATTTAACAAGTTAGTTTTAGGCCACATTTATATGCTCTATTCAAAATGAGGTGTAGCTTGTATTATTTTCATGTTAGTTGTATCTCCCTTTTTAGACATTATACTTATTGCAGTTGCTCTGGTATAATCATTCACATGCTGATGTATTATTTTATCTTTGGGCATAATGGTGATGGTTCACACTTGACTGTTCTGTATCTTTGCTCTCTCAACTATACCATCCGAACGATACGTTAGAATAGGAGATAGAAGGGCAAATAGAACTGTGAAAGAATTAACTCTTCATGAAAATGATTTTCTAACTTTCTACATTTACAAAAGAGCTAAAAAAAAAAGAGCTAAGTGTTAAAACTGTTAACTTATAAGTAAATGTAAGTTTTTTTTTTAAAAAAAATAATAGTAGGGATTGAAAGCTCAATGGAAAATTCTGATTTATAGAGTTGCAATGGTTTTGAAAGAAGGAATTTAGACAATCAAGACAGAAAAATTCAATCCGTTTTCTATATTACATTAATACATTTGTAAGGTTCTTGATAAAATATTTATATGCCATTAACACAAATTCAATTATTAGATAAGTTCTTAACTCCAATCCTAATCTAGCTGGGGCTTTGAACTCTGGACCAAGTAAACTGTGCCAATAAATAAATAAATGAGTGAATGAATAAATAAATAAATAAGTAAAAATAAATGGGTGGGGATGAGTATTAGGGAGGATTCTAGGTCTCCTTTTGCCTTGGTCTGTATTATTGTACCTCTAGATTTTTAAGAAGACAGGCAGCGTGTGGGGAATAAACAAATAGAGTCTCTTCCCAGACAAATTTAGAAAAAGTTGTGAGAAAAGGCCAAGTACAAAACAAACAACCACCTAGACAATGAAGAATGGTGACAGTAAAAGAGCAAGAATTATAATAAAATGTAGTCCTGTCCCAGCTGAAGCAGAAGCTCACTCTGACCATCTGGGTGAGCCACAGGAAAGGAAGAGTGTCCAAAGTCACTCTCTCCTCTGTGGGCTTTACAGTTTAATTCCCTTGCGGTACATAGACAAAGTCAAACCAGCCTGTGGCATAGTGGTTAAAGTGACTGAATCCTGCATGGACAACTCTGTGGTTCAAGTTCCAGACCCAGTGCCTTGACAAACACACTGGGTCTGTGTGCACATGCCCAAAATCCATAAAGGAGGGAACAATAAGGAGGGGGAGTAGGCATTGAGTGTATTCCCCACTCTCCATCTTTCCTTGTTGAACACACATGACTGTTGACAAAAATTAAATTAAAAAAAAATCACAGTTTCTGTGATGGGGCCTACTAAAATATTCTTAAACATGACTAACTTCATAGAAGGAAGAAATGATGAGATCAGATCCCCCTTAGCTAGTGGAGATTGATAGTTTTATATCATGGCAGTGACTGATTTAGGGGTGTTCATAGAACCATGACCATGACCCAAGAAGAAATTTCTTGAGATTGCATATTTTTAGTGATCTTCTTTCTTTCCATTGGCTAATTTCCAGCTCTCTTGAACTTGTAAGTAAAGATTTAGAAGTTTATTCTGTTTATCACATAGTAGTTGATAGAGAAAGATGATTTATCATATACAAGATTATCAAACTTTTCTTTGTTCAGGAGCACTAACAGTATATCCTATCTGATCTTTTATTTGAAAGGAAACATCTCATGAACTCCTATACTAACCACACTTAGACTCATACTAGGAGATACTAATATAAATGTAAGTTGCTTTGTACATTTTTGTTTAGCTGGCATTATTAGAACAGAATTTATGTGAAACTGTTCATGAAAATGACATATTGACTTCTGCTTAGTATTCTCCTACTGTGCATGCAATTTTCTATAAAATGCAACCTCAAAATGGATTGTTTTAAACAGTTCTTGTGCACAGGGAAAATATGATATTCTCATTTAAGTAGCTTGTGAAAGCAACATCAATTGTATACCAGTTCATTAGGCAAACCAAACAGCACCTTATATGTGATCCTCAAAGAAGTAGAAGTCAGCTGTGTAATTTCTAGATCCAGGACTTGAAACACCTTGAGAGGGCAGCAGGGCATGCTCACTATTGGGAAACTAGCTCGTACTCAATAGGGCAAAGCCTAGAGGCTTAGAACAATATTCAAATAAATTCACAGTTAATGTTTCAGGTAGCGTTTTCTAAGGTTCGTCAATATGTAAATTTGCTAATTAGATGGATGAAAATAGAAGTAGTACCTTCTGTTACAAGGAGACTGTAATACTGAGTTAAACTGTCAATATGCAAATAAACCAATTAGAGTCTCAAAAATAGTAATAGATGTATTCTATATTGGAGAGTTAAGGAATAAGGAAAACATGTTTTAGTTATTGATTTTTTTAGCCTGAGTCAGGGTGTCTTGGTCCTTCATAATTGGTGAAGCCTGTTGTACTTAAATAATAGAAACTAAAGGTCTAAAAGTCGTGAATGTGTAGTTTGATTTCCAATAGATTTTCCCAAATAATTTTAAGAAGACCAATCCAAAGCTATTTGTCTCCTGGTGTCCTTAGAAAATCTGGCAGGTCTGGTGAGGGTTTTCCCTCTTAGAAATGGAATAAGGAATACAAAAGATGAGCTGCCCTCACTCTCTGTTCCCAGGAATCCAAATATGTGAATTCCATCGTATGTGGAGGTTTGCGAGAAGAATCTTTGCTGACTACCTCAGTCTCCATGGCAATGCTAAGGGAGAAAAAGCATCACTAAGGTAACCAGGAACTAAACAAGATTAAGATTTTTAGGTTAGCATTCCCTTAATCAGAAGTGACTTCAGAAGAAAAAGAACATAGAGACTGGAGGTGGATTATGATAATTAACTTTTACTACACTC
>NW_006206145.1:604571-647804 GCF_000334495.1 Tupaia belangeri chinensis | reverse complement strand
CAAGGTGTGGTATTTTTGGTTTTTTTTTTGCTTTGCTTTGCTTTCTTAAAATATTTTTACCTCCAATCTGTAAGAAACTTGAAATTCCTATCATCAGACTTATTTATTTTATATTTGAAGTCTGAAAATGAACATAAATTATTGCCATTCTTTTACTCATTATCATTAATTATATTGTCAGACAAATTATAAATAACAAATTAATGCATTAAGATGAAGTGAATAAAAACAATATAAATTGAAATCAAAATGCAAGCACTAACTTTTTCAAACATTTGTTATTTGAAAAGAAGCTAGTGAATAGATCCAGAGCCAGGGACCCAACTAGGAAAAGAGGTGCTGGGGACCAATGACAGTCCACATGGCAATGTAAGCTTTGAAATTTCTACATGACATTGGTCTGAGGAAAAGGGGTATTTATACATGGGTGGGTTAAAGAAAAGCTTCATATCAGATCATTCTATGGTGAAAGAAGAGCGTTAACTATTAATTATCTACCAAATGGGATTACCAAATGGCTGATGTCAACATATAATTTGTCCCCCCTCAATATGTGTATTGCAAATGCACTTATTTCTTTTGTAAACATAAAATATCTATTTTTATTTTGATTCACAAGTCTGATTCTGATAAATACTTTACTAATTCCTTTAGTCTGTAAAATTTATTAATTATGTATCTAGATTACTCTAGAGCAGAATTGTATGATTTCATTTTTTTTTCAGTGTTTGGCTAATTTATTTTTGTTCTTGTTGTTTTTAATTTTATTTATTATTATCATGATCTTGTGCATATTACATTGAATCACATATATCTTTAATGTGTATTACATTTCTTTTTCCAGAAGGAATACCATGCATATCAGTCAAGACAAAGACATTACTATCCACATCATCATCATCAAATAGATTTTCAACATGTTTTTCTAGATTATTATTATTATTTTTAGTATCATTTTTTAAAAATATTCAATCACTGTATCATTTTTCTTATAAAAAGAATTTACCCAATATGAAATACTTCTCAAACCAGTCTAGTTTGAAGGACAAAATTGAAATTTTTTTAAAAAATCTTACCCCAAATTTATGGTGAAGCATATTGATGAACAGTTATATTTCAATAAGAAGGAGAGAGAGATGAATGGAAAATTTAAAGGATTAATTAATACTAGTTTATCTGGAGCAGAGTGAGGGAACTACAAAAATATACTTTTGGGGTATCCACTTGGATACACTTGCCATACAAGCACAATTCCAGATAATGTTGTTTTACAAAAATAAAAAATTAAATAAAATCTAAGACAGAAATATATATTCTGTTTTAGAAATTCACAATTTAGAAGTTGGAGAATACCATATGTGGCAGTTTATTGTGGAGATGTGTTTAGCAAAAGCATTTCCTACAGTTCATTTTTATTCTAGATGATGTACAAAGATATATTTTCCAGTCTTCTTTTTTTTTCCCTTCAATATGACTATTTAAATAACAACTAGTAGCCAGATATGCATTTATAACTAGTGAAATACATCTTTGCTTCTTTGAACTCAAAATATTTTTAGTGGGGAAGAAAACATACTGTTCTGCAAATAAATGGGGACTTCAGGGAGTTAGGATGTGAGAGGCTGTGTCATCACCTCCAGAGTTGGTAAGCCCATTTGGTAGATAATTAATAGTTAACTCTCTTCTTTCAGCATATAAAGGCTCCCTAAGGGAGGGAGCCTTTGCTTCTGTGCAGAGACTAAAGTTAGATGCTTACTAAAGGCTCCAATTGTTTGTGAACATTTCCCCCTATGCTTGTAGTCTGCCATACTATGAATATCTACTCAAATTAATCCCTTTTTGCCTTTCCCATCAGCCAGCCTTTCAGTGACTAATTAGATACTGTTGGTGTGGGTCAAGTATCAAGGTGCCACTATCTGAACATCAAGGCTCAGATAGAGGCTTAGACGCTCTTGGGGCACATAAATGTGAGGCACATAGTGGAGAGCTATGAGGGAATTACAGTGTCAAGACAAGAAATACACAGAACAAAATTGCTCTATGAGATGCGTTCTACTTGCATGTATGTAAAGCAGAAAACTGCCAGGTGGTTTTGTTTTATACTGTTGCGATAAGTCATGTGTTCAGAATGTTTCATGTAACGTGCAGGTTATGTCACCAAAATAATTTTTCCAATGGTGTGCTGCCGATTGTGCATTTGTTTTTCTATTCACTAGCCAATGTATATATTATTTGAAATCCAAAGGGAACCTTGCTATTTTTGTTTAAAGTCTATATTATTTATTTACTACCTTATCTACTTATTTTGCAGTTGTTTAGAGGTATTTTCTATATATCAGGGACTTTCCTGGCTATTGAGATACAAAATTAATATTTACTTTCACTTACCAGAAGGAATGCAAAAATTAGTATAAAGTGTGTGTGTGTGCGTGTGTGTGTGTGTGTGTGTGCATGTGTATATATATGTTTTGGTTATATGTATATATGTATATATGTGTGTGTAAAGCATAGGGATGTGTGTGTATGTGTATATCTTTTAAACACATATAAATGGGGGAACTTCAAACAGTTCTTGGAAAATAGTGTTAAAGTCTAAGTTTATTTTGATGCAAAAATTATTTTCATAATACACATTCTTCACAAACTTTTTGAAGACCTAATTATATGTGTGCACATGCACTTGTGTGTGCATAAATGCAGTACAAAATGATATATGATATTACTAAGTTTTTTATAAAGTCATGAAAACACTTTTCTGACCCATCTATGTGAAAGCACCATACAAAGAACTTCCTATAATTATGTAAAATATTCTCTAGTTGATGATATACAATATGAGAGTTACTGGTCTCATGTTGCTATGGGACACACGAAATGTGGCTATTTTAACTAAGGAACTGAAAATTTATGGGTTTTATTCTATGAGGGAGAGAGAGACAAAAGATGAGAAATCACCCTGTAGGAAAATGGCCACACCATAGTCCTTTCTCCTCCATTCTCCTCTTGGGATTTTGGATATTCACCTAGTATGGTTGTCAAGCTGCCTCGTCGGGACTAAAACCACACAGTCTGCCATGTGGAATCCAACCAACATAACCATCACACACTGACTGGCCCATGAGCTGAATTTTTCATTCAATTTAATTTAATTAATTTAGACTTAAATAGTCACATATGCTTAGAGGCTAATGTATCAGATGGTACAGAAAAAAAAAATGCCTTAGAATAGCAGAGAATATTTGACTTGAGCCTTGATAAATGAGTGAGGGATTTTCCCAAGCAGATAATGATTTGCCAAAGGGTTGAGATATGTTCCAGAAAAGCGAACAATATGCTTTCATTTATATTGTTTCCACTCATTCATTTTTGAAAGTTACCATAACAACACATTTGTTAAATTTTTACAATGTACTAAATAATTTTTATAAGTATTTTCTGAAATAGATAATATTATTTGTTTACAGATGAAACTGAGGCATAGAATTAAATGGCTCAAAACACATCTGTAGCAGCAGCGCTAGGGTTCAGATCTAGGGAGTCTGATTCTGAAGCCTATTATTTTTTCACCTCTGTTATAGTCTCTGTGTCAGCCATGAAGAATACCAACTCCTTATGCTTGAAGATGCTGCAGTACACTCTGTTGCAAATTGGGAGATGAGATTAATTTACTCAAGAAGTTCGTATTTTATCTTTTCTATTTTCAGATCCTATTTCAAGTACTCATAAAAAAATAAAATATAACACAATTTACCCTTAAGGATTTGAGAATCTTATCAAAGTAAAATTTATAGAATCAGTAAGAGAGAAAATCTTGCTATGTCTGGGAGTATTGTGGAGTATGTGGAGAAAATAACAATTGAGCAAATACTTTCTGCATGGGATCTTCTTTAAAAAAAAAATAGTTAAAGGGACCAGCAGTTAGCATAATGGCTATGTCGCTGGACTCCCATGTAGTCGACTGCGGTTTGCATCCCAGACCTGGTGGCTTAAAACTCACGCCAGGCACGTGTGCGTGCATGCCCAAGATCCCAAGAGGAGAATGGAGGAGAAGGGATTGCAGCATGGCCATCCTTCCTGGGGGGTGATTTCTCCCTTTCTGTCTCTCTGTCTCTCTCTGTCTGTCTGGCGAGCGCACGCGCCCTGTAGCAAAAACCTCTCAAAAAAAAAAAAAGTTAAAGATAAATGAAAGTATTGCGTGAGAGTGGGATTCGAAAATCATGGAGAAATAAATGGATTCTTCTCAATGACTACCAGAGATAGTCAATGAAAAAAATTAGGGATGTAAGATCAAGTCGGAAAGTTCAGGTAATATTACATAAGGATGCTCTACTCTGAAAAGAAAGCATTACATTTTGCAGGCATGGGAGATATATGAAGAAACTCATGTTTTAGAATTCTATCAGGTTTTGTGTATCTGAGAATGTTCTTAATTTTTCTTCTCATATGAAGGATAATCTTGCTGGGTATAGTATTCTTGGTTGAAATTGGTTTTCTCTTAACACTTTGAATATATTTTCCCATTCTTTCCTTGCTTGCATTATTTCTGATGAGAGGTCTGCTGTTAGCCTGATGGAATATCCTTTGTAGGTAACTTGCTGTTTTTCTCTTGACAATCTTAGTATCATGTCTTTGTGGTTTTGCTCAATGTGGCTATAATATGCCTTGGAGAATATCTTCTTGGGTTGATTCTATGTGGGGTCCTTTGTATTTCTTGGGACTGGATCTTTGAGTGCCTTTCTAAGTTTAGAAAGTTTACTTGCAGGATTTTATGGAATAGATTATTAATGCCCTTATAAAATGTGGAGGAAAAAGGAATGGAAAACAACTGAAGATGCCAGAGATAGTATGGGCGGAGGGTGAGAAAGGGCAGAGGGTCTGAAATAGGGGTAAAAATGTGTGTGTGTACATGTGTGTGTGTATGCACACTAGATATTGATGATAGCATGCATGATTAAGCCACTATGCAGTATATTCTGGATGGAAAATCACATTTTGCATGCTGTGATGATGCTTAGGGAATGAATGTAAATTAATTAATTTTTAAAAAGTTTCAGAAAAAAAAGCTCATGGAAATACGTGTAATGGGAAAACTACATATGACTTCCAAAAATTTTTGTACCAATATAAGTTCATACTTTAATTGTAAAATAAAAAGTAGAATAAAAAAATAAAAAAAGGAGAGGCATTCTAGAAATACTCTCACAAAAGAATGTAGAGCTCTTACTCAATGATAGAGTATAAAACAAACTGCCATGACTACGTGAGTGAGGTACTCTGTGACGCTTTGTGACAAATTCCTGCTCCTCTTTTTGTGATCTCTATTGCAGTGGTGCAGAGTCCCAATTTTCTACCCTTCATTATTCCCTGAAATGATGTAGAGCCAAGGTACTTTCCTGCTTTGGGGACTCACAAAGTTCAAGATAATAAATTGAAGTATTAATAAATAAGGATTTTGTAATTACAAGGGGACACTTACCTGTGCTAAGAAACTCTATAAACCCCCAAAGACAACAGATTTAGGTTAACATTTAATATTTACCTTTAGTAGCCTTGGTGATGGACTAAATGGGCAGCATCATTTTTTGTCTAAGACAACAAGATAAACAACAGTGTCAATGTTGAACTGTCCATTTCTGCACAGTAAAGTGGTAGTAAGGATCCCATTGCATTAGAAATCAAGTAATATGTATTTTGGTTACAAACTCACCTATCTGTAATGGCACCTTGAGAAGGTAACTTATTTCTTGGGTATTTTCTGTCAAAGCATATATAGTCAATGACTCTTGACTGATTTATCTTGGGTGATTACTTTGCATAACACACTCATGAAAGGGTTTCACCATGTAAGATTCTAACATCATACTATAATTTGAATATTTTTACTCTCACAAACTCATGTTGAAATTAAATTGCTATTGTAATAATACAAAGAGGTGGAAATCTTAAGAGGTGTTTAGTTCATGAAAGTGCTCCACTCAAAAGAGGATTTCTGCTATTGGGAGACTAGGAACTTAAAAAAGGATGAATTGACTCCCTTTTCTTACTCTCTCTTACCCTCTTTTTGCCCTTCTGCCTTGAGATGTTATAGTAAAAAGACCCTCACCAGATGCCAGACCCTTAATCTTAATTGTAAACTTCCCAGCCTCTAGGACTATGAGCCAATACATTTCTGTTCATAATAAATTATCCAGTCTATAGTACTCTGCTATAGCAACACAAATTAAAGACACATGATATTGTAATTTAGGACTGCTTCTGGGTGCCCACGGGTGGTGTGGTGGTTGGAACACTGGACTTGCACATGACCAACTGCAGTGGTTTTAAACTCATGCTGGGTGCATGTACATGTGTGCCCAAAATTCCAACAGGACAATGGAAGAGAAGGGATTTTGGTGTGCTCATCCTCCCTAGGGAGTGATTTCTCACTTTCTCTCTCTTTCTCTCCAGCAAGCACACATGCCTTATAGCAAAATTTCACTCTCTCAAAATAAAAATTAAAAAACAAAACCTGATCCTGGTAGGAAAACCCTCTCATTAAAATGTTCATGCTGCTATAACAAAACACCCAGAAACAACAGAAACTTACTTATTTTTTTTTACAGTAGTAGAGCTGGGAAGTCTGAGATCAAAGTGTCAGAAGATTTAGTGTCTGATCAGGTCTGCTTATTTGTTCATAGGTGATTATCTTGTCGTTGTTTCCTCACATTGATAGAATGGGTAAGGCACTTCTTTGGGACCTTATTATAAGGCTACTGACTTCATGGGTCTCTGACTTAATAAGGTCTTTGACTTCATGACTTAATCAATATTCAATGTTCCTACCTCTTAATATCAGCACATCAGTGATTAGATTTCAACATATGAATTTTAGAAGGATACAAGTATTCAGACCATAGCTATGGCAAATATAGTCCATAGGAAAGAAAAGATGAATAGGGTTCTTTTTTTCTTTTTCTTTTTTTTTTATAGGGTTCTTTTGAGGAAAGAATAAGAGCTAAGGTATTTTTTAAGACAATTTTTGCTATAGGTCATATGTACTTGCTGGAGAGACAGTGACATCTCCAGCAGGGATGCTGTCATGTGGCAATTCCTTCTCCTCCATTCTCCTCAATATCTTGGGCATGATGCACGTGTACCCAACATGAGTTTTAAGCCATGGGTCCAGGACTCAAACCGCAGTTGACTATGTGAGAGTCCAGCAACATAACCATTATGCTATCTGCTGGTCCCAAGAACTAGGATTTTAACAACATATATAGAGTATAGTAATATATTATACGCTTAGATCCCATCCAATAAATCTTGTAGGATATTCTCACAATTACATTGTAAGCAGCTGTCAATTTGTCATAGTGCTCATTAGAAAAGTATACTTCTTATCATAATATCTCAGGTAAAAGCTGTTTATAATATCGATAATATTGGAGACTCTGGATAATCCAATGATAATTTCAGGACAGCAGTGATCTGATGACCAGACATGGCTTAGCAGTGTAGAAGAAAGGAAAACAAGAGGAACCAGATAAATACAAAACACGCCTTCTGTTTACCATATTCTGCAATTGAGAAAAGCAAGAGGAACCAGATAAATACAAAACACGCCTTCTGTTTACCATATTCTGCAATTGAGAATGCACAATTCCTGGGGAAGACAGGAATATGTAAGCTGGGTATTGTCTTTCCTACCAATGCAGGTTTTCATTAGTCAGCTGCTGGATTTCCTGCCTTATAGGAAGGGATGCTGTGTGGGTTATAGAATCACTTAGTGTAGGGTTTGTCAACCCTGTTTCTATGGAACATTAACAAAGAGAATGAGAAGGCTACAGGGAATATAGTTTGGGAACCTATGGGTTAAAACATTTCTGTAGTGGGACCAGCAGTTGGCATAATGGCTATGTCACTGGACTCCCATGTAGTCAACCATGGTTTGAGTCCCGGACTCAGTGGCTTAAATTCATGCCAGGCATGTGTGCGTGTGTGCCCAAGATCCCGAGAGGAGAATGGAGGAGAGGAAATTGCAGCGTGGCCATCTCTCTTTGGGGGTGATTTCTTGCTTTCTATCTCTGTCTGTCCTTCTGGCAAGTGCACACACCAAGAGGAACCAGATAAATACAAAACACGCCTTCTGTTTACCATATTCTGCAATTGAGAATGCACAATTCCTGGGGAAGACAGGAATATGTAAGCTGGGTATTGTCTTTCCTACCAATGCAGGTTTTCATTAGTCAGCTGCTGGATTTCCTGCCTTATAGGAAGGGATGCTGTGTGGGTTATAGAATCACTTAGTGTAGGGTTTGTCAACCCTGTTTCTATGGAACATTAACAAAGAGAATGAGAAGGCTACAGGGAATATAGTTTGGGAACCTATGGGTTAAAACATTTCTGTAGTGGGACCAGCAGTTGGCATAATGGCTATGTCACTGGACTCCCATGTAGTCAACCATGGTTTGAGTCCCGGACTCAGTGGCTTAAATTCATGCCAGGCATGTGTGCGTGTGTGCCCAAGATCCCGAGAGGAGAATGGAGGAGAGGAAATTGCAGCGTGGCCATCTCTCTTTGGGGGTGATTTCTTGCTTTCTATCTCTGTCTGTCCTTCTGGCAAGTGCACACACCCTATAGCAAAAACCAATACAAAAATTAAATAAAATATTCCTTTAGTACAAGACTTTCCAGAGTGTATAATATTTGAATATATTAGATCCATTGTGACTCTCCAGGAGAACATGTAATAGCAGATGTAATATGAAAGCTTTTTAAGAAACCCTTTGGAAACAATGTCCCACAGTTTACTCATGCCAATAGACTTCCATCAGGGCATAACTAAAGCCTTTTCTTTTCCCGCTATAAATCTTTCTCACTCTGCCTTTGCATTTCTGCTAAAATACAGATGACAGTGGTTAGTCTATTATATAGTAAGTATGAAATTAATAGCCTGTACTTGCTTTCTTTTGGGTGATCTTATTTATTTCTGTATTCATCATCAAGACCCCAAATCTCAGCCTGCAGGGTCTATCAGTGACCCTAGCCTTTGGCCAGGGAGTCTATAATTTTGTGATCATTTTTGATTGGTATGTGAAGCCTTCATATAAAATTCTGAATTAAAAGTGATTTTAGCTTATTTTTTAATTTACATTTAATCATTGTATCTTTTACAGCATATGATATGGGTTCTCAAAGCGTAAATACATCACATGTCAAGAAAGTCATAGGTCTGACCAAGTGCAATAGCTTTCCATTCTTGTCCGTTAAATACTGTTTTTTAGTAAGTACAGAGATCAGAGAGTGTTTAGGAGGGTGGTGCACAGTTGGGGTGAGAGGGAGGGAGTCAGAAATCAAAAATTATTTTACTGAAAGTTTCCTTTGCCAAATAATTTAACAGCTTGACAAACTTAAGAACAAACTGGATTCATTCTCCTTGTAAATTCTCCTTCTCCTGGCCTTTGCTTAGACTCCTTCTGGCCTGTGTGCATGCATATCCAAAATCCTGAGAGGAGAATGGAGGAGAAACAATTGTTGCACGGCCATCCTCCGTGGGGTGTGTTTGGGTGGTGATTTCTCTCTCTTTCTCTCTCTCCCTGTCTGTCTCTAAGAAACGCATATGCCATATGACAAAACTTTAAAATTAAAAAAAAAAGTATAAAAATGACAGGACCAAAGTAAACCCGAAGTCCTGCAGATCAAATAGCTGTGGCCACTTCCTACCTGATCCCTCTGACAAGGACACTTGCAGACATTAGAAACAGAGAAAACACGAGAAGCAAAACTGTCCCTTATTAAACAGAAAATCCAAGACAAAGAGAAATCCTTTAATTTAGATTGGTGATGATGCACAGAGGAAGAAACACCCAATATCCTGCTATACACTTAAACACTAAAGTTAAATGAACTGTAACTCAGATATACCCATCAGATCCTAGTAGACACAGGCAGGACTCTTTCTACATTAAACTCTATTTACTTTGCTCAACCTCATCATTTTGTACAAGAACACAGGTGGTTAGTATGTAACCTAACCTCAGTTTTGTCCTGTCTCTTAGTCCTTAACCATAACCCTTGGGCTCTCAACTAAAACACTTTCTTCCTGTTCTGCAATGTCACTTCTTCCGATTTAATAGGAAGAGACTTACTTTCCAAATGGAATTGTAATATTGAATGCACACCAAAAGGACTGTTTCTTGAGATTCCAGAGAACTAATTTATTTATAATCAAGTTATGTCCATTCTGATATATTTTTTTCATCTACATTATTTGATGCATCCCCCAGCTAAAGATTTGGTCCCTGTGCCTGGCACTCGATGGATAAAAACATCTAGCAGCATTAGGAACATATCTGAGGCAAAAATCTATATCCATTTAGTTAGTTCCTTCCAGACTTTTACACAAAGTCTTTTAATATTCCTCGAATTCAGAATTGGAGAAGGGGCTAATCACTGTAGGTGAAGCTTTATCTCCAAAGGTCTTCTTCCATATGCAGTAGTTTTCAGAGCACGCCTATGCAGCCAGGAAAGAAACAGAATGGATGAGAATGTGATTTTTTTCCACGACCTCGATGCCATAAAATTTGTCATCTCTCACTTCTTGATAGCACCTAACCAAATATATACCATCCTGTCTTCAAACTCTCCTAAGCCACTGGATTCACTGTAGTTTATATTTGTTTAGTATTTTTCAGTATGTTCTAGACCAGAGACAAAATACCTTTTGTTTTCATGTGGGAAGGATAGCAGTGTGACTGAACACACATGCCCACAGGTTAACTGAAGCTCTCTCTTACAGTCTCTCAGTCCTTTATTATGTCATTAAAAAAAAATAGAACATATGTTTCTGTGCACATGCATGAGAAAGAGAGAGAGAGAGAGAGAGACATCCTCAGCAGGTTCTTATCATGCCATGTTCCCTTTCCCCAGCTTTACAGCTCCTCAGGACCCTGTGTGCCGGCATGCACTTGGCATGTTTTCAGGACAACCTGGGATCTGATCCTGCAGGTGACATATAACTTTGCAGAGCATCTATGTTACCAATTGTTTCTCAGCAGTTAGAACCTCAATTTATACTAACCGTTTTAAATTTCTCTTGTGATTTACTTCTGATACATTACATAGGTTATCTCCTACTTTGCTAACAGAACAAGAAAGTCTGTAAAATTATTTCATGTACTTGCTCTCAGCCTGAACAGAAATGAATCCATAATATTTCAAAGATCAATTACAATTTCCCCAAAATATATTATTTTGGATATGGCCCATCTAAAGAGGGGAGTATACTCTCTTCAGATAGATTAAAGCCTATCCAAACATATGCCAAATGCTACATAAAATGACAATTGAGAAGATTCCTACCTTCAACTGGATACTACAATGGAAACCCATTTGGCTCTGATGACAACACCTCTTTATGAACGGAATCAGTCTGCAATAAGATACTTTCTGTTCTAGGAACCCAAATAACATATTTCTATGATCTGAAGCAGGGTTGTAATAGCCTCTTCCTTAGGCATACATATCAGTCAGGATTTTCCAGAGAAACAGAACCAGTAACGCATGTATATATGGGGGTGCGGGGAGATGATAAGGATTTGCTCACAAGATTATGGAAGAAGCTAGTAGGTCCCAAATCTGCAGGTTCGATATCACATTTCAAGTCCAAAACTTGTAACTGTTGTAGACCCAGGACACACCAGAGTTTCAGTTTGAAGACTATCTGGCAGGAAGAGCTGATGTTTCTGTTTGGAGGCTGTGAGGCAGAGGAATTATGCCTTACTTGGAGGAGGGTCAACATTTGGTTTCTTTCAGGTCCTCAGATTGTTGGTTGAGAAGCACCTAAATTATGGAGGAAAATTTACTCAGTCTACTATTTTTTAAAGTTTTTTTCAGCATAAAGATGCTATATATTAGTCAAATCAAAAATATTACTATGCACATTATCGTCAACAGATAATATTCCATTTTATCTTCCTTTATATATTTTTTGCTTTTTTCCCCAGATTACCTTCCAGACCCCCTCCCCGTTTCCTACCCTCTTCCCATCCCATCTCTAGTTTCTATAGTTGCCCTCCATGGTTTTATACCTTGCAATCTTTCAGTTTCTGTCATAGAGTCAGACATTTGGCATATACCAAGTGGAGACACACAGTGACTATTTCAGTCTGGCTTATCATATTCAGCCACTTTCTATCAAATGCCAGAAAAGTGTACATGTGTCATAGTTTTTTAAACCACTCATATGTTCTTGGGCATTGGGGTTGATTCTATGTCTTAGCAATTATGAATAATGTCAGTCTACTATTTTAAAGGTTAATCTTATCCTAAACATACTTACAGAAATACCCATGACAATGTTTGACCAAGTACCAGGTCCTCCATGGCCCAGTCAAGTTAACACATAAAATTAACCATCACTGAACCTCTAACTACAAAAAGATAGTTCACCTATTTGTGTGTGAGTGATTTGGACAAGGCCTTGGAAATTTAATCTGGCTTCATGGGAATCATCGAAAATCTATCATTCAGGACCACAGTTGGCGTAATGCCTGTGTTGCTGGACTCCCATGTAGTTGACCGTGGTTTGAGTCCCGGACCCAGTGGCTTAAACTCATGGCAGGCATGTGTGTGTGTGCATGTCACTCTTCTTTCCATACTGGATTAACAGGAGCTTTGTAATTGCCTTATCTTAGTCAGGTAACTCTCTTTGCCTCACTCTGACGTTTTGGAGATTCTTAAATGAAACCCTGATCTAATTTTATTTGGTGACGGATCCTATTTCAAAATTGAAACTACAGATTATCAAGCAAGCGGTGCTATCACTAACCTCATTTTCTGTTATAATGTAATTGTCTATCTATGGTAAAACTATCCAAGGTGGCAGAATTTGTTACATTTACTAGAACTCATCAACCAGCCAAAGACCAGAGAGTAATCTTATCTACAAAGAGTAGTTGTACTTTTTTGAGTAGTGCATGACTTTGGGGGTACTTTGTAAACAAAAGGGTGTCTCACCTCTACTGGAAACCCCATCCAAAGTGGACATGTTAAAGATAATGTTAATGCATTGCTACTTCCAGATAGGTAGCTACTATAAAGTTTGATGTCCATGTGAAAAAAGACATTATGGAAACTAAAGTAAATTATCCAGCAGTTCATTATATCAAACACACTACTTTAACCAACATTATGATCCTGTCTAAGCAAACCCTCAAAGGATAGAACTCTAGATAGATACAAACAGACCATTCTAAAGGATCAATATTTAGCCTATTTTTTTCTTTTTTTTTAAGAATTACTTTATTTAACTTTACTTATTTTATTTTAATTTGACCAGAGAGGCAAGAGTGAGTGGCAAAGAGAGAGGAAAAGTGAGAAAGCAAGCCGCCAGGCCTGGGATTTGAAGTTGACCATGTGGGAGTCCAGCACCCTTAACCACCATGCCACCTGCCAGGCCCTGGTTTTTGAGTCCACGTTCTTCACTCAGCTAATTTCTAGCATTATTAAAAAGGCTTCTGGGTGGTATCAACATAACAAATGAGTGGATATTATTTAAGTTTCTTTTCAAAACTCCTCATCATGGAAATAAACAACTTGATTAGTATCTTAAATGAGTATTTGTGAAGAAACTTTTAAAAAGACTACTAAGAATGTTTCTGAATCACATGTTACATGCTAATGATATAATTTTGAACAAACTATAAATGTGGGACAAACCTGTCAGGTGGCATGGTGGTTAAGGGTGCTGGACTCCCACATGGTCAACTTCAAATCCCAGGCCTGGCAGCTTGCTTTCTCACTTTTCCTCTCTCTTTGTCACTCTAGGAATCAGGGTGTGAAAGCCCCTTTGCAAACCATCATAGGGATATAATTTAACATCCATGGCATTAGTCAGTTCTCCAGAGAAACAGAACCAATACAATATTTATTGTAAATATGTATTGTAAAGTTTTAGAACTGGCAGGTTTTCTGGTGTACATCCTGATACCTGAAGGTCCCTAAACCAGGAATCCCACAGGGAAGTGGAAGATTGATGTCCCAGGTCAAGAGGAGAGAGAAAACTGACCCTTTACCTCTTTGTTACATTTAGGCACACCCTTAACCAACCGGGAGATGTCCACCCGGATTGGTGAGGGGGGATCCTCTTTACCTCATGGTTCAAATACTCACCTCTTAAAAATGCCTTCATAGACAAAACCGAAATAACATTTCTCCAGTTTTTTTGGTATTCCTTATTGCAATAATGTTGACAAGCAAAAGTGCCCATCATATCTACCCACTATTTTATTTGAATGTTTTAATTCTTATATGTCCATTTTTAGGATGAGTTGAAACATTTCTGTGGTGAAAAGTTATAGCCCTCATAGTAACTAAAAAAATCTTCTTGATGTAGTGTTCGCAAACTAGGGCATCTCAACTTTAATATTAAGTGTTTAAGGAACAGGAACACACTTTGTAGGACTAATTATAGAAGAACTCTGTAAGGCATTTTCTCTTAATCAAAAATGATTAAAATGGTGACTCTTTTATACCCGCAATTTTCCAGAAAGGTTAAAAGGACCAATGAAACTCTTCAATTAATGTTAGCAAAGTTCAGAACCTCTTGAGCTCAGTTGGTCTCAGATACTTTCACTAGTCCTGTGGCTATATTGTTTACTCCCTTGAGGACACATAGTTATCCCACTATGAACTGGTAACATGGCAGCCTATATATCTAGGTATTTCACTCCTACTCCTAGATTCTTCTCTACTTTGTGTGGAGATAGCAAAATATAACTAGGGACTCACGTATTATAAACAGCCCTATCACCGATAGGTTAAGGCTGCCTTCCTGTAACATCTTTCTGAACAGCCTCTTCATGATTTTCAGCCAGGAGATTTTGCCTATTGAGAAAGACATCAGAGAAAAACTGCTCTTGAACTTCACTGTAAGGGATATACTAGGGTACTCTTAATAACACACACAACATTAAAACCCCAGGGAGTTTTAATGCTTCGATTCATGTTTTACAACTTAAGAATCAATTCAGAATTCCACAGAATCGGAAGGTCACTTCAGTAGAGAAACTCACACTGAAGATTTTTGGAAATCTTCCAGGAGCATCTGGTATCTACAAGCCAGAGCTGACCAAGTCGTTAATTTTTGACAATGGTGACAGAGTGAACAACTTCTAACCAACATGACAGACCAAGACCCCTGTCTGACTCTGGTTGTTGTTATCTTCTGATTTCCTATAGAACTTTTTGTTGTCCACCCATAATGTCTCTGTCACTCTTTTCTTCCTTTCTCCGTGAAACAGTTAGGCTAGTACATACTTTTGAAATTCAATCTTTACCATAGCTACTCTTTCTATTTTTTTCAGTCTTTCACACTTCCATATATGCCATTTATCAGTAGACCCCCCCATAATAAAAACCACTATATAATTCCAGTTTTCCTAAACAAAACCTCAGAGAATAATAGTGGATGGTGTTTTCATTTGCACCTATGTGGATTATTGACCTTCAAATAAATTAGCCTGTGACTTTAATAGTGTCCTTCTCTCCAAGAAAAAAAGAACCAATTATTACAATCTATTGATTAGATACTAGGTCATTTTAAGTTTTCAACAACCTTCATATTTCCATGAGCCAAAAAAAAAAGAGACTAATCAAGATCTAAATATGGGGCCGGCAAGTGGCACAGTGGTTAAAGGTGCTGGACTCCCACGTGGCCGACCACGGTTCAAGTCTCAGACCTGGTGACTTACTTTCTCACTTCCTCTCTCTCTCTCTGTCTCTTTCTGATCAAACTGGAAAATAATAATGATAATAATAATAAATAAAGTTAAATAAAATAGCTCTTTAAAAAAAAAGATCTAAATGTGAAGCATGGCTAAAGTAAAGCTAGAGTTCTGACATCATGCTGTGAATAATTCACTTTTATTTTTATTTTGATATGTCCATGTGTCCCTACTAATAGCTATTGTCTTTGTGGCTAGGATGCCTGGCACTATTTGCCTCAAACTAATGTCTCACATATTTTAAGAATAGTATTCTGAGATTTGTCTGTATACAAATCTCTTCATTTTAATTTGAAAAAATTATCAACAATGAAAATTGTAATTCAGATATGAGTTCTAAAGTGAGGCTACTCTTGCTTATTCAGGCTTACTACCTGGGGACAATGATTATTTTTTAAAATCACTTGTATGCAATCAGAGTAGTATTCCTGTTGGTAGGAATTACACAAATAGAAAAGACTATAAGGAAATTATCATTACTTCTAGCAGTTTTTAAAAAATGATATGATTGATGCCTTCAATGGAATATAGATGTATTTCAACTCATTGGCATTAGTGATTGACAGTGACTACTCTAGACCACTTCTTAGCTTTCCATTGTAGCATCTCTGCCATTGCTAATGCTTCTTGTTGTAGATTAGATTACAGAAATAGACTAGATGAAATAGACTGTGTATTACCATAAAGAAAAAAAAATGTCTTTTTAAAATTTGATCTTTAGGGCTTATGATATTTGTTATTTTGGCCTAGTTTGGCAAAAGATGTTTGAAGCATCATACAGGGACCAATAATTGTTGATGGTTCTGCCGTAGTGTGTGTGA
Organism: Tupaia belangeri chinensis; assembly: GCF_000334495.1. NCBI lineage: Eukaryota > Metazoa > Chordata > Mammalia > Scandentia > Tupaiidae > Tupaia > Tupaia belangeri. The sequence continues at coordinate 631,219 of NW_006206145.1, read as the reverse complement.
TGCTGGCCTGTAGTGTTCTATCCATAGGCTTAAACGCTTCTAAACAACGACTGTCTCATCAGATACTCATCATGATGATGTAACAGCCTAAGATCAAGACTATTTTACAATAAAGTAGATTGTGAAGATGACTATACAATTTCTGAATGCTGAAGGTATGGATCTTCAGCTTTCCCTGAATTTGTAAACCTCTTGCTAGTGATACTGATTAAAAGGGATGACTGAGGGACCAGGGGAATGGCATAATGATTAAGTCACTGGACTCCCATGAGTCGATCACAGTGCAAGTTCCGGACCTGGTGACTTAAAACTCATGCTCTGCATGTGTGTGTGCATGTCCAAATTCCCAAAAGGAGAATGGAGAAGTGATTGAAGTATGGCTATCCCCTGTGCGGTGACTTCTCACTTTCTGTCTCTCTGTCTCTCCAGAGAGCGCATGTGCCCTATAGAAAAAACAAGGATGACAGGGAGACTTAGTATATAAATGATGAATGGTCAGACTATGTGCAAAAATGGAAATCAGACTCACGTTCTTCACCACTCAGCCCCCAAATCCAACATATTATTTACATTAGCCATACAGAAGTCTGACATATCTGTAACAATCAGTTCATGAAGCTGAACAATAATTCATATAGCGATCAATCCCAAATGGGCAGGCCTTGACTAATAACTGACAGCTTCCCTAGTATTTGTCCCACTTCCACATTTGGCCCATTGGAGAAAGGTAGATATGAATCACCTCAAACTAATCACATAGAATACCTTACTTAGAGTTAGCCTATCGCTCCCCCATGCCAGCAACTAACAGTCACACCTGAGGTTTTCCTCGTTGTCTATTATCAGGCTTTCTCACTCTTTTGCCTGTCTTGGAGTCTCTGCCTAATGTAAGTGATAGTGGCTGACTTTCTTGTTATTGAAACCTCTGTATAAATAACTTCTGCTTCTTCTTATTGGGGTAGTCTTCTCCTATTCCCACAACACTAGGTAAATATTTTTTTAATTAATTCATCAGTTAATTTATCCATGCATGCCATAGATTGACAGTAGTGCTTACTCCAGTATTTTCCTGGAGAATTCTCTACACATTGCACACATAGAAGCATCATGAAGTAGAAGTAAGTTCAGAAAGTTAGAAATCCAGTCCTCATTTAGCAGTGGCATGTCTTCATTCTCTGCTTCCCATGGGCGTTTACCTCGGTGGCTCTTGGTTTTATTGTACATTCAACTAGAACATTAGAATGGACAATCTTAAAGGATAATTCCATTTCTGTAGTAATGCCAGTTGTAAGCGTAACTCCCTTTATTGAACCAAGGCTTCTACCTCTTATTCTCTTCCTTCCCTTCCTTTCTCTCTCTCTCTCTTTCTCTCTCTCTCTCAGTTTCTTCCTCACTCTTTCATGCATACACAAATATACAAATACACATGTGTTCACATACACACTTTTCAAGTTTATTTGCATAAATTTCTAATACAGCCAGAAACTAATTAACTGATTTTAAAAGCTACGGTTACTAATAGCATTTATAAATGGTCTCACAATGCATAGTTTTAATTAATTTATTTGACCTCAAATGCTCTTTCACCCACACCTCTCAGATTACTTGACAAAGAATATAAGCTTTGAATAAATGTTCATAACTAATGTGAATATTTATCAAAAGGCAATTTACACTACCAGAGTGTTTCTTTAATTTGTTTGCTTTTCCCTAAGGGTCTTTGAGGAAAAGTTTCGTGTTTCCCTAATCTCCTGCCCAAGAGCTCTGATCTTATTTATCCAAAATGTCAAAATAGCAGCCTATGAACTAGGCTGAATTAATCATCATATTTTTTGACTCTTTCCATTTCTTTTTTTTTTCTTTTTTTGGAGAGGTTTTTGCTATAGGGCATGTACACTTGCCAGAAAGACAGAGAGAGAGAGACAGAGAGACAGAAAGTGAGAAATCACCCCCCAGGGGGGATGGCCATGCCACAATGCCTTCTCCTCCATTCTCCTCTTGGGATCTTGGGCACACACGCACATGCGCCCGGCGTGAGTTTAAGCCACCGGGTCCGGGTCTCGAATTGCGGTCGACTACATGGGAGTTCAGCGACATAGCCATTATGCTAACTGCTGGTCCTGACTCTTTCCATTTGTTGACTGCAGACAGCTTAGCCTATATAGTATGGGCAGAAGGTGAAGGTAGCTCATGCCAATGTTTCTCAAAGGATCAAAGGATTGGTAATACAAGAGGATGAATGTTGGCGTTGAAAAGAGCACCAGGTCAAAGACTAAAACTCTCCAACTGAAGGCTATCTGCTCCTTCTTAGCTGGCTGACCTTGATTATATCAATTTACATTTCCAACTTCCAGTGTTTTTGCCAATAAAGTGAGATAAAAATAATGGCTAACAATATCTATGTTCTGGCTTTGTAGCATTCCTTTGAAGGTGAAATAAGATGATATGGTACATATTGGGTTGTCAGGAAAGTCATGATGCATTTTTGCATAGAAAAACATAGAAAAATATGTCATGACTTTCCCGACAACCTAATAGAAGATATTATAATTTGCAGTATGTCATATGAATATTAAGTAGTTTCATTATTATTTTAATACAAAAAGAGTAGATCTGATTATATCTATCATCTTAGCAGTAGGTTCACATGATTCTATAAAACAATTGAGTTAATGATGTAAAATTAGACATTTGAGTGACTCAGAAGTCCTGATCCAACAAAAACAAAAGTGAAGCATATAACCTCATATCAGATTGGTTCCAAGGCTTCTTTGTATGCATACTAGAGAACTCAATCCGCCCCCATGGCAAAATGTTAGCTAGCATAGTAATAGTCCACTATGTTCTAGGCATAAGAGGTATCATCATGATTTTGCATGTGCAAATCCTAGGAAGGAGAAAAATATGCTAAAGCTTCAAGGATAAACAATGAAAGGTGAGTAAAATGTAAAAAATAAATAAAGACAAAAAGACAATGATCAATATCCATGAGTGGTGGCAAATCTTTTATAATACCAATAGGGCCACTGCAGACTTAGAACCAATTTGAACACACAGGCTAAAATAATTAGGAGAGGTCTAGAATAAATTTAATCTCAAGAACACCACTGAAAGATAGGTCAAAGCATCCAACAACCAAGAAATATGTGACTCTATGTATTTAAATCAGTTTGGGCATCATATATCATTCTACTCTTAGTAGTCAATATCTAGTCATAATTAAGTGTGATTTAATTGAAAATCAGAGGTGACAAATTTTAATACTATGCTTGAATAGGCAGTATAAGATCCAAAGCTCAAAGCTGAATGTTTGGACAGTAATGAATGAAATATAAGTTGAAAAGAAAAATGAGAATAAAATAGAAAGAATATATTTGATAGATTTTTTTCAAAAACTCTTCATCTTTTGTGACTTAAGAAGGCATTTTCTTCTAATTTTTTTATTTATTGCTTTTCAATTATTTGTTGCTAATTTGGTTATATCAAATATGATAAAGGAGCAACATAGTTAATTTAACTAATGTTTGCTTTGTAGTTTGATCCTTTTTTTATCAGCTTTCTTTCTTTCTTTATGTCTTTCTTTCTATTTTTATTTTTTTAGAGAAATTTTTGCTATAGGGCATGTACTCTTGCCAGACAGAGAGACAGAAAACAAGAAATCATCCCCCAGGGGAATGGCCATGCTGCAGTCCTTTCTCTTCCATTCTCGACCCTTGGAATTTTGGGCACTTGCACACAGCAACCAAGTGAGTTGCTAGCTGTGTGGGAGTCCAGCAACGTAACCATTAGGCCATCTGCTAGTCCCCTTTTCATCAGTTCTTTATTTGCATTTAAGTATTACATTTTATTTCTTTTTCTTATGATCTAAAAGGGGTATGAAATACTATCAAACATTAAGATTACAAATTTTTTAGACCCCCCCATAGGTGTGCCTAAGAGTAAAACCCTTACTCCACATTCTTCTGAGAATGTAGAATCTCGTGTGCCCTGCCCCTACAAATTCCACTTATGCGCTATGAAAATGTAACAAACTCTTTCAAAAAGGCAAAATAAAAAATAATTTCTTATATTTTTTTAAGATATGTATGCAAATAAAAAGCAAATAAGATTCTCAGAAAGCAGTTCTTTTCTTACTTTGTTGTCTACTAAGTCACCGAACTATTAGAAGATATGGACAACAGAGTTTCAGAAGCTCTAACAACTTACCTCAGATTTCATCAAAAACAATGGCACAGTTCCTTTTCCTGTTCACACTGTAAACAGGAACACACATCATAATTGTAACAAATAAATATCTAAAAGCATCAAAGAATACAGTCTTGTTCCAGGAAGAGAACTCAATTTCTCTAGACTTGAGTTAATTTGTAAATGTTTTTATACAACTGTTTTTATACAACTGTTCCAACATGGCACCCAAATCAGTTTTAAGATGTTTTCTAAAATAGGATGAATTCACAAAGAATTTTTGCTTTTGTATTTTGTAGCTGTAACAATAAACTATTGGGATGTTGGAAAAGTATCATATATTTTTTCCAAGTTTTTCTGTGCAAAAGTGCGTCATGACTTTTCTGACAACTCAATATATGTAAAATTGACACTGTAGTCCAATGGTAAGGGAGCTGGATACAATTTGGCCACTATGGTGGTAACCCTGCCTGTGAGGGCTTGAAAACACATCTTAATAATTGGAATAATAATAATAATAATCGGGAAAAATAATGAAAAGCTATTGGATGATGAAAAGGGGACTTTAATGTCTCTGTATTGAGTGATATGCATGGTATTCCTTCTGGAAAAAGAAATGTAATACACTGTAAAGTTATATGTGATTCAATGTAATATAAACAAGATTATGATGATAATAAATTAAAAAAAAACACATCTGGAGTATGTACATGACCAAGTGCCTAAAGAAAAATTGAGAAAAAATTATGATGTGACCATGCTCCACTGTATGCATATGTTTGTGTGTGTATGTCTTTCTGTCTCTATGGAAAGTGCACAAACCCTCTGGCAATTAAAAAATGTGTGATGAATTTCCCACAATTTCACTTGGTGTATGAAGTATGAGAGAGCTTCAGTCATGGAAAGTGCATGCTATGAGAAAAGTGCATGGATATTAAAAACATTTTCATCAAAATAAACTCATACTTTAATTCCATTTTTCCACAAACTTTTGAAAGTACCATTTGATGTGTATAATACAGAGTTCACAGTTGAACTCAGGAACGAGCAGAAGTCCAGTCTTTCTGCACCTCGAAGACTCCAGATCATACCTTCATTGTAAATAGTCTAAAGATGACAGTCTTCATCAGTGGGCAAGATGCTCATATAAATTAACTTCATTTGTTATCCATTTGTTAAGAACCTTTATTTGCTTTTTAAAAATTGGTATGAGGGGCTGGCAGGTGACCTGGTGCTTAAGGCATTGGACTTCCACATGACTGACCACAGTTAGAGTCCAGGACCTTGGTGGCATGTTTTCTCAATTTCTTTTTCTCTCTCTCTGGTTAAATTAAAATAATAATAATAATAATAATAATAATAATAAAGTTAAATGAATAAATAATTATTTTAAAAATTTGGTATAGAACAGGGGCCAGTAAGTGGCATAGCAGTTAAAGCGCTAGACTCATAGAATGACTATGGTTTGAGTCCCTGACCTAGTGGCTTAAAATTTATGCTGGTGTGTGTACATGCAGGCCCAAAACACCAAGAGAAAAATGGAGAAGAAGGTATTAAGCCGTGGCCATCCCCTCTGGCAGGGGGGATGATTTCTCACTTTCTTTCTGTCTCTCCAGTGGGTACCTGTGTTCTATAGCAAAAATTTCTTAAAAAAAAAAAAAAAATCTCTATGGGATTTCTACTGGTTTTTATACCAGCCCTTGTTTCTAGGTATCAAACTAAATCACTTCTTTTATAGCCACTGAGTGTGCAGGAGATTAACAATGATCTGAACTAAATTTATCTGAACTTGACATATCCTGTCTGTGTAAACTGCTTTTAGGTTTTTGTGTTTCCTGTTCAATGTGACCCTTCATGAGTCCTGATGTAACTTTCTCCTTTGTTTTTAATGCATGTATTTCCTTTGTCAAGGCCCCTCACTGGAAGGCAAATTCTCCCTCATCCTCCAGTCATCTGGTTGAGTTTGTACTACCATTAAGTATTCTCAGTTTATTCTCTTTTTTTTGAGAGGTTTTTGCTATAGGGCGCATGAGCTCACCAGAAAGAAATAGAGTCAGAGAGACAGAAAGCGAGAAATCACCCCCAGGGGTTATGGCCTTGCCACAATCCCTTCTCCTCCATTCTCTTCTCGGGATCTTGGGCACGCACACACACATACCTGGCGTGAGTTTAAGCCACGGAGTCTGGGACTCGAACTGCAGTTGACTAAATGGGAGTCCAGTGACGTAGCCATTTTGCCACCGGCCGGTCCCAGTATTCTGTTTCTAAATCTCAAAGATTTTTCCCTCTGTAATGTTAGAGATAAAGTGTTTTTTTACACTGAATCAAGGATTAGACATTTCTTAAACTAGAAAGACATAAATAAGTATGCTGTATTTTGCTTAAGACTTGATTTTAAATTTTTGATACCTTAAATACAGTCTATTTCAGATTCCAACCTCTACTTCCTAGCATGCCTGAGAATCTTCCTAAGCATTAGGAAAATCCCACTGAGTTGTGTTTTGAATTTTCATAATGCACTTAGCCTAACATTGGGAGAATTTGTCCTTATTTGAATGGGAAGCCACTACTAGTACTGTAGATTTGGGAAATCACAAAAATTCCTTCGTACATTTCTCTATCAATGTGTCTGTCCATACAGAAAGAAACTCCAAAAGGAAGACAATTTATAGGGCCAGTTCCATAGCCTAGTGCTGAGAGCCATATCCCACATAGCCAACCGTGTTTGAAATTGTGGCCTTCATGGCCTAAAAACATGCCAAGCTCATGTGCACCCATCTGCAAAATCGCAACAGGGTAAAGCTGTGGAAGAAAGAGGAAGGCAGCAAAAACCACACCCCATCACGGGGTTATATATATATATATATATATATATATAATAGCAGGAATAAAAATTAGAAATGTATTTGGGACCAGCAGGTGGTTAAAGCACTGGACATCTCACATGACTGACCATAGTTCAAGTCCTGGACCTGGCAGCTTGCTTTCTCACTTTCCCTCTCTTTTTCAATCTCCCTCTCTCTCTTTCTATTTCTCTCTCTGATCAAATTAAAGTAGTAAAAATGAATGAAAAAATTAGAAATGTATTTAATAAATGTATGCAAGAAATCTATATGTTGCTGAGTAGAAAAAAACTAAAATACAAAAAATTTCAGAGAAATATTATTTTCATAGGTTGGAAAATTCAGTATTACTTTATTTAAGAATTATGTTATTTAATTTTATTTATTATTTTTATTTTTAATTTGACCAGAGGGAGATAGAGAGAGGGAGACAGGGAACATGAGAAAACTACCAGGGACCAGCAGTTAGAGTAATGGCTATGTTGCTGGACTCCCATGTAGTCTACCGTGGTTCGAGTCCTGGACCCAGTGGCTTAAACTCATGCCAGGTGCGTGTGCATGCGTGCCCAAGATCCCAAGAGGAGAATGGAGGAGAAGGGATTGTGGCGTGGCCATCCTCCCTGGGGGGTGATTTCTCTCTTTCTGTCTCTCTGTCTCTCTCTGTCCCTCCGGTGAGTGCACGCACCCTATAGTGAAAACCTCTCCAAAAAAAAAAAAAAGAAAGAAAGAAAAAAACTACCAGACTTGGGACTTAAACCATGGTCAGGTGTGTGGGAATTCAGTACTTTATCCACCATGCCACCTGCCACTCATGAGAATCAATATTGTTAAAAAAAATAACTATTATAGTCATATTAATTAATAGAGTCATGAAAATACTAAAGAAACAAGAACCAGAAAGTCAAAGATTCTTCAAGTACCCATTTTGTCTTTTTAAAAAGAGAATATTTAAATGCATTTATTATTATTGTTTTTATTATTTTAAAATTTTATATAGGGCACATGCATGCACCAGAGAGACAGAGAGTGAAAGTGAGAAAGCAAACCTCCAGGTCCAGGATTGAACCATGGTTGGTCATGCAGGAGTCCAGTGCCTTAATTACCATGCCACTGACTGGCCTTCAAATTACATAATTTTATAATTTACTTCCATGCAACATAAATAATGTTTTGTTGGGTTAGGTAGAAAAATAAATCAACAGGACACAATGGAGGGTTTAAAATAAATGACACTTAGCAAGTTAAATGAATTTTGACAAAGACACCAAAATAGTTCAATATAAATATGAAAAGCTGCTTTACAAATATTACTGAATTAACTGGATAATTATATGGATAAAGATAAGCTCAAATCCCACCTCATATCGTACACATGAAGTATGACATATATCCAAATTGTAACAGTTTAATTTGCAGCTCTAAGAAGATAATCCTGTGTCCATCTCTTTTTCTTTTTGTTTTTCTTTTCTTCTTGCTTTCTTTTTTTATCTCTTTTGTTCATATTCCTCCTCTCTTTTTTTCTTTTCCTTCTTTCTTTCTGTCTTTCCTTCCTTCTGCATTTCTGCTTTCTTCTTTCCTTTTTGCATTCAGTAATTCTTTTTTTTTGAGAGGTTTTTGCTATAGGGCATGAGCGCTCACCAGACAGAGAGAGACAGAGAGACAGAAAGTAAGAAATCTTGGGCACGCACGCACACGCGCCTGGCGTGAGTTTTAAGCCACCAGGTCCAGGATGTGAACCGCAGTCGACTACATGGGAGTCCAGCAACATAGCCATTACACTAACTGCTGGTCCGTGCACACCATAATTCTGACATTTTTTTTTACCTTTTACAACAATGATCCTGAGTTACCTTATAAAATAAATAACATAAATTTCTTGTTTGGAATTAATTTATTTTACATTCATTCCCTAAGCATTATCACAGCATACAAAATGTGATTTCCCATCCGGAATATACTGCATAGTGGCTTAATCATGTGCTGTTTCACATTGACCAGTCTTTACAATAATTGTAGAACTGAAACACAAAACATACAGAACATTATTTCCCATTTTCTATTAGAATATTTTACTATCATTTTTTAAAAACCAAATTTTCAGAATAGGGCAATATATAAAGAAGTTCAAACTAGAGAATTATTTTGACTTGATTTTAGTTTCTCTAAGAACAAATAAGCAATGTGGCTTAGGAAGATGTCTCTGCAAAGCCTAAAGCATAGTCTAAGCCAAGGGCGAGCTCTGTAGCAGAGTGGTCCCGCATTATTCACAGGAAACCAGACCCCATATGGCTAATAGCAGTTTGAATCCTCACTCCAGCGTCCTGGACAATATAACAGGCATGGATACTTGAAAATCCTGAAAGGACTGAGAGTGAAAGAACGGGGATGGTGGGGTGGTCACACTCATTGGGAGGTGACTTCTCTCTCTCTCTGGAAGCGTACACGTCCTCTGACAAAAAAATAAAAAAAGAGAAAATGCTGATATAGCACTCAAAAATTGTGGGGTCAGATCAACATCATTGTTTAAAATCCAGAGGAACAATTTAATGATCCGACTTGTGTTACTGACATGACATAAATAAAGAGTATTTTCTGGCTTTCTTTCATTTGGCTTTTTACCCATCCTTAAAGTTGTCATCTGACTAAATAAACCTAATTAGTTATTTGGTATATTTTTTATTGTTTGTACAAAGATTAAAATATTCAGCCAAACATGAAATATTCAAAAGCATACTAATGTTCCTATTTCTCCTTTCTTTTCATACCTGGATAAATCTTTGTGGTTTAAACCAAAATATGTTTTATACAATTGTCAAAATATTAGACTATGCCATTAATTTGCAAGGATAATCACAAGGCTACTTCCCCCAAAATCTTAGTATCTTTATGTTCCCTAATTCCTTCATATTCCTTCATTTTAAATGTGTTTTTTATGATATTTGACCCTCTGTGGTAAAAAATTATATTGGGAAAGTCATGACACATTTTTGCATAGAAAATCAGAAAAATACATCATGACTTTCCCAATGATCTAACAGTAAGATTTCCAAATAGACTTGATGTGCTAGCCGTGGGAGTATTACACTTTGAAAGCAAATACTTTCTAAAGACCATTGTTTCCTATGTGTCAGCATTTGACTTTTAGAGATTAGGATGAGAAAAGGAATATTTTAGCTGTTAACTGATCCATTTCTGCCGCAAATGAAAATCAATATAATTTCGTTCAGCATTGGGGACCAGCAGTTGGCATAATGGCTGTGTCGCTGGACTCCCATGTGGTGGACCATGGCTCGGGTCCTGGACCCGGTGGTTTAAACTCATGCCGGGTATGTGTGCACACATGTCCAAGATCTCAAAAGGAGAATGGAGGAGAAGGGATTGCAGTGTGGTCATCCCCCCTGGGGGTGGTTTCTTGCTTTCTGTCTCTCTCAGTTTTTCTGGCGAGCACACATGCCCTATGGCAAAAATCTCTCAAAAAAATTGTTTCAGCATTAAACATTTATGTTTGTTTTGATATAGACAAGCATATTTTTACAAAGGAGAAAACAAAGAAATACATCTTCACCCAAATTCTGTCACAATTCTGTGGCACTCAGTTCCATTATGAAGCTAAGATTTCCTTTCCTTGAAGTAGGCTGAGGCTAGCTCTGTTGTAAGTGGTAATGCACTGCTCAAGAAAAGCTCAGTCATGCACATGATTGAGATTTGAATCCTTGGTGTGGCTAGCTTTAAACACTCTGGTTCATGTGCACTGAATAAGATTTGACAGACTGGAGGAGTGGAAGAAGGGGATCCCAACTGGGCAGACCCTGTGGAGGGTGTTCCCCTTGCTCTTTCTCTCTTGAATAGGCATGCACATGTACTCTATTAGGAATTAAAAAAAAAAAATAGTACCACTGGGCCCAGCCTCTGTGGATGAGTTGGTAGTATACTAGTGCTACCTACATACAGTACTAGAAACAACATGAATGGCTGTGGATTTGAATCACTAGGTTGGTCAACTTGAAACCTGTCAGTGAACATCCCCCATGATTCTGATGAGCTGTAGGGCTGGAAGAAAAGGGTACTGGCAGGACCAGATCTTGTTGAGAGTGCTTCTTCCTTTCATCTCTTTTATTCTCATGTGTGCACATGTGCTTTCTACTATAAATAAATAAACTTAAAAAAAAAAAAAAACCTAAATCAGGGCCAAGCGGTGGCGTGGTGGTTAAGTAGACTGGATTCCCACATGGTCAACTGCCGTTCGAGTCTCGGATCTGATTGCTTTACAATCACACTGAGTGTGTGTGCATGTGCTTCCAAAATTCCAAGAGAAGAACGGAGAAGGGACTGTGGCATGGCTATCCCCCCTTGGGAGTAATTTCTTATTTTCCCTCTGTCTCTCTCCTCTATAGCAAGCAAATGTGCCCTATTGCAAAAACCTAAAAAAAAAAAAAAGTAATTGAAATCACTATATTTACAACACACACACACACACACACACACACACACACACACACACACACACACACACACACACACACACACACACACACACATTACCAAATAAAATCTCATAATTCTGTTAACCTTTCACTACAGTCCTTTGCAAGCATGTCTCTTCAATCAATGGCCTCTGTATCATGCCTCATCGCCTTATTTCACATGGAGAAACTCAGTTGTACCCCAAGCCTTAGGACTTCATCAAATAAGACTTAGGCAGAAGTACCACCCCAGGTTGTAGCAACTGTTACACAGTATGCCCATGTTCTGGTACAATGACTTGTAATGTCTGCTTCACATTTTGAAGAACATAATATCAACAGCAGAATCCAGTATTAAGTCTTGCCTGCCACAAGTCTGAATTTTGCAGTTTTCTACTTCTAGTTTTATACATTCCCCTCTATATCCAGAATTATCCTTGCATCCTGGCTTAAAGGAACTGTTCATATAGCTCATTCTGAGCACTTGGAGTTTTCCTTAATATCATGCTCAGTATGCCAGTTTCTGTAAGTTGAGGTTCTGTTTTTTTATCCGCTATTTCTTCCCTGCACCTCAGTTGTGACCCACGAAATACAATGAGCTGGCTGAAAACACACAACATGGTTGCAGGCTTTGCTGGGGAACACTGTCTCAAGCTGTTTTTAATTGCACACTTTTGCATTAAGACAGGTGCACTACCACAGGTCAAAACATCTTGGATGCTCACCACTTTCTTAGAACAGCAAAGTTTTTGCAGTATTTTGACTTCCATATTGGAACCATTCCAGATAATTTTTATATAGTTTATATCTCTAATACTTTACCATATTTTATGTGGATCCTTTTAGATTTGTGTACTTTTAAGTCTCTTTAGTGCCCAAAGATATGAAAATGAGTAAGAAAAATTCAACTTTAGTTGGAGTGTCTTTTTGAAAAAAGAATAGTCATATCAATCGAATCTTTATTTGAGTTTCTTCCCAGGAGAATAAATTGCTCTTGGAGTAGTTGTTATTTGCTATGGCAATACCAGGTCCTTTACCTATATTATTTCATTCCTCCTTTCTTCTTTCTTTTTTCTTTATATAATTTTCCCATATACTCATACTATCCTTAATATTTTATGTGACAAAATTGAGTTGCACAAAGATTCATGTCACCCACCTTATAAGTAGTGAAACTAGAATTTGAAAGCCAGTTATCTTTCTACTCTCTGATGTTGCCTCTAAGCAGAAATAATACAAGGCCTATTTCTCCTTCACTACCTCCTAGTAATTGCTGCTGATTTCTTTAACTTAAATGTTGTCACTTTCTCCGTCATTTCCTTATCAACCTTTACATGCAGGGCCATCGAATGCAACATTTAATCAAATATTGCCTTGGGTTGGAAACTATTGCATGTGTACATATAATTTCTCCACAATTTTATTGTAAGCTCTGTTAGAGCAAAAATACTATCTTTCCTTATTTTTGTACTCTAAGTGGTAACTAGCACAATACAAATACATCTAGTGTATTGCTCCTGAACTGAATTTTAAAAGATAAATGTGGTTGAGTTCTTTGGGGAAAAGTCTATATGCAAATCAAAGAACCTTTATAAATATTTAGCACCAATTTTCAATGTGAATGTCAGGTACTTCTTGTACTTCTTGATAATTGCAGTACAAAAGCAGACAACATCATTTTCCTTTTTACTTTTTTTTCTGTTACTGGGATTAAACACCAAATTCAATTTATAGAGAGGCTTTAAATTTTTTTTCAAACACTTGTACTTAATTCCTTTAATTCAGAATAAGTAGGTATAATATAGAAAGAACTGCTATAATTACAATAACAAATAAATCAATAGCATAACACATACAAAGGAAGTTATGTCATTTTAGATATTTTCTAAATCAAATAGTATATCATGCTTTTGGTTTTTTTTTAAGGTTTTGTCATAGAGTACATGTGCTTACCAGAGAGAGACAGAAACAGTGAAAGGGAAACTGAGAAATTACCCCCTGTGGCATGGATGGCCATGCCACAATCCCTTCTCCTTCATTCTCCTCCGGGATTTTGGTCATGCACATACATACACGCAGCATGACTTTCAAGCTACAAGGTCTGAGACTCAAATCATGGTCAGCCACATGGACATCTACTGCCCTAACCACCACACCACCATACTTTGATTAAAATGGTTTAGAAACAGCCCCGCTGTGGCAGTGAATGTTGATTGATACACCTATTCTGCAGGATGAGGCCACACGGGAGGCCTGATTTCAATTTCTGGTCCACCCCAAAAGCTAGGATGTGTGCCTGTCCTCTCAGCTACTCAGGAAGGTGGATGCAGGAGCACTGCTAAAAAGTAAGACTCTGTCTTAAGAAAGGAAAAAAAAAAAATCATCTCCAGATTATAGAATATATTGTTCAGGAACATTTGTGAATAGAAGTAAATGCACTTTAAAATTATTTGCAATTCATAAATCCTTCTGTGTTAGTGACTTCATTTCTTAGAAGAAATTAAACCTCAGGACCAGCAGATGGCAAAATGGTTACTTTGCTGAACTTCCAAGTGGCCAACCATGGTTTGAATTCCACACCCAGAGGCTTGAAACTCATGCAGGATTCATTTGTATGTGACCCCAAGATCCTGAGAGAAGAATGGAGGAGAAGGGACTGCAATGTGGGCAACCACCTGGGGGGTGATTTCTCACTTTCTGTCTCTCTGTCTCTGTCTTTCTTGCAAGTACACGTGCCTTATAACAAAATTCTCTCTTAAAAAATTAAAATTAACCTTCTGTTTTAGTGTTAGTTTCACTATTTTCATAATGATCGTTAAAAATATCATGTGGAAGATGAACTATTAAAAAAAAGTACCAGGGAACCAGCAGTTAGCGTAATGGCTATGTCGCTGGACTCCCACGTAGTCGACCGCGGTTCGTGTCCCGGACCCGGTGGCTTAAAACTCACGCCGGGTGCGTGTGCGTGCGTACCCAAGATCCCAAGAGGAGAATGGAGGAGAAGGGATTGCGGCATGACCATCCCCCCTGGGGGGTGATTTCTCACTTTCTGTCTCTATGTCTCTCTCTGTCTGTCTGGCGAGCGCACGCGCCCTAAAAAAAAAAAAGGTACCCAATCCTATTTAACTGATAAAGCCTTCCAGAATCAGCTGAAATATCAGCAATAGTGATAAAAATATAAAAATACCTTAATATTCACAAAAAATCAAGATATAATTGCATATGTTAGAATTCTTTTCAATTGGTTACGCAGAGTACTTGTTCTAAGTGGTTTCTATAGTCTCGTGTTAAAAAAACAGCTTGTTATTGATAATATTCTATGAATGGACATAAACTAAGATCTCTGCGATCTTTCAGAAACTCACAAAACCTCGTTCTCAAACCTCTGTAACTATTCACTCTTTTGCTGAAAGTACTTTGATGTTATTTTTCCAACCTTGTCAGAGTGTTACAAGAGTTAACGAAACTAAAAATTTCTTGTAATATGACTATGAGTAATGGAAAAGACAAGACAACAAAATGCTTTGTTTAATTTATTAACTACATTTAATAAATTGGAAGGCAGTCTTTAATCACCTCAGGGAGGTTCCAGTTTTATTTCCTGTCCTTTGGTCTTAACTTTGATTAAAATTAAAATTTAAATATGTCATCTTCAATTTAAATCACCAGAGGTTGGTATTGTTTCAATTACCAGGCTTTTGTCTCATCCTAGCCATTAGTTATTAGACAAATTGACTGGTTATCATTCTCTCTACTCCCTTTGAATCTATACTGACAGGTGCTATTCAAAAGAGAACCACATTCTCTTTCATTTCAGAAATTTCGATCAACCAATTTAGGAAGCTTGTTAGTGCCGCAAATGAATTTGACAGATTTGTCACATGCAACTATAAATATTGCAACTTTCTTCATATGATCAATATAGTTTTCTAGAGGCTATACCCTACCAGTGGTGGTACAGGCATTAAATGAGGAATCATGTTTGACCAAAAATCCTAGTAAGAGTCCAATGTTCTATTCAGCATAAAAATCATCCCCAGAAGGAATGGCCATACTGCAATTGCTTATCCTCCATTTTCCTCTTGAAATTTTGGGTGTGCATGTACACATGCCTGGCATGAGTTTAAGCCACTGGGTCTGGGACTTGAACCACGGTCAACATGAGGGTCCAGCAACATAATTATTATGCCATCTGCTGGTCCCAATATTCTTGGTTGAAATTATTTTTCCTTTAGCATTTTAAATATGCCTTCCCATTTTTCCTTACCTGCTTTGTTACAGTTGAAAGGTCTGATGTTAGCCTAATAGGAATACCTTTGTATTTCTTGATATTTGATATCTCTCTCTTTCCATTTTTAGAATAGTGCCTTTACTTTGATGTTTTTCAATCTGTTTATGTTGTTTCTATTTGGAGTTCTTTTTATTTATTGGATCTGAATTTTTTTCATATTTCTCTAGATCTGGAAAGTTTTCAAATAGTATTTCATGTAAGAGGTTTTCCATCCCTTTACCAGCTTCTTCACTTTTGAAAAACCCATTATATGGTACTTGGCTATTTAATGGCATCTAGAATTTCCCATGTGTGCTCACTGGAGAGAAGAGAGAAAGTGTGAAATACAGCCCCTCAATCTCCCGTCCTGGGGAGGATGGTCACGCCGCAATACCTTTTCTTCCATTTTCTCCTGGGACCCAGCATAAACGTATGTGCCTCAGGTGAGTTTCAGTCTCTGGACCTGGGACTTGAACTGCAGTTGGCCTGTGGGAGTCTAACACTTAACCACTAGGCTACCTGGTGCCCCCCCCTTTTTTTTAATTATTTTTGGATGTTTAGTCTATATTAGAGACTTTGTCCACCTTTTTGTGGACTTGATCCCAGTCATTTTATTAACCATTTTGAGGGGTATTTTTGGTGAAGACAAAGTCTTCAACATAGAAATTAATTCTGTGTGTTTAACCAACTATTAATGCTTTTGAGTGTGATCTTAACTCTTGTACTGAATTCCTCATTTCAGAAAGTTTATTAGATTCTTTTTTTGGGTGCCTATATCTTTATGGAAATTCTCTTTCATGTCCTGAAATGATTTTCTCATTTCCAGGAATTGATTGTCTCTTTTATCTTGAATCAAATTTGAATTTTGTCATGATGAATGTCCAGAATTCTTTTTCTGACAGTTCTGTTCATTCTTTTGTGTTGTCCATTGTTGGTGAGTGGCACTTGTGTTCTCTTGGGAGAGATTTATTTTCTTGTTTTCTTATGTTTCTTCTGTCTCTGCACTTGTTTTTGATGACCTGATGCAGTGTTCACTTCTTCCAATTTATTGGAGTACTTTCTGTAGTGTAGAAGATTGACTATCACCTGTAGGTGTCAGGTGTGTTCCTGTTAGAGAACTGTGTCTTCCAAATCAAAGAGATGTTCTTTGTATATCTAGTTCCTGGTTACTGACTGCTCTACCAACCTTTCAGTTCCTTATGAGTTGGGGATGAGCTAAGAATATATGACTTAGTGAAGGAGCTCAAGTTGTAGTGCACCAGCTGGGGGACCCCAAAGTCTCAAAAGCAGACCTGAAAGGATGGTCTATACCAGCGAGGAGAGGAATACTCAGACCAGAACTAGTAGTCTTCTCAGGGTGGGTGGGACTCAGGAAACAGAAAGCATAACCTGCCTGAAGGGCCCCAAGTCCCGAGGCAAACATGAAGAGTTGGGCTGCACCATTGCAGAGAGGTGAAGACCAGACCAGAACTTGCTCACTTTCTTGATCTATGCTATTCTGTCTCTTGCAAAACTGAGTTTTCAGCTATTATTTCTTTGAATACATTTTCTATTCTATTTTCTGTATCCTTTCTTCTGTAATACCTAGTGATATTGATGTTAATATTTTTATTATCTCATAGGTTTTTCTGACACTGTTCATTTTTTAATCTAATTTCTCTGTTGTTCAGATTGAGCTAGTTTTATTCATTATGTCTTCATGTTCGCTAATTCTATCCTCTATTATCTTTATTATTAAATCCACCAAGAGAAGTTTTATTTTAATTCTAATTATTATATATTTCAGTTCTCTAATTTTCACTTTGTTCTTTTTATAAAATCTGTTCCTTTTTCATATTTTGGTTTATTTATTTCAGTGAAATTTGTATTTTTTAAATAGTCCTTTTAAAATCTTTTTATATAATTTCATTTTTTTTCACCTTTTTGCTTGTATCATTGATTGTATTTTCTCATCCAACTTGTGATTCTCTTAGCTCCTGGTATAATGGGAGATATTAAATTGCATACTATGATATAAAATGTTTCCCAAGGCCAGTGACTCTTGAATAAAGGGTATGACAGGGCCTACCTACTACTGCTCTGTAGCTGCTCCAGTTTATCTAAGTAGGAGACTTATTCAATGGGACAGAGAGACTTCCCAGTTTGGACCATGTATGGTGCTATGTTATTTTGTGGAGTTTATCCACTGAATCTCCTTTTGTGCTTGAGTGAGTCCTTTTTTTTTTTCCTTGTCTACACTGGTATGTCTGAGGGCAGGAAAATGAGTAAAATGAGTACAGAGATTTTCTATACAGACCACTTATAGTAGCTGGGTCTCTCTTGCTGTCTCTGCCAAGCAGCTCAGAACTCTTCATAGATGTCTTCAGGGACATCTCATACCCCACAAAGAATGGGAGTATCTCCCGTGTCCGCCTACTTTTGCCAAGACTCCAATCTACCTTTCTCACCTCATGTATTCTTCATCTAATGTTATAAGAAGGATATCCCTTCAATGAGACAAGAGGAAGCATTTCTGGGCTGTCTTCTATTGCTAGCTTAGAGATCAGGGGATGCTAGGACTGAGAACCCACCTACTATTTTATGGTGTGGTTAAAATTAAAAAACATAAAACAACAACAAAAAAACTCTGATTCTGTGCTATCCATCCCAATCAGCATTCTTCCTTTGGCCAACTTTCAGTGTTTTCTTTCTTTTTTTCAGTTGTCTCTTACACCATTTTCAAGGAGCAGAAAGAAATGGATCTATGTCACCTTGTCTGTACTAGAAGGTTCCTGTTTAGTTTTTCCTGAAAACATAAAGATTCACAACAATTGTATTGAATTACAATCTCCAGTATGAGATTTCAAATCTAAATATTTGATAAAATCCCCTAGGTGTTTTTGATCAGGAGATAAACAAACTGCAAATAAACTACAAATTATAATACATAATTTCTAAACATGGCACGATTATTTAACCTGAATTATGCTAATTATGCTTTTCTTTTAATAAATATTTGGCTTACGCATGTGCCTTGCAATTCATGCCACAGCTTTTAAAGAAAAGAAATATGCAATAGTAATTATGCAATTCCCAGGAATTTATTAATTCTGTAGAGCTAGATAGTTCTCAATGTGTCCTTATAAATTTCAAAGCAATTAAGGATTGGCAATAAGATATTCCTCTGAGATTAGTTTCACTAAATAATGTCTGCAAGTAGAAGAGAATGAAAAAATTTTAAGTTTAAATTAACAATATACCAGGACAGACTTTATATTTAACCTTCTTTTATGTATACTGGTAGGAAGATATTTTCTCTTGATTACAAATAGTAAATTTTCAGATTAATGGACCTGAGTTTAGTAGACATGACTAATAACTGGGTAATTTGTTTTCATAGAAAATTCCTATGGTCTGGTATAGTGTATTTTTAGCTAAGTTTAAGGTACTAATGCTAACATGTAAATATATCTCAATGCCCTTGATTCTTAATTAATAACAATTTTAGGTGTTACAACTAATGAAAAAATTCAAGATTGTTCTCATTATAACTGTGTCTTTATTCTGTATGCTTCTCCATTTCTTTGGGAATAAAATGAAAGTCAATTCCTTTCTTTTTCTAACAAAAGAATCTTTTGTAGAAAGTAGAAAATGATTACTCTCTAAGAAAATGAAAAGAAAAAAAAAAGGCCTCAATCCAGAAAAAGAAATAACAACCTGCTTATTAATTTTTATTCTGTTCCTCAATATGGTTTTCTTAATTGCAGAGACAGAATCACAGAATAAATATTCAGCGGGCAGCACCCCATTTCTTGTCTCTATTGATTTCTGTTCTTTTCAGAGTGATAACATCTAGCACATTTACATTAATAAAACCTGTTTCTTTTATCATAATAAACCACTCTCCTCCATCCCAAAATATGTATCAATCAATGCAAAAAAAATTAGGAGAATATGCAATATTAAGTAAGTGAATACTCACAAAATATTCTGAGACAATTAAGCACAAAGCAAATCAAAGCTAAACCAGACACATACAAATATGGTGTTTAATAAAAATGACTAAATCTTTAAGTATAAAATGATAAAACATTCATGCAGAGCATGTAAAAGATATTTCAACAAATTTCTAACAATGGCTATTGATTCGTGACTGAAAAATCCAAGCTCTTTTCTGACTTAGAATACCTTATAAGTAGCTCTCAAACATTAGCATACTTACATAATATATACCTAGTCAATTCGCATATGCCTCACTAGAATTTATGCCACCCTGGTGCTTCTCTTCACTGTCTTGATTTACAGTTCTTATCTACATTCCTTAGTTTTTATCCTCCCCAGCATATTTGATAGCTACATCACATACACTATTTCAATCATCTTCAGATGGAGCCAGCTGCAGGGGAACAGTTGGCAACACAATGTTCCTACTATGTGAGAAGTTTCAGATTCATGCCCTGAGAGCTCCAAGTACATGCCAGGCATGTGTGTACATGGCTATGATTCTGGCTGACTGAGGCTGGGGTATGTTCACCAAAGACCCTGCTAGAGGTTCCTATCTTTACTCTGTTTCTCAGTTGGTCTGTCTTTCTCTGGCTCCCTCTTCTATGGAAAAAACAGATAAACTTTTTAAAAAATTCTCATGCAGAAAGTCATAAACCTAGACCTCCATAGTCTGAGAAAGACCTGCCATGACAGTCATCCCTCTCCTCACTCATCGTAGTTACATACACACACACAAACACACACACACACACACACACACACACACACACACACACAAGCTTCTACTCACTCAAGATGTAAGATGACAGTTCCAGCAAAGAAAAACAAGTCTGTTTCTTCATTTAAAATACTAATTAGGTTTAAATGGTTTAGATTTGACTTGACTGAGATAATGAAGTCTGTGTTTCTGTGTCTCCAAGGAAGTTCTTGTTAAATTTCCATTTCCTTTAACAGTGAACACGCTCATGCCCTCTTTATCATGTTTGCTTGCATTTGGCTGTTCAGATTTCAGTACTAACTAAACAGACTTTGATGTTGGAAATGAACAGCTACTCAGGTAGTTGTTTATATGACTGGTTCTCACAAACTGTGTCACAGGTAAGACTCACTTTCTCCCTTTGCTGCATTCATTAGTTCAATAAATAGTGTGAATTTTCTAGATACTAAGAATTGTTCTCTGTACTAGTAATACATGATGATAACAACAAGACAGAAAAACAAAATTCAATCTCCATAAATCCTCCTTGTATGTAAAATTCAATTTAGAGAAGGCTAGATGCAGTAAGTATTGATGACCTAAAAGTGGGAAATGATTGCTGTTGTTAAGTGCTAAAAATACATATACTGTAATCTGATCAGTCCTTTGAAGTCAGGAAAGCCTTCTGTGAGGATAGTAATAGTCAATTTTAGATTTAATGGATAAATGGTGTTAATTAACGTGTGAATGTAACAAAATTTTATGTGTGTATATGTGTGTGTGTGTTTGTGTGTGTATAAATATATATTCTTCTGTTTGTTTACAATTAAGGTTTTCTTTTTTTGAGTGGTTTTTGCTATAGGGTGTGTGTGCTCGCCAGGAAGACAGAGACAGAGACAGAAAGTGAGAAATCACCCCCCCAGGGGAATAGCCATGCCCCAATCCCTTCTCCTCTCGGGATCTTGGGCATGCACGCACACGTGTCAAGCACTAGTTTAAGCTACTGGGTCCGGGACTCAAACCGCAGTTGTCTACATGGGAGTCCAGAGACATAGCCATTACACTAACTGCTGGTCCATCAATTAAGGTTTTCTGAAACAATTTTATTGAAATTAGCTTCTCAGGTCAAAGGGAAACTTTGGATGGTAATACAAATATGATTAAAGATTCGCCAAAATATTTCAATGTAAGAAAATCCAAAAACCATTCCCAAGCGGGACCAGCAGTTAGCGTAATGTCTATGTCGCTGGACTACCATGTAGTCGACCACGGTTCGAGTCCTGGACCCGGTGGCTTAAACTCACGCCAGGCACGTGTGCGTGCGTGCCCAAGATCCCAAGAGGAGAATGGAGGAGAAGGGATTGCGGTGTGGCCATCCCTCTGGGGGGTGATTTCCTGCTTTCTGTCTCTCTGTCTCTCTTTGTCTGTCTGGCAAGCGCATGCGCCCTATAGCAAAAATCTCAAAAACAACAACAACAACAAAAAACCATTCCCAAGCAAATGATCATAACTAGTGAAAATATGTAGCTTCTGGGAACTTGCCATGTAATATATTAATAAAAAAGGAAAACAAACATTTATTAAAGAACATTTCTGGAACCCGCAGATGGCTTAATGGTTACATCACTGAACTCTCATGTAATCAACTGTGATTCGAGTCCTAGACCCGGTGACTTAAAAATCATTCCGGGCATGTAAGCATGTGTGCCCAAGATCCCAAGAGGAGAATGGAGAAGAAGTGATTGAGGTGTGGCCATCCTCCTAGGGGGGTAATTTCTCACTTTCTGTCTCTTTCTGTCCTGCAAGTGGCAAGCACACATGCCCTATAGCAAAAATCTCTCTCTCTAAAAAAAGAAAAGAAAAAGCATATATGTATTTGTGTGCATACAAATGTGCCCTATTTCCCAAAGGAAAATGTAGGAGAAGCAATTGCAGTGTGGTCATCTGACTAAGTATAGCAAGAGTCTGCGACATCTAATCTACTTCTCACTCTCTCCATTCCCTCTCTGCTAGTCCAGCATGGCATAAGCTCCATCCTGGGCAGATATGTCCAGAAAGATGTGCCCTTATCATCCATCAGTTTCCAGTCAAGTGCTACTCTACCTTTGCAGTAGAGGCAGATCACCAGCATTTCTCATACTCCTAGCTCCCAGTACAGAGGCTACAGTCTAAGTGAGTGTTGCTGAGAGTTTGGGGGTTCCTTTCCTCCACTCAGTTTTTAATCATAGATAGGTACTCTATCCCTGGCAGAGCAAATTGAGCATACTGCAGCTTTAATTGCCCTCAGTCCATCATGTTAGTTTGGTAGTGGCTTTGTGCTAAAAGATGCAAACCAAGAAGACCACAGACTACTCTTCACACCTACCAGTATTCTGCTTGTAAAGCAGGGCTGTGGACATGAGAAGCATGCTCCTGTCCATGCTCCTAGCTCTGAAGTAGGCATGCAAAGATCTTGTGGGAGGCCATGAGAACAGAGTGCACCAACACTGTACTTGCAGGAACTAAGTTTATTGAAAAAATACTGTCTAGAAGTTTGAATGCATGGTATCCTCATAAACAGTATAGAGTTGTATTATGAGTATCTAAGAGGAGTTTAATAATATCATAAAAACAACAAGCTAGCCACTTACTTTACAGAAAGAAAAAAAGAAAAATAAAACTTAGAAAAACACTTCTGGTTTCTAACTAAATATAAAATAAGAGCCTGAAAAACAAATTTTAATTGAATCCATCTATGAGCAACTAATGTCCCAGATCAAACAAAAAGCACTCAGTCAGCTATTAGGAGAGCCTGGGAGTTGCATACCCACAGAGCCAGACAGTTTAATAGAGAAATTCTGAAAAACGAACTAAATAAAACTTAGAAAAACACTTCTGGTTTCTAACTAAATATAAAATAAGAGCCTGAAAAACAAATTTTAATTGAATCCATCTATGAGCAACTAATGTCCCAGATCAAACAAAAAGCACTCAGTCAGCTATTAGGAGAGCCTGGGAGTTGCATACCCACAGAGCCAGACAGTTTAATAGAGAAATTCTGAAAAACGAACTAAAAAAAAACAAAAAAACTTACTGAAATCAGTATTATCCTAGAATGAATGTAAGTGGGCTAAAAAAAAAAAAAAAAAAAACTTACTGAAATCTATTATCCTAGAATGAATGTAAGTGGGCTTGGCTAAGACTGCACCTTCTATGGAGGAGCCTCAGTCTTCACACTGCGAAGAAAGGTTTTCTCTGAAATCATCCAGTCAAGTCACCAAGCAAACAAACATGCAAAAACAAAATATAAACCCTAGAA
Organism: Tupaia belangeri chinensis; assembly: GCF_000334495.1. Lineage (NCBI taxonomy): Eukaryota > Metazoa > Chordata > Mammalia > Scandentia > Tupaiidae > Tupaia > Tupaia belangeri. The sequence continues at coordinate 607,479 of NW_006206145.1, read as the reverse complement.
ATGAGAATGAATAATCATTAGACTTACTATAAGATATCTATAATATCCAGTGTTCATTAAAATTATTAGAATTCAAATTAAAATCTCAGAAAAATATAACCTATATGTGAAGGAAGATAAGTCTCTACAAAAACATCCAGTCTATAATAGAACCTAGATGGTAAGGAAACCTTTATAGACATGTTAAAAATACTAAAGAAAATTCTATCTAAAGATGTAAAGGAAGGAATGATAACATCAAGAAGAGAATAGAAATGCAAAGGCCAAAATTAGAATGAAAGAACCTAATGGAAATTCTGGAGTTAAAAAGTATAATAACTAAAAGAAAAAAATAGCTGAAGAGACTAAGTACCCCATTTTAAGAACAAAAGAATAAGTCACTTAATATAATGATAGATTGATAGAGATTATGCAATCTAATGAAAAAGGTAAAAATTGAGCAATAATAAAAAGAATCTGAAGAAAATATGGACATTAAGTGTACAAACATATGTATGATGAGACTGTCAAAAGGAAAGGAGGGAAGAAAAGAGGCAGAAATTTATTCTGAAAATAATAGATAAAAATTTCTCAAATTTAGTGAAAAACATTTATCTATTCATCCAAGCAGTTCAAAAATCCTATAAAGAATAAACACAAAATGATCCATGCACAGACACATTATAGTAAAAATCATGTAAAGACAAAGACAAAAATAAATAATCATGAAAAAAGCAACAAAAAAGATTCCTTATATAAAGAACCCCAATACATTTATTTGTTTTTTAATTAATTTATTTTTGTATACATTCAATGACATTGTTTAACTTATGAAATGAACATTTCAATATGTGAACATTTCTCCCCAGTCCAGTTGATCAAAATATCTTCAACAGATTACACCACACCTCCCCGTCCCGTCAATGCTCCACCTCTGTATCCCTCCTCCAAATGTCCTTCCCTAGGCCCCACTCCTCAACACACACCCCATCTGACATTCACACCCATCTCTTGTGTTTGTATATCCTTTGGTCAATCAGTTTCGGCCGTAGAGTGAAGATACTCAGTATATATTAAGTGAGCACATGCAGTGTCTCTCCTTCATAGCCTGGCTTATTCCACAATACATGAAGAAGCTAATTTCCTTTATTTCCCCAACTGGAAACAATAGAGGTAAGGTGACAATGAGAGGACATAATAAATGTACCGACCAAAAAAAAAAAAAAAAAGTTGATTAAGACTCTTACATCCAGTGAAGCATTTTTTAAATGACCCAGTAGATGGCATGGTGGTTAAGGTGCTGAACTCCCACATGGCTGGTTTGAGTCCCAGAATTAGTGCTTCCTTTCTCACTTTCCCTCTCTCTCTCTATGGTGAGTACATGTGCCGTATAGCAAATTAAAATAATAATAATAATATATATATTTTTTAAATCCTTAAAAAATAATATAAGTGGTCTCATTGATAAACAAAAAAATGAGGTAAATTGTTCCTTATAGATCTGTGTTGCAAGAAATAGTAAAGAGTTATTTAGGTGGAAACCAAAAAATATAAAAAAGTAATTCAAATTCACACATACAGATAACATGGGCAAATATATTTCTTTAAAAAAATACTAAATTATGAATAATTAAAGCAATATAATGCTGAGTTTGTACTACATATAGATACCGTGTCTTATAATGATAACTCAAAATGGGGAGAGAGAAAATCATTCTATATGTAAATAAAGTTCCTATATGACACTAGAATTTGTGTTAATATGACTTTAAAGTAAAAAATAAGATGTATAGGGTAAGCCCTAGAAAAAACATTATGAAAACAACTGAACAAAAACATCTTATTCATGTAATAAATGCTACCTAAAAAAAATTCACGTAGTGCAAAAAACATTAATAGAGGAGAAATAGAAAAACAATTGAGACCTGATATATAGAACATAAAAGTAAAGGGAGGAGGGACTGGTAGTTAGCGTAATGGCTATGTCACTGGACTCCCACAAAGTTGACCACGGTTCGAGTCCCAGACCTAGTGGCTTAAACTCACGTTGGGCACGTGTGCATGCGTGCCCAAGATCCCGAGAGGAGAATGGAGGAGAAGGGATTGTGGCGTGGCCATCCCCCCGTGGGGTGATTTCTCGTTTTCTGTCTCTCCGTCTCTCTCTGTCTGTCTGGCGAGCACACGTGCCCTATAGCAAAAACTTCTCCAAAAAATAAAAAAAAAAAAATTAAAAAGTAAAAAAAAAAAAGTAAAGGGAAGAGACAGCAGGTGGCATGGTGGCTAAGGTAACTGAATTCCACATGCCCCAATCAGTATGAGTCCTAAATCTAGCGGCTTGAAAATCACTCCAGATACGTGTGTGTCCAAAATCCCTACAAGACAGTGGAGAAGAGACTGTGGTGTGGCCATCCTCCTGCAGGGTGATTTCTCACTTTCCCTCTCTGTCTCTCTCCAGTGAGCACACGTGCTCTATGAAAAATAAAATAAAATAGTAAAGTGAAAGAAGTAAATTCAACTGTACCAAAAATATAAAATCTGGATCAATTACATAATTATGTCAAGACAGTTAGTGTCAAACTGGAGGAGAAAGAAGGAAGATCCCATTTTATGCTGTGTGAAGAAGACAATCTTTAAATATGAAGATATGAATTGGTTATAATTTTCAAAAATGGAAAAATCTATCAGGCAAATAGGAACACAAGTAAGCTGCACTGACTATATTAGGATCAATCAATATAGACATTAAAGAGTACAAACAACATCTTCCCTGGGGGTTATATCTCACTTCCCCTCTCACTGTCTCTATCACTCATGGCTTTCTTTCTCCAGCACATACGTGACCTAAGGCAAAAAGCTCTTAAAAAATTTCAAAAACCAAGTTACTAGAGATAAAAATATTTTATAATGACAAATTACATCATTCAGCAGG
>NW_006206145.1:602124-604348 GCF_000334495.1 Tupaia belangeri chinensis | reverse complement strand
CAGCAGGAAGATGAAACAATAACATGTATTCACCTAACAATAGACCCCCAAAATACATAAAACTAAAACAGACAGGACTGAAGAGAGGAGTAGACAGAGGCTTTAAGACACATTTGCAGTAATGAATAGAACAAGCAGGCAAAATATAAACAAGGAAATAGAAGACCAGATTGCCAGTATAAATCAGCCTCAGTAGTCCCCCTTATTCATGGGGGTATGTTCCAAAAACCTCAGTGGCTGCTTGAAATTGTGCATAGTACCAAATCACATGTACCTATGATTTTCTGTATATAAAATAACTAAAATACAGTTTCATTCATAAATTAAGCATAATAAATGATTAATAATAAAAACTAATAACAAATTACAACAATTATAATAATATAATAGAAGTTATGTAAATGTGCTCTCACTTAAAATATTTTATTGTATGGTACTCACTACTTTTGGACCATGGCTAACTGTAGGTAATTGAAGCTATGGAAAGAAAAGACTCAGCTAAGGAGGGGCTACTGTGTGTGCAATAATATCTATTTAATAATTCACCCCCAAACAGCAAAATACATGATTTTCTCAAGTGTACCTAGAACACTCTTCAGGATAGTGTCCAAACTATACCATTAATATAAAGTAAAATATTCTCAACAAAATGATAAAAATTTCACAAATATTATCTAATTTCAAAAGAATAAAATTATAAGTCAATAAAATAAAGATATATGAAAATTTACAAATACATGAAAATTTAACAATTCAGTCCTAAATAATTAGAGAGTCAAAGAGGAAATTAAAAGTAAAATTGGAAAAGGTATTTGATATAAATAAAAATGAAAGTAACATTGCAACAGTTTCGGGTCTCAAAATAACAGAGACAAATGTGAAGCTGCAGTACCTATATTAACAATGAGACACTGAAAGAAGAGGAGAACACTGGACTCCCACATAGTTAACTGTGGTTCAAGTCCCAGAACAGGTGACTTAAAACTCATGTCTGTCATGTGTGTATAAGTGCTAAAGATCCCAAGAGGAGAATGGAGAAGAAGGGATTGTGGTGTGGCCATCCCTCAGAAGGGTGATTTCTCACTTTCTGTCTCTCCGACCCTCTCTGTCTCTCCAGTGAGCACACATGCCCTATAGCAAAAATATCTCTCTAAAACAATAAAAAAATCTCTTTGAAAATTATAAATAACATATTAGCATATTAGACCATGTGGAAGAAAGATTCTCTGACCTTGAACACAAAAATCTCAGATTTAGCCATGCCAAAAAAATAAACAAATAAAAATGACAAGATATGAGAAATTCTAGACATCGTTAAGCAACCAAATATCTGTATAATGGGTATTCTAGAAGAGGAAGAGATGGAGAAGGTCATAGACACTCTCTTTCATGAAATACTAACTTTCCAAATCTAGAGAGATATGCAGATATTGGACAATCAGACACTCAGATCAAGGAAATACAAAGAACATCAAATAGATTCAATAGATCAATATTTTTTCCAAGACACATTATAACCAAACTTAAAAGTCAAAAACAAAGACAATATTCTAAAAATGGCAAGAAAGTAGTATAAAGTTATTTACAAATTCTACCCCATCAGACTAGCTTCAGATCTTTAATATTCTAAAAATGGCAAGAGAGTAGTATAAAGTTATTTACAAATTCTGCCCCATCAGACTAGCTTCAGATCTTTCAACCAAAATAATAATAATAATAATAATAATAATAATAATAATAATAATAATAGGGACCAGCAGTTGACATAATGCAATGTCGCTGGACTCCCATGTAGTCAACTGTGCTTTGAGTCCCAGACCCAGTGGCTTAAATTCATGCCAGGTGCGTGCCCAAGATCCCGAGAGGAGAATGGAGGAGAAGGGATTGCAGCATGGCCATCCTCCCTAGGGGATGACTTCTTCCTTTCTGTCTCTCTGTCTCTCTCTGTCTTTCTTGCGAGAGAACGTGCCCTATAGCAAAAACCTCTCTAAAATTAATAAATTAATAAATTAATAAATAAAGTCAAGTAAGGATGTGAGGATATATTAAAATTCTGGTAGCAAAATAATTTCAGCCAAGAATTCTATATTCAGACAGATTATCTATAACAAAACTCAAAAAAAAAAAAATTACCAGCTAATTACTAGACCAGCTCTTCAAATCCCTAAGAGGAAACTACACCAAGAAAATGAAAGGAAAACAATCTAAATAAGAAAATATTTTT
>NW_006206145.1:564567-595180 GCF_000334495.1 Tupaia belangeri chinensis | reverse complement strand
CAGCAGGAAGATGAAACAATAACATGTATTCACCTAACAATAGACCCCCAAAATACATAAAACTAAAACAGACAGGACTGAAGAGAGGAGTAGACAGAGGCTTTAAGACACATTTGCAGTAATGAATAGAACAAGCAGGCAAAATATAAACAAGGAAATAGAAGACCAGATTGCCAGTATAAATCAGCCTCAGTAGTCCCCCTTATTCATGGGGATATGTTCCAAAAACCTCAGTGGCTGCTTGAAATTGTGCATAGTACCAAACCACATGTACCTATGATTTTCTGTACATAAAATAGCTAAAATACAGTTTCATTCATAAATTAAGCATAATAAATGATTAATAATAAAAACTAATAACAAATTACAACAATTATAATAATATAATAGAAGTTATGTAAATGTGCTCTCACTTAAAATATTTTATTGTATGGTACTCACTACTTTTGGACCATGGCTAACTGTAGGTAATTGAAGCTATGGAAAGAAAAGACTCAGCTAAGGAGGGGCTACTGTGTGTGCAATAATATCTATTTAATAATTCACCCCCAAACAGCAAAATACATGATTTTCTCAAGTGTACCTAGAACACTCTTCAGGATAGTGTCCAAACTATACCATTAATATAAAGTAAAATATTCTCAACAAAATGATAAAAATTTCACAAATATTATCTAATTTCAAAAGAATAAAATTATAAGTCAATAAAATAAAGATATATGAAAATTTACAAATACATGAAAATTTAACAATTCAGTCCTAAATAATTAGAGAGTCAAAGAGGAAATTAAAAGTAAAATTGGAAAAGGTATTTGATATAAATAAAAATGAAAGTAACATTGCAACAGTTTCGGGTCTCAAAATAACAGAGACAAATGTGAAGCTGCAGTACCTATATTAACAATGAGACACTGAAAGAAGAGGAGAACACTGGACTCCCACATAGTTAACTGTGGTTCAAGTCCCAGAACAGGTGACTTAAAACTCATGTCTGTCATGTGTGTATAAGTGCTAAAGATCCCAAGAGGAGAATGGAGAAGAAGGGATTGTGGTGTGGCCATCCCTCAGAAGGGTGATTTCTCACTTTCTGTCTCTCCGACCCTCTCTGTCTCTCCAGTGAGCACACATGCCCTATAGCAAAAATATCTCTCTAAAACAATAAAAAAATCTCTTTGAAAATTATAAATAACATATTAGCATATTAGACCATGTGGAAGAAAGATTCTCTGACCTTGAACACAAAAATCTCAGATTTAGCCATGCCAAAAAAATAAACAAATAAAAATGACAAGATATGAGAAATTCTAGACATCGTTAAGCAACCAAATATCTGTATAATGGGTATTCTAGAAGAGGAAGAGATGGAGAAGGTCATAGACACTCTCTTTCATGAAATACTAACTTTCCAAATCTAGAGAGATATGCAGATATTGGACAATCAGACACTCAGATCAAGGAAATACAAAGAACATCAAATAGATTCAATAGATCAATATTCTTTCCAAGACACATTGTAGCCAAACTTAAAAGTCAAAAACAAAGACAATATTCTAAAAATGGCAAGAGAGTAGTATAAAGTTATTTACAAATTCTACCCCATCAGACTAGCTTCAGATCTTTCAACCAAAATAATAATAATAATAATAATAATAATAATAATAATAATAATAGGGACCAGCAGTTGACATAATGCAATGTCGCTGGACTCCCATGTAGTCAACTGTGCTTTGAGTCCCAGACCCAGTGGCTTAAATTCATGCCAGGTGCGTGCCCAAGATCCCGAGAGGAGAATGGAGGAGAAGGGATTGCAGCATGGCCATCCTCCCTAGGGGATGACTTCTTCCTTTCTGTCTCTCTGTCTCTCTCTGTCTTTCTTGCGAGAGAACGTGCCCTATAGCAAAAACCTCTCTAAAATTAATAAATTAATAAATTAATAAATTAATAAATAAAGTCAAGTAAGGATGTGAGGATATATTAAAATTCTGGTAGCAAAATAATTTCAGCCAAGAATTCTATATTCAGACAGATTATCTATAACAAAACTCAAAAAAAAAAAAATTACCAGCTAATTACTAGACCAGCTCTTCAAATCCCTAAGAGGATACTACACCAAGAAAATGAAAGGAAAACAATATAAATAAGAAAATATTTTTAAAAAAACTAAAAAAATGACTATCTAAATGACAAGAATTAGTCTGCCCATATTGATAATAATGTTGAGTGTTAATAGACTGAATTTTCAGGGATACATACACAAAAAAATAAATGTATATATCACATTAACAGAGGAAAAAAATCAAGTAATCATATCAATTGATGTAGTAAAAGCATTTGTTAAAACATTTCTTCATGATTAAGACTATCAAGAAAACAGATATAGAAGGTATATTTCCAAACATAATCACATTGACTGGAGAAAAGCTGAAAGCTTACCCCATAAAATCGAATAATACAAGACTTCATTTTCTCAACTTTGTTTCAGCATGGGAGTAGAAGCCCTGGCCAACACAATTAGAGAAGAGAGTAAAATAAAGGCAATAAGAATAGGAAATAAGGGGCCAGCAGGGGAAATGGCGATTGAGGCACTGGACTCCCACATGGGTTACCACAGTTTGAGTCCCAAATCTGGCAGCCAGCTTCTTGAGTTCTCACTCTTAAACGAAAAAGAATAGGAAATAAAGAAGTAAAGTTGTCCCTATTTGCAGATGACATGATTATATATAGAGAGAGAGAAAATTCAAAAGAATCCATGACAAAACTACACATCCATGTTTATTACAGCATTTTTTACAGTTGCAGAAGCAACGTAATTAACCAACATGCCTAAAAACAGAGGTTGAATTGAAAAAGTATTGCACATATTTACTGTGGAATCTTATTCAGCCATAAAGAACCGTGAGACTTCATCTGCTTAATGTACGGGTAGTCTGATGGATCCAAACCATGGTTGAGGATGCAATGTGCAGCTATGAGCTCTTCAAGTCCTGTAATGGCAGCCTATCACAGGATGTTGAAAACTCACCAGAAAACAACATCAAAAGTAAATCTGAAGTAAAGTTATTTTTTCCATCTCATTTCGTAATGCCCTTGCTATCTGTCATGACATTGCTGGTATGAACAGAAAATTTAAAAGGACTCTGAAATAGTTTACTGATAAATGTGTTTTTATACTTATATAACTGCTGATCAAAATGTATCCCTTGGAACATTTTGGAAGCATTGTTAGCCTTATATGACAGGTATTGTAATATTTGGAAAATCCCCCATGAATCTGTGAACTAAATTGCCATCTCTATTCTATATTTCAGTACAAGACCTAAAGGCTCTGGCTATTGAAATAGCAGTTCCAGAATTGAGAACAATAAAAATAATAGTTGAGATTAAAAAAAAAAGCAACAGAATAAAACTATTCACCTGTTCTCATCCTAACAAATCCAAAGGCTCTCTCACTACTTAGATATTTTTATGTAGCTATAATAATTTTATTTATAGCACATTACATTCTAGCTTTTGCTACTTTTGTTGAAAACTGGAGGAAACTATCATACTCTATAAATATTGGCAAACACCCACATTTTCATTAAGTTTTGATTAAGAGAAACTTCTATCCATGGTGAATATGTTAGTTACTCAATAATTATATTGTGATGACCCACCCATTGTTCCTTTCTTAGTATCATTTTCTAGTGCAGTCAATCGTGAATCTGCACTATCTGGTCTAATTTATTGCTCATTCTGTTTGTCTTGAGCTCCTTACCCAAGCATGCTGTCCCTTTTATCAAAGCTTTCTCTGATTAGTCAACCCACACTCGATTTTCTAAGCTCTTTTAACATTTATTCTCTTTGATATTTGAGTATCATATAATTTTCAAGTGTTTATAGCTTTTCATGATTTAACTTTCTGTCTAGGTTGCAAGCTACGAAAGCACATGATTCATAGATTAGAGATCTCTGTTGTGTATCCTTATAGCTTTGATACAAAAATATTGTTCTATAATCAGTTAAATAGTCATTACCTGGTAGCCTGTTAGCGATGCACTCTCTCGGAACCCTGCCAAGATCCAGAAAATCAGCATCCTGTTCAACTCTACTCCCAGATGATTCTTAAGAACATTATATTTGGAAGCAGTGCCCTAAAATATGTCAGATTTTATAAATGCTAACAAATAGTTGCTAGTTTATCAGCTGTTGTATTTTAGATTCCTGTGACTACAGTAACAAATTACCACAGACTGGTGGCTTAGATGGACATAAAAATATTCTTTCACAGGGAACCAGCAGTTAGCGTAATGGCTATGTCACTGGACTCCCACGTAGTCGACCGCGGTTCGTGTCCCGGACCCGGTGGCTTAAAACTCACACCGGCGCGTGTGTGTGCGTGCCCAGGATCCTGAGAGGAGAATGGAGGAGAAGGGATTGCGGCGTGACCATCCCCCCTGTGGGGTGATTTCTCGCTTTCTGTCTCTATGTCTCTCTCTGTCTGTCTGGCGAGCGCACGCGCCCTACAGTGAAAATCTCTCAAAAAAAAAAAAAAAAAATTCTCTCACAGTGTAGACCCAAAGTCTGAAATCAGGTTGTCTGCAGGATTGCTTCCTCTATAGAGAGCCTATACCTAGTTGCCTGGAGAGAGAGGCTAGTTCCTCTGTAGACAGGCCGCATATCTAGTTTCTCTCTCTGAAAGAGAATCCCTCCCATGCCTTTCTCATAGTTTTTGGTGTTTGCTTGCAGTCCTTGACATTCCTTGTTTTCTAAATGCATCACTCTAATCTTTGTCTCCATTTTCCCAATGCCTTTTCTTTGTCTCTGCCCTATTTTCATTTTAGGAGAATACCAATCATTTCATTTAGGCAGTTCCTTCAATCCTACGTGGTTTCATGTCAAGATGCTAAACTAATTTTTTCCTGCACTATGGATAACAGAAAGTGCTGTAAAGACTGTTTCCAGATAAGGTCATGTTCTGAGAGTTCGAGGTAAATATGAAATTTTGTAAAATTAAACTTATTAACAACTGTGTAAAACAAAAGCACGTGTTGTATTTTTCATTGCCGAAAAAGTGATGACAGTTCGTGAGAGATCATTGTTGATGAAGGCAAGAATATTAGTTTCCTTGTGGCTACTACTACTATTCATGTAAACAAATCCCTACCCTAATTAACAACTGTGTAAAACAAAAGCACGTGTTGTATTTTTCATTGCCGAAAAAGTGATGACAGTTCGTGAGAGATCATTGTTGATGAAGGCAAGAATATTAGTTTCCTTGTGGCTACTACTACTATTCATGTAAACAAATCCGAACCCTAAAGTGATGTTTCTCTCTCTCTCTCTCTCTCTCTCTCTCTCATACACACACCCACACATGCGCGTGCACACACACACACACACACACACACACACACACACACAGACACACACAGCCATAAAAGCTTCTCTTGAGATTTATTATTCCCATTAAATAACTATGAAATCAATAATCTTTTTCATGTACATCTGCTTATAGCCACTTTAAGAAAACAAAATGCAGCAGCTTGCATTCCCTGCACCTACTGTATCGGTTTTTCATGGTTATCGTTAGAAGTAACTGAATATCCATAATATTTTTTTTATCTTAAAGTCCATTTTCCTGGTAGCTTATAACTAAATGATCAGCTGATGGCATTTTCTGTGAGCTGTTTACAGATGTTTCCCTTAATGTTGTTCAATTAACATCTCTACAGAATACATTTCCCTCTCAGAAAGTTACTTAATAGTATATGTTAATGAATCCATACCCAGAAGCTTTTAAAGTAACAGGAGCAATTTTTTTTAAAATAAAGAATAAATAAACATATGTAAATAGCATGTCCCTTCATAAGTGATGATCTTAGAATTTTTAAATGTTACTTTCCTTCTCCTGGTTGCTAAATATGTCTCATGTGAGAACAACTGACAATCACATTGGAGACTCCATTGAACATAACATTAGATGGCAAAATGGGCTTATTAAAATTCAGGAGGGACCTATTTCATATCCAAGTTATTCAACATGACATTAGGTGTGACAATGAGGTAAATATTTTTTGTTTATTCTGCAAACAAAGCCTAAATAACTTTTAAACTTTCTTGGGATGTTTATGGTTCTTAAAATATCTTTTTCCAGGTAAAAATATTTAATTGACTTTTGGTTAACCAGCTAAAATCCAGGACTGACTTTCCCATTTCGGTGTTGTGAAATAAGTGAATTTTGCCCTCAGGTAATGAGGTGTGTAGCCTTAAGGCTCCCATTCTGCTGAGGGGTCCTTACTTTGTTTTCCATAGTGTAGCGATTTTGAAGGCTGCCTCCCATGCCTGGAAAAGAGTGGGAATAAGTGCACTCCGAAGGTGCAAAATTAAGGGTGCCAAAGAATCTGCCATCCTTACAAATAGCATTTCAACAAAAGCTGCCAGTCTTTAAGACAAAATAAGCTCTTGAATTTGATTTGCAGGTAAGAAAATCATGTTTCATTGGAAGTATACTTCTCGCTCAGCTGTATCTAAAATTCAGTTATTGCATAAAAGGCATACCAAAACCACTCTTGTTGTTTATTTAATATTCAAATTTAACTGCATATGTATGCTACATTACTATTTGTTAAATCTGGTGATTCTAACTTTAAGGTACTACTTTTTTTTAGAGTCAAAATTAATGAAAAAAATCATGATAAAAAATAACACTTTTTAAATAAAGTCAGGATAAATCTTACTGATTTTTCTCTTGCCTCAGGCTCTAATATGGCTGAGTATAGCATGGAGACTGATTCTATCTAACTTTTAAAAATATTACATTAAAATATTATTTATCTTGATTTTTAAAAACTGACCTTCAATTTTGTACCCAAAGAAAATGCCTAATTTTTCCTACCAGAGTCTGAACACTGCCTGGGACCTTTCTTTACACTTTACACAACCCACAGGCTGCAGTTTTAGCAGGAAATAATTTGATGATAGTGATAAAATGTGACAGTTTATACTGAAAGGGATCTTAGAGATTATTTGGTCTCTGCTACATCTGACTGGATGAGAAATTGAAGTCTTGGGCAGTGATTTGACTTGAACTCTAGTCTCATGGGAAATTATTAGCAAAGTTAGAAATAGAAAGTGGATTTTTTTCAGAATGTAGTGCTACAGGGTTATTTACACACACACACACACACACCACTATTTTAAAAGAAATTTGTTCTTTTTTTTTTTTTTTTTTTAAGAGAGAATTTTACTATAATGTATGTGTGCTCACCATGGACACCAAGAGAGACAAAGAAACAGAAAGTGAGAAATCACCTTCTGGGGGGATGGCTATGCCGCAATCCCTTCTCCTTCACTCTCCTCTCTTGATTTTGGACACAAACACACACGTCTGGCATGAGTTTCAAGCCACTGCGTCCAGAGCCCAGGACTCAAACCAAGGCCAGGCCTGTGGGAGTCCAGCAATATAACCATTACATTGGTCCCAACACATTTAAAAAAGAATACTTGTCATGTAGTTAGCAGCAAGCCACTGGAGAGCCTTGAATAGAATATCTTTAAAAGAAACCACAATCATTCTACTAAAAATTGTAATCATAAGTACTGACATAGAAAACAAATACACATTACTTTATTCTATATAGGTATTGAGAAATTTCTAATACTAGGCATTATTCCTAGTGCTAAGTGTATAGTAGTATGTATAAGACAAAATCCTTTTCTCTTGGAATTACCATCACAGTAGATCAAAATTAATCATAAACAAATAGAGTCAATAAACAAATTTTGCAGCACAGATATTGCAAAAAGCCAATAATTAAATAAAGCAGGATTATAAAAAGCATATTCCTAATGCAGAGGGCTATGTTTATGAGGCAGGGTAAAGTCTCTGAAAAATAAATAACTAAATAACAATGGAGAAGAGAGAAATGAATGTTGAAAGAGGCAATTCAAGATCTAATTAAAGAATGTTCCAAGAAGAGCAAGGATGTAGCCTGGAAAAGGGATAGGGTTGAGCCTCCGGAGGAGCAGCTTTGTTGCATACATTTTGGAATTGCATAATATCCATCTGCATTTAGTTCACACTATATTTCTCTAAGGCTTTTTTCTTTATTCATCATAAAGCTTGTATGTCAGAAATGAAAAAGAGACAGAGAGAAAGAGGAGAGCACTTCACAGGGTCTGGTCAGGCCATGACTCTCTCCGTCCAGTCTCCCAGTATATGGAATCTTGGACACTCAGATGTGACTGGAACCTTTTAGGCTCACCATCCAGGGAACTGAGCCACAGTCACCATGTGGCATCTGGTTTCTCTGGAGTAGCTCATTACCTCACATCACAGGGCCAATCCAGCACTTTATTTTAACAAGCAACTGGAAATACATTTCAGGCCTATCTACATTTTATACTAATGTCAACAGAATGTCTAGAGACCCCTAATTTGGAAATTGTGAAATATTTAAAAACTGGGTAACTAGCCACAAGTGGCTTCAAATTTAAGTTAATAAAATGAAATAGTATAAAAAATTCAGTCCCTGACCAGCAGTTAGCATAATGGCTATGTCGCTGGACTCCCATGTAGTTGACTGTGGTGCGAGTCCCTGACCCGGTGGCTTAAACTCACGCCAGACGCATGTGCATGAGTGCCCAAGATCCCAAGAGGAGAATGGAGGAGAAGGGATTGCGGCGTGGCCATCCCCCCTGGGGGGTTGTTTCTCACTTTCTGTCCCTCTGTCTCTCTCTGTCTGTCTGGTACGCACACGTGCCCTATAGAGAAAACATCTCCAAAAAAAAAATTCAGTCCCTTAGAGGCACTAGCCACATTCAAGTGCTCAACACCCACATGAGGCCTGTGCCTGCTGAAGAGAACAGAGTACAGAGCATTTGCATTATTGAAGAAATGTATATTGGTCAAGAGACAAAGGTAGATGTATTTTTATTTTAAACATGTGTGTGTGTGTGTGTGTGTGTGTATACACACACTCACAAACACATACAATACATATTCTAAGATATATGTAAGTAACAAATACATATCCTAAAATGTATATAATTATTTTCTCCACAGTGATGTGCTAACGTAAAAAAAATCACATTCCCACCAACAGTGTAGGAGACTTCCCTTTTCACTACAACCTCACCAGTACTTCTCATTTTTTATGTTTTTAATCTTGGCCATTCTGACTGGGGTTAGTAGGTACCACATTGTGGTTTGATTTGTATGTCCTTTATGACAAGGGATATTGAGCATTTTTCATATGATTTTTGCCTGTTTGTAAGTCTTCCTTAGAGAGTTATCTGTTCAGCTTATTTGTCCTTTTTTAATTGGCTTTATCATTTTTTCCCCAGGTAAACCACTAGCATTCTCTGTATATTCTGTTTATCAGTCCCTTGTCTGAGGCATAGTTTGCAAATATATTTTTCCATTTGGTGGGTGCCGGAGGCCTGCTCCAGCCAGGGTGGGTACACAGGAAGGCGACATGGGTGATTAGGAATGAGACTGAGACCTCGATGCCCTTTAGCATGTTCTCAGCTGAATACAGTCAGAGACAGCTCAAGACTGCAGCCCTGATGGCTAGGAGACATACATATTTATTATTGAAGGAGTTTTACAGGAGTAGGATGGGTGAGGGGAAGTAAGTGAAAGATTTTACTCCAAAAGGTAAAGTATTCAAAGCATAGGAACAATAATCATAAAACATGACTTCTGTTTTGTTTAGGTATAAATAGTCATAATCCTTAGAACAAGGAAGTCCATTTGTCTGGTGCATTCTCTCCTTAGATCTTGATTATCGGAAGGGTCTTTTGGATGAGAGGGCTCCCAGGAATCTTAATAACCTCAGTCCCAGGCCAGCTTGATAACTTCAGTCCCAGATCAGCTTGAGAACTTGAGCCCCAGGCCAGCTTGAGAATTTCAGCCTTAGGCTAGTACGGCAGCAGATTGCCAGTTACAAAGGCCTATATAGAAATCCTGTCTGGTTAAGTAAAGACAAGGTTAATATATAGTAAAGTGGAATACCTATATTATCTCTGGGGTAATCCACAGCTAAGAGGGTGAATCTAATGTCTACATGGGAAAGGAATGTGGTCTTACGAGCAGCTTAATGACTGACCTAAAAGTTACTGTATATTTGGGACCCTCTACATGCTATTCTATACAGTGGTTGTGGCTTGGGGAACAGCGATCTTCCTTTGTCCTGAGATTAAAGGTGGCTCCTGGTCTTTGTTTGGGGTATCAGCATCTCATGGATGAGTCCCTGAGCCCCTCCCAGCTACTGAGACAATTTTACTAATTTAGTAGCTTTAGCCTAAACCTTTCTAATCCTTATCTATGTAATCCCCAGTAGGAGAAGTGAATGCAGCATTCTTTATTGACATTTCCCATGAGGGTGGGGTGAATCTATTAGGAGTAATTCCTGTTCGTAGCCACCACCTTAGTGGATCCGCATTCCCTCAGGACTATTGTAAAAGTTATAGTAAGGCTTGGGGGGAGAGACTCTATGGAGTACCAGGGTATGGCAATGAGGCCCATGGCAGAGAAATTGAGTGCAGGCCAGTACAGCAACACAATGGAGATTTGGGATTTGTAAACTGCTGGCCTTGCTCACAGTTTCTTCCCAGCCTAGTCCTTGCATTAGGCATGGGAGGCAGCCCCTTTATCAGCTTGTGTTGTCTGCATGGTCCCGACAGGTGGGTTGCCAATTCGCCCTAATCATTGTTTCTTTTGCTAAGCAGAAGCTTTCGAACCTGATGTAATCCCACTTCTCTATTTTTGGGATTATTGCCTGTGCTCTAATGATCTTATTTAAGAAGTCTTTGCCTGCTTCAATGTCTTCGTGAGTTACTCCTGCATTATGCCTGAGTAGTTCTACAGTTTGAGGCCTTAGGTTTTAGATCTTGACCCATTTTGAGTTTTTTGTTGTTGTTAATGGTGAGAGGTAGGGGTTCAATTTCATCTAATTGCAAGTGGATACTCACTTTTTCATCTTTCTCCATGAGGATACTTACTTTTTTATTATTTTTATTTTTTACCATTGATAAAGAGATATCCTTTTCCCACAGGATTTACTACTGCCTTTTGTTAAAAATCAGCTATGTTTTGGGGTTTATTTATGGGATCCCGATTTTATTCCATTTTTCCATATGTCTGGTTTTTGTGAGTACCGTGCTGTTTAGATTATAACAGCTTTATAATGTATTTTGGGGTCAGGGAATAAGATGTCTCCTACTCCACTTTTCTTGCATAGTATTGCTTCAGCAATATAAGATCTTTTATCATTTCAGAGGAATTCCTTTATTGTTTTTTCCTAAATGTGTGATGAATATCTCTGGTCATTTGTTTGTGATTTCATTAATTTTGTAGGTTAATTTGGGTAGGATTGACATTTCAATTATATTAATTCTTCTAATCCAGGAGCATGAAATACATTTCCACTTTTTGTGTCATTTAAAAAATTTTTTTAAGTTTTTCATAGTTTTCCTTGTAGAGGTCTGACTTCTTTGGTTAGGTATTTTCCTAGATATTGTATTCCCTTCGTGGTTTTTATAAATAGAATTTCTTTTCTCAATTCTACCTCAAGACACTCACTGTTAGAATATAAAAACTCCATAGATTTTTATTCATCAAGTTTGTATTCTGCCACTTTTACTGTATTCATTTATCACTTCTAGGAGTAGTGTGTGTGTGTGTGTGTGTGTGTGTGTGTGCTTGCATGCTTTATTTGGGGTTTTCTATGTATATAATCATACCATCTTCAAAGAGAGGTAATTTCACTTTTTCATTCCCTATTTGCATGCCTATTATTTTAGTCCCTCATTTGATTGCATTGCCTAGGACTTCCATTACTACACTGAAAAGGAGTTGAGAAACTTGGCAACCTTGTCTTGTTCCAGTTGTTAGTGGAAAAGCACTCAACGTTTTTCCATTCAGTATGATGTTAACTATAGGTTTTTCATATATGGCTTTTCTTGTGTTGAGAAACATCCCTACCATGCTGATTTTACTGAGAGTCTTAATCATGAAGGGACATTGTATTTTAATCAAACACTTGTTATGCATTAATAATATGATCATATGGTTTTTAACTTATCATGGTATTACATTTATGATTTTGTGTAGGTTGAACTATCCTTGCATCCCTGAAGTAAAGCCTACCTGGTCATGGTGTATAATCATTTTAATGTGTTAGTGGATATAATTTGCTAGTATGTTGTTGAGGATGTTTGCATCTATATTCCTCAAAGATATTAGTCTGTAGTTTTCTTTTTTGTTGTTATGTTTTTGTCTACTTTCAGAATCAGGGCGATGAAGACTTCATAGAATAAATTTGGAAGAAATCCTTCCTTTTGGACCTTTAGAAATCGTTTAAGTAGAAGGAGGGTTAGCTCTATAAATATTTTGTTAAATTTGGAAGTGAAATCATCAGGATCTGTGCTTTTCTTTCTTAAAGGGTTATTTATTACTGATTCAATTTCATT
Organism: Tupaia belangeri chinensis; assembly: GCF_000334495.1. Classification (NCBI taxonomy): domain Eukaryota; kingdom Metazoa; phylum Chordata; class Mammalia; order Scandentia; family Tupaiidae; genus Tupaia; species Tupaia belangeri. Next base: position 582,724 of record NW_006206145.1, on the reverse strand, counting down.
GCTTATTATTGGTTTATTCAGGCTTTCTATGTCTTCCTGATTCAGTTTTGGTAGCCTATTAGTGTCCACAAATTGATCCATCTTACTCAGGTTTTCTTGTTTGTTAGTGTATAGAAACTCATAATATTTTATAACGATCTTTTGTATTTCTGTTATATCCATTGTAATATTGCCAGTTTCATTGAGAATTTGATTTATCTTGTTCCTGTCTCTCTTCTTAATTAGTCTAGTCTATCAACTTTGTTTGTCCTTTCAATGAACCAGATTTTAGTTTCATTTTTTTCTGTATAGTTAATTTATTCCCTATTTCATTTATTTCTGCTTAAATATGTATTTTTTTTCTTTTTCTTGGCACGTTTTGTCTTTCTAGTTCTCTAAAGTGTGTTGTTAGGTTATCTATTTGCCACCTTTCCATCTTTTTCTTATGCACACTGACTACTGTAAATATTCCTCTTATAATGGCTTTCACAGATTATCTTTTCAAACTGCTATCTTATCCTTGTTGGTGCCTCAAACTAGATTACGTTTTAGCTAGTTCATAAGAGTTTATTTTGGTGGAAAAGGTTGTTAAAATTCATACTTTTTTATATAATATGCATTTTCCACAGACTTTGGTCTTTAAGAAGTTCATAAAAAATGCATGTTAAGAAAAAAAATGGATTTTAAAATGTTCTGCACCAAAATAAACTCATACTTTAATTCCATGTTTCCATGAGCTGCTTCTGGCATATGTATATGAAATATTAGGTTGTTGAGAAAATCATGATGCATTTTCGTATAGAAAAATATGTTATGACTTTTCCGACAACCTAACATACATGTGAAATATATATCTGAAATACATATGTGAAATATGTGTGTGTGTGCATGCATGTGTGTGTGTATATATGCATTTGACCGTATGGGATCCAGTCATCTTAACAAAAACCTGCTGGACTTGCCCTAATTTTTCTATTTAAGATAGGAAATGGCCAGTATTTCTGGACTTCAGTCTGTGTATTAAATATAGTTCTCATAACTTAGAAATACATAGGTCATGGCAGTGTAAATTCACATATGTGTCTTTATCATTGCTCTGTGGGGATTTGGGGTGATGCAGAGCATGTTCTATGCTGTTACTGTTCTTAGAGAAAATGCTAGGAGATTCAAGGTAGAATTTTGCCACTCTCATGTATGTGATTTATAAGGATTACAAAAAATATTGTATTTAGCTTGCCATTGAACCATCTACTTTACCAAACACTGTTCATTGCCAACCATGAGGTCAGAAATGCCTCAATTAAAGTCTCCAACAGAGGGGTTTTAAATCAGTTGAAAAGCTAAGGCAGCAAGCCACAAGAGAAAAGTTGTATAGCAAAGAGGTTCAGGTTTGTGAAGTCAGTTCTAAATTATAACTTTGGCATTTGCGAGCTGTATAATTGTGTTAAGTCCATTTAATCACTCTGAACTTGTATGCTTTCATTTGCAAAAGGAGGCAAAAGTTACCCACCAAAGTTGAGCTAAATAATAATATAGATATATAGTACTTAGCCCAGTGCCTGGCATATAACACTAATTCAATAAATATTAGCTATTATTTTTATTATTAAGATAGAAAAACAAATAAAAAAAGATTTGAAGAACAGATAAAAACTGAAATAGTCAACTGACTCAAGGCACTGACAGCTTTGAATAAAATGTATAGAGGGTTCCTACAATATTTTGAAATACTGTTATCCTATCACTTGCCTAGTGGTAAAGCTAGTAGTCATTCTGAATTGAATTCTGACTCTCAATCCTTTTAAAATTGAAAAATTGCTGGTAACAAACAGATCAAAGTCGAATTCAAAGTACCATCATATTATTATTTTTTTATGGTCACTCCATAGTTAAGGTACTTATCTAATAGGATAATATTTATAAATTATGAGGGAAGAAAGAAACAACTAAAGTTACAAGGCACCAGGTCCCTGGCAATATAAATAAAATATTTGCTATTTTATAACTGCTTTACATTCTTTCCAAAGACTGTATATTTCCCTAGACTCTTAAAGAGAATTAAAAGATTTTAAAAAATTATTTAATTTTAATTATGATTATCATTATTTTTAAAATTTTACCAGAAAGGGGGAGAGAGAAAGAAAGCAAGCTTCCAGGTCTGGGATTTCAACCATGGTCAACCATGTGGAAGCCTAGCACATTAACCATCACATCACCTGCTGTCTCCAAGAGGTTATTTTGTTGTTGTTGCTGTTTGTTTTATTTATTTATTTATTTTAAGTCAAAGTGATTTAAATTAGCAAACTACTTACTGGTATGTGAATTTCAGGTACTTGAGAACTCCCTTCTTTCCTGAAATCTCCCAATTTGACAAATATTTAAGGAAAGATAGGTTCTTTAAAGGTCAAAACCTTTAATCAGCACTTAGATTTTTTCTTCATAGCCTACCTCTTATTTGTGATGATCATTGAATTTCTTACTGTACACCCTCTTTCAACAATCTAAAAAAACGTTGGGAGAGATTGAATTGGTTTGCTTGGTTATTTATTATCATATTGTATCATTGTCAGTGAAATTGACCATGAAAGTGCACATTAAATGGTTGATCATAAAATAAAACATTCTTGGCATGTGGAACAATGACAAAATAACACAGCATTGAGCATATTTTAATTAAAATAGCTCCTCTCTGGCTGGCACAATGAAATGTTCTCAGTGGTTGTAAGAAACCAGTAGGTCCTGTAAAGAGTCCAAGTGAAGAGTTTAAGATATCCAGTTTAATTAACTCCACCATCTGGCCACCTCTGTAAAAATCCTGAAGTGTTTAGTATTACCTTCATGACATGAAGTAGATTTTGTGACTATTCTTTAAAGATTTCTAACAGAAATGTTAAGATATGAGAAACCTTTGAGATCGGCAGTTGGTGTAATGGCTATGTTGCTGGACCCCCATGTAGTCGACCACTGTTCAAGTCCTGGACTCAGTGACTTAAACTCACCCCGGTCACATGTGCGTGCATGTGACCCAAAAAGAGAATGGAGGAAAAGGGATTGTGGCGTGGCCATCCCGCCCCCCCCCTGCCCCGGGTGGGGATTTCTTGCTTTCTGTCACTCTGTCTCTCTGTGCCTTTCTGGCAAGTGCACGTACCCTATAGCAAAAACTTCTCCCCCTTAAAAAAAAAAAAATCTAAGGAAAACTTTAACTGGTGCCAATTGCTAAGTCCTTTCTAAGTAATAGAAGTTGAGTAGGGGAAGGCAGTCAGGTGAGGACAAGTCATATATGAGAAGAAAGGACGGACTTCTCTGTGTTATTTTAGTGGATCTATTTTGGGCCCTGTCTTGATCTCCATTACTTGCCAAGCCTAAGCACCACTTCCGATAACCTGATTATTGGTGACTCACAGGTATGGCTTCTCTGCAGCACTGAAACATTGCCTTCAGCCAAATGATTCAGAGACTAGTCCCTCTCTTCCCTACCAACCCAGTGACCCAGACCTCAGCCAATGGTTGTTTAGCAAGAGAGCTAAAGTGCAGGTCCCTAGTTTCAAGATTAACTGTGTGGTTTAAATTAGCCTCATATCTTAGGCATAAACCCTGATTTTGTTTACCTTTCATCCCTCTGACCCATCTGGATTCCTTCACACCATTCATTTAGATAGAATTAATCTAAATGAATATTTTGGAAATAACTTCAGTACTAGATTCTGCTATTGGGAACTCTTACCTAAATCATAGCTTACTCAGTTATTATCAGAAAGGCTGAATCACCCAGGTCATATTGTCTAACTTTGTTAAAAAGTCCCCTTTGTTATTAATAGTGTGAAAAAATTTATCTGCATATGTATGTAATCGTGTGTATAGTCTAGCTGTGTGTAGGTATGAGCCTGCATAAACATATATACATACATATATATATATATATATATACATATATATATATATATATATATACAGTGAAAAATATCGGGATACAAAATTCTTGGAAACATCTCAATTGCTATGCTATAAAATGCAGAAACACACAATTATTATCTTAAGTTGGATAGTCATACTCAGGTCTGATATTATAGTTATTAATCTCTCATCAATTTTCTGAGTGTGCATTACTGTTATATTTCCATTGAGCACTTAAAATATAAAGTATACAATAATGGGAACAGCAGATGGTGCAATGGATGCATCACTGGACCCTCACATGACCAACAGTGTTTGAAGTTCTGGGCCCGGTGGTTTGAAACTCAGACTGGTGGCATGCACATGCATGCCCAATCCCAGGAGGACAATGGAGGAGAAGTTACTGTGGCATGGTCATCCCCTGTGTGGGGGGGTGATTTCTAATTTTTTCCCTCTCTGTCTCTGTCCCTCTGGTGAACACCCGATCCCTATAGCAAAAATCTCCCTTAAAAATATGCATATACAGGAACCAGCAGTTAGTGTAATGGCTATGTTGCTGAACTCCCATGTAGTCGACTGCGGTTCGAGTCCCGGACCCGGTGGCTTAAACTCACACTAGACACGTGTGTGTGTGTGCCCACGATCCCAAGAGGAGAATGAAGGAGAAGGGATTATGGCATGGCCATCCCCCTTGGGGGTGTAAACCCTGATTTTGTTTACCTTTCATCCCTCTGACCCATCTGGATTCCTTCACACCATTCATTTAGATAGAATTAATCTAAATGAATATTTTGGAAATAACTTCAGTACTAGATTCTGCTATTGGGAACTCTTACCTAAATCATAGCTTACTCAGTTATTATCAGAAAGGCTGAATCACCCAGGTCATATTGTCTAACTTTGTTAAAAAGTCCCCTTTGTTATTAATAGTGTGAAAAAATTTATCTGCATATGTATGTAATCGTGTGTATAGTCTAGCTGTGTGTAGGTATGAGCCTGCATAAACATATATACATACATATATATATATATATATATACATATATATATATATATATATATACAGTGAAAAATATCGGGATACAAAATTCTTGGAAACATCTCAATTGCTATGCTATAAAATGCAGAAACACACAATTATTATCTTAAGTTGGATAGTCATACTCAGGTCTGATATTATAGTTATTAATCTCTCATCAATTTTCTGAGTGTGCATTACTGTTATATTTCCATTGAGCACTTAAAATATAAAGTATACAATAATGGGAACAGCAGATGGTGCAATGGATGCATCACTGGACCCTCACATGACCAACAGTGTTTGAAGTTCTGGGCCCGGTGGTTTGAAACTCAGACTGGTGGCATGCACATGCATGCCCAATCCCAGGAGGACAATGGAGGAGAAGTTACTGTGGCATGGTCATCCCCTGTGTGGGGGGGTGATTTCTAATTTTTTCCCTCTCTGTCTCTGTCCCTCTGGTGAACACCCGATCCCTATAGCAAAAATCTCCCTTAAAAATATGCATATACAGGAACCAGCAGTTAGTGTAATGGCTATGTTGCTGAACTCCCATGTAGTCGACTGCGGTTCGAGTCCCGGACCCGGTGGCTTAAACTCACACTAGACACGTGTGTGTGTGTGCCCACGATCCCAAGAGGAGAATGAAGGAGAAGGGATTATGGCATGGCCATCCCCCTTGGGGGTGATTTCTCGCTTTCTGTCTCTCTGTCTCGCTTGTCTTTCTGGCAAGCACATGCGCCTTGTATTAAAAACCTCTCCAAAAATAATATATATACATATACAATAAAAGAGTAACATAAAAATGAGAAAATTATTTCCTTGATTTTAGTAATGTCTTACTAAATAAAATACCCCTTTAAACAAGAACAGTATTTTTTTAGTTGTCAAAGGGCAAGTGCGCTCACCAGAGGGGAAGAAATGGGTAGAATGCACCCCTTAATGAGATGGGGTCATGCTTTAATCTGCAGTCCCTTCTATACTTTTTCATATCATCAGGATTTTGGACTTGCATGCAAATGTACCCTGCATGTTTTTCAAACTTATGAGACCAGAACTTAGAACACATTTGGCTATGTGGGACCCGGCTTCCTTTACCAGTAGGCTGACCACTACAATTATAATGCATAATATTTAATTATGCATTTAGTTCATGAGTGAAAAGTAAATATTAAATTAATATTTAATTTAATCATACCTTTAGTTCCTGAGTGAACAAAAGAGAGAGTGTACACCCCTGCCAAGGTCTCAACACCCTCTGTCCCCAGTGCCTTCTAGCCTTGATTATGGGCACATATATACTTGGCATGCTCAGGGACGTCTCCAGGCTTGAACACTTGAAAACTTCTCTTTTGTGATTTTGAGAAACTTCTCAGAGAGTCATACTTTACTGTTGCACTGGCCCCAAAGGCAGTAATATAGATTGGCATGGTTGCTATCATAGACAGCAGGTGATCCCTTGGAAAGCACAAAGGTGAAGTGACGGAAATGTTCAGGAAATATGGTCTTGGGGTGTGGGTCAGTTTTTGACTGAGCAAAACTTACTTTTCTGTAATTAGAAATGCCTATTTACTAGAGAAACCTCTAGTGTAAATACCTTCTTTTTGAAACTTGGCATTCAATTTTCCAGCTAGCAACTAAGAGTTTGGACTGACTATTTGGGTAGTGTGATGGTCATAATTCCTCTATGCAGTGAGGTAATCAGCTCCACAGTAGTTGCCTTCCAAATCAAATAACTTCTCAGAGGTTGCAGAGCCCAGCCTCCCAGACCCATGTGGAATTATCTTATCATTACTGATGATGTTTAAGCATCTCTTCATCATAGGAGACTACCTGCTCACCAGAAGTTCCATTTGCCCAAATCAGGATTTGATTCCAGAATATGTACATTTGGCAATAATAATGCCCTACTTTGTAACATAGATCTAATGCCATTTATGGACAATTTCTGTACTAACAAAAACCAAAGTCATTAGCCTTTAAAATTTTTCAATGAACTTTATAAAGCCCTTTACCATGTACATGGAAATCACTGGCAGATGACACTAAAATTTTCTGTTGTAATAATATGAAACATAATCAGTGTATATTTGAATGAGAAAAAAATTAAGTATGTAAGAAGTAAGCTTGTTCATAATTAAATGGTGCTTTAATTTAACTGCAACATTTTTAAGTACTAAAAGAGGAAAATTCAGGGCCAGTTCAGTAGCTTGCATTGGGAAGATGCTGCTAGACAGCTGAGTCTGTATAGGAATCCTGGACTGGATTCACTTGCATCCTGTAAGCCAGACAAGGTGGCACGCACCTGTAGTCTCAGCTACTCATGAGGCTGAGACAGAAGGATTGCAACATAGTGAGACAGTGTCTTAAAGATAAAAATGAAATGTAGGAACAGTAGGTGATGTAGTTAAGACACTGGATCTTGTATGGCCAGCTCCATGATTTGGTCCCCATTGTATTGCAAATGGGGTCAGAATGCTTTAGTCTGGCTCTCTCACCTCCTATCTTATCATGTTTGAAGGCCACAGGGTAAACAATTTGTTATTAACTGTACTGCACTTGTACACTTGTTATGTAATGATGACTTTGCTATTTTATACCATTGAATGTAACATGCATGTGCATGTGCAACAGTTTGGTTTTGGCAATGAGTCACTGTTTTCTGCAGCCCCTTTTAGAGAAAGGGGTCACCTGGCCAGCTGCTCTGTACTGCACTGCTCTGCCCTGATAGTTAGCCCTGCTCTGTAAGCCTTGGTTCAGGCTGGTATGCACTGATGGCCTTGACTTGGCTTGGTTTGTGTTGGCTTTGGCTCAGGTCAGCTCAGCTCAGCTCAGCTCGATACACTGTGAGCTCCTATTGGATGGAAAGAGCTCTGTGAACATTACTAGCTCCAAGAGGGAAGCTAGCATTGCTATAGGCTTTGTGAGCCTACTAAGAGCTATGCGAGCTCTCACTAAACTCAGTGAATAAACAACATGACATCAGTGCCTCTCATTTTTCTTCAACTCCCTGCATCTCTGCTCAACCCACCTTTTGGAGAAGGAAAGAACCTCGCAAAACAAATACAAAGTAGAATTTCTGTCAGCCTGTAGCCTTGTGCTTAAAGTGGATGTGTTCTACGTGGCTAAGTCCTGGCCCCTGTATCTCGAAAAATATGCTGGCCATCATCAGAGTCCATCATAAAGTCTCAGTTGAATTATAAGTCACTCATAAAAATGGTTGTGAGTCTTTGTAAATTCTCTCTGTGAAGGGTTCATCCTTATTCCAAGTACCTGAAGAAGAAATAAACGCCAAAATACAGATGCAACCACTTTTTTCTTTCTTCTTTTTAATTTTTCATACATTAAATAGCTGTATATCATGTAGACTGTGAAGAGACTTTACCCAGCATGATTTACACCTCAGTCCAGCCCAGTTGAGACTATTATACACATCTTTGTCAACAGATAATAAACTTATCTGTGTCCCACAAACAATTTTAAAAACCCAGAAATAACAGAAAAAAACAGGATGATGTTTTTTCCTATGTGGCATATGTGCTCACTAGAGAGAGACAGAAGGTGGAAGTAAGAAATCACCCTCCCCCCCATGGGTGTGGCCATGCCACAATCCCGTCTCTATTCTCTTGTGACTTTAGACACATGCATGATCCTGGTGTGATTTTCAAGCTGCTGGGTGGCCCGAGATGACATATTTAATGGGAGACTGGCCTTTCAAAACTTGATTCTTACAGGAAAATAGTTATAGGCCATGTTGTCTTAGAGAATGCTAATTTGAACTTTGTCCTGTGTCAAGACACAGCATTTTTTTGATCTTCCCTGTCCTCCTCTGTAGGCTCAAGTAATGTAAGGTGGCATTCACAACATGAGTATATCTTAGTAACCTCTCCAGCAAAATCATAACTGGTAAAAGTTGGCTCTGATTCTGTAACCCGTAAGAGCTACCTTCCACTCATCTTTTCCGTATCCAGCTCTTATAGAAACTGACCTCGTTTGTTGAGAAAAGTTTAAATACTGAAATTTAATGATATTATACAATCTTTTAAAATAATTCATTTCAAGGTATCTCAAAAGTGACTATGATTTCCCAGAGAATAATATCATTTATTTTTCAGTGACCTTTTGGTTGACTGGGGACAGTGACCTAACAGAAGGACTACAGAATCACTTATTTGTTACTGAACTTAGTAGAAGCGAAGGAAGTATGGATGTAAAATGAAGAGGAATCCAAAGTGTATACATAATTTCTTTTAGTAGCATGGTTTGAAATTAATATTTAATAAAAGTCTCCAAGAAAAATGAAACAAAACAAAACAAAACAAAATAGACATGAGAATTGATTTCAGGCACAGTCACCACTATGTTCAAATGCTACGATGCGTAGTCATACACTACCGCTCTCTATGCTCCGAGAGTCAAAGTACAAGGTGGTAAGTGAGCGACTGGAAGAAATTGAGGCAAAAAAAGTAAGACAAAGTTTTTAGGTGCTAACCCAAAAAGTTTGATTTTCTTCTTTCTTTCTTTTTCTTTTTTGTCTTAAGTTTATTTCGTAATGATAGATAAAGAAAGGGAGAGACAGCCACTCCCAACATGGTTTATAAGTGACGATCCATTCCCAGTCTGGACTGCCCCATCATGGGCACATGTGCACACACGTGCTGTGCTTGAGGTGGTCCCAGGATGTGAACCCAGCACCTTTCCCATTTATATCCAGTTGCCTTATCATTGTGCTAACACCAAAATGAAAGGGATTATTTTTTTCTTCTTGAAAGTTACTTGGAAACTAGACATGGCTTTAAAGGAGAGTATCAATTTGATCACATTTGACAAATTAGATAATATCTAAAAACTAAAGCAATAGCTGCTAATGTGTAACTCCTACCAGGCATGTATGAATTTATCCAAAGATAGGCAATGCCAGGGAAATAAGCTAAGGTATAATTTTGTGGAAGAGATTTTTAGTGTTAAATTTACCAAATTAAATCTTTTTAGTCATTGTGCAATAATGTTTTTTGAACTAAAAAAAAACCCAGAAGGTGAATAGTTTTATAAGACTTTGTAGCTACTCAAATCTTCAAATATTTCATGGTATTTCAACCCTTGAGATTCAGTCCCAGGAGATTAAGTTGCCTTTCAGCTCCTGAAATGAGGAAGAAAGGTGTCAGAGGCCTCTCTCCTGGGAGAAGGTTGTTGTCAAGATGCTATCTAGGTGGATACACAGTAGAATGAGGATGCAGAATACTATTAAAACTCCAAAAGCACATACTTGAGTATGATACACTTTGAAAATTTTTAACCCAAAATCACGTTGGAAAACAAGGTTTTAATGATACAGGTTTATAAGATATTTGCATTAGCACTGTCTGTAGGCTTTCTCTAATAAATCTTCAAACCCCTGCCAGAGTACAGTTCTCAAATTATGATGATTTTTGTTTATATGTGTGTGTGTGCATGTTCACATGTGTGTACATAACTGCTCTTACCGAATGCTTTCCCCCTGGCCTGTCGGTTAAGGAATCCCGATCCTATGTGACCTGGTGTGCAGTTTAAGTCCTGTTCCCAGCAGCTTGGAAAACATGCTGGGCATATTTGCCTGCATGCCGAAAATCCCAGCAGGACAGAAAAATGGAGAAGGGATTGTGGCGTGACCACATCCAGTTGAGGGGTGCTTTCTCTCTCCCCTTGTCTCTGCATCTCTGTCTCTCTCTGGAAAGGACGTGTGCCCGCTTAGCTGAAAATCTGAGCTCATCCAACTCTGACTCTAGCTTACATTTACAGAGTATTATCCCACTTTCAATTACTTTAAAGTATTAATGCAAATCTCCATAGCCCTTCCAACTGCATTTTTAGAAATGAGTCAGAAGGCAAAAAATAGTGTTTATGACACTAAATACTTTGTAAAATTCTGGAAGACTAGTAAATTTATGGCTTTTTTTTTTTTTTGGAGAGATTTTCATTGTAGGGCGCGTGCGCTCGCCAAACAGACAGAGAGAGACATAGAGACAGAAAGCGAGAAATCACCCTCCCAGGGGGGATGGTCACGCCGCAATCCCTTCTCCTCCATTCTCCTCTCAGGATCTTGGGCACGCACACACACGTGCCCAGCGTGAGTTTTAAGCCACCAGGTCCAGGATGCAAACCGCGGTCGACTACGTGGGAGTCCAGCGACATAGCCATTACGCTAACTGCTGGTTCCCTGGCTTTTAAAAAAATATTATCTTTGGACTATTTTACACTGAGTACCCTTAGAAATTTTTAAAGAAGTCACACCTGAGTGCTTAGCTTTGACTAAAACCAAGGTCAATAACCAGAATTCTCTGGAAGCTTTTCATTTTGTATACTAGAATTATATGGCAAGAATTTGAAATATATCAGTATTTCAGTCTCATTGGCATTGGTCTAGATTGATGCCTGGGTACCAGTACTAAGAACTATTTCTATGGGTGATTCTATTTTAAGGAGGATGAAAATTATGAGGAAGAGTAGTTTTGAGTAGCTCTGAACAGTGTTCCCTACTCTGAAGTTACTCTTAGTTCCCAAAACAGGTAACTTGTCAGAGAAAAATGACCAATTATTTTAGACTCAGCATGCATTTTAGTTAAAAATAAATAGAACTCATAAAATAATATGTGTCAGGCCATAAATCTTCAGTTGTTGTATAATTCCAAATAAAACAACAGATTCTGTTCCTGAGGAACATGCAATGAATGACATGGACACTTAGATTAAAAATATATAAAACTTTACCAAGCATGAGTTCCATTTACAGAATGGGAGATAAAGTTGCCAACAGACTGACTCTTACACTTTATACATTTATTTTATTATTATTTTTTTAAATTTCCAGAGTTTCTCTCTGCTTGTGAAAGAGAGAGAGAGAGAAAGAGAGAGAGAGAGAGAGAACCTCCCATGAGGTATGGGCATGCCAGAATCATTTTGTCTCCATTTCTTCCTCCTTTTAGGGTTTTGGTCACACATGAGCACACTCATGGTGTGTTTCTGAAGCTGCCAGATCTGGGGCTTGAATCTCATAGTTGGCATGTAAGATCCAGCAGCCTTAACTATCATGTCATGGGCTGATCCCATGCTTATACATTTAAATTAATACGAAAACAAAAGTAAACAGAAACACCACTTAGAGGCTCTTGACAATCAGCAATAACAGATATGTTTGGAGGGAAGTTGTATCTTGTTCTTGTAGTATTCATCTGAATACAGGCTAGTGATAACTTTGGTGTGTGGTTGCTGAAATTCCAATAGAAAGATGCCATTTCTTTAGCCTAGGAAAGACAGCCTAGGGAGGCCAGATCCACTGAATGAGAAGGGAATCACAGAAAGAAAATCATCCAGGTTAGTATGTAGCCTTTGCTTAAATCTCTAATTGACTCCCAAACCAAGTATTCGTAGAATGCAGTGCAAATAGTACACCTGGACAGTAAAGGAACAAAACTGACACCTAAGATGCCACTTATACCAGAAAAGGCAGAGTTTGCATTTTGGGGCTAATCAAATTAATCATCTGCTAAAACAAAGCTAAAAGCATTTGGCAGATTATTCAGATACCATAGAACATAATATTTACAGTTTCTATAATGAAATTCAAAGGTGTTCAACAAAAAGAAATAGGAAAAAATACCTATTCTCACAAAGAAAAAGGAGGTCATTTTGAGATGAACCAGATGCTGGAATTATCAGACCAAGATTTTAGAAAAATAAAGTAAAAAAAAAAAAAAGAAAAAACAATCATGGATGTCAAGAGAGGAAATCACATCAGAGAAAGAGAATACATATATACAGAATTTAAATTTTTGTTTGTTTTTGTTATTTTTTTGTGTGCATGTGCTCACCACCAAATATGTATTTGCCTCATAGAATGGACACAAATCACATAAAGAAAAAATAAACATAATTAGGGAAATAGATAATTATAAATCATAGTAAGAGATTTCAAAAATTCTCCCCACATATGATATAATTAGACATAAAGCAAGTGATAGAACTAGATACAGCTAAATAAAACTGTTAGAAGTTGAACACTATCTGGGACCAGCTGTTAGCAAAATGGCTATGTCCGATGTAGTAAACTGTGGTTCGAATCCCAGATCCAGCGGCTTAAACTCATGCTGGGCGCGTGTGCGTTCATGCCCAAGATCCTGAGGGGAGAATGGAGAAGAAGGAATTGCAGCGTGGTCACCCCTCTGGGGGATGAATTATCACTTTCTGTATCTCTGTCTCTCTGTGTCTTTCTGGCGAGCACATGTGCCCTATAGTAGAAACCTCTCCAAAAAAAAAACAAAAAATAGTTGAACACTATCAAATACTTTGACCTAGTTGATAAAAAGTCTTCATTTTTCATGAACATTATCCAAGACAGGTTCGGAAAAAATATTAATGATGTCTCATTAAACTCAGAATAATTAAAATCATAGTATACGGGGCAGCAGGTGGCATGATTGGTAATGTGCTGGATTTATTTCCACATGGCTGACACAGTTCAAATCCTGGAACTGGTATCTTGTTTTCTCAATTTCTCTCTCTCTGTGTCTCTCTTTCTCTCTCTCTCTAGTGAGTACATGTGTCCTATAGCAAATTAAAAATAATAATAAAAATTATAACTACAATTAAATTTAAAAATTCTTTAAAATATTTTGTTGTTTCATTCCAAACTAAATATTTGGAAATGAAACAATATGCTCCTAAATGAAACAAAATGAAACAATTTGCTTCAAAAATGAAACAAAAAGAAAAAAAAAACATATTTTAACTGAATAAGTTAAAAATACATCCTATTAAAATTTGCATTATATATCTAAAAGAGTTGTTAGAGGAACTTACAGATGCATGTTAGAAGAAAAATGGACTTAGTTTCAGTGAGCCAAGTTTCTGTCTTAAGATGCAGAAAAGAAGACGAACATAGACAAAGAATAAGAAAAGAAAAAATAACAAGCTCTAATCAAGGAAGTAAAAAACAAGTAGAAAAAATAAATCTAATAGCTGGTATTAATAATGTAACACAATAAACCCCTACTTAGAATGGAAAAGATAATAGTGAATATTCACAAATAAGTAAATACATTTTCAAAAGTGTGAGGTTATGATTTGCACTATGTACCTAAAAACACCATATTTTATACTAGCTTCTCTCCTATTTTGTACTCGAATGAATGCTTTAAGACTGAAATTCAATGAATCTCTCAAGGTCTCTAGTGTCACCTGTATCTCTCTCTCTCATTTTAATGCTGAATCAAATACCAAGTGCTATATGACATCTGCCAACATGTATATTGTTGTCATGGGTTTTTAGTCTTGAGCAGTCTTGCAAAATGAAAGCCATGTCTTAAGTGACTTTGGGACCAAACTGCTAAATGTAGATGAATTTTCTTTGAGGAAGAATGCTGAGACTATGACTTCTCCAAATAAGGTGAAATCAAAGGAGGTTCATTATGTAGAGGGCCAGTCCATCTCCAAAAAGAGTAACATAAGAGTTTTTCATGGGATCGGTAGGTGGCATGGTGGTTAAGGGCGCTGGAGTCCTATATGGCCTACAGAGGTTCGAGGTCTGGACCAGGTGGCTTGTTTTCTCCCTTTCCCCCCCCCCCCAACCCTACTCTATCCCTCCCTGGTCAAATTAAAATAAGTAAATAAATAAATAAACTTAAATAAAATAATTCTGTTTAATAAAGAGTTATTCGTAAGACTTATGGGCACCTTGTATAATTTTTCCTCTTTCTGACATGCATATTATGTGACAGTTTTTAAGGAATAAGAATAAATAGTTTCATATTGAAAAAGAATTCCAGATGACTTTGTTGTCTATCCCTGTATAAAAACTATTAGTTATTTGATGCCAAGAAAAAAACACAATTAAGATGATTATTGTAAACTATACAGACAGAAAAACAAAAGATGTGTTAGTTGCTACTTTCTAAAAAGACAAACCTGCAACTACAATCCTCTGTTTATAAACAGGGAACTAAATTACAGGCACAAAATTATAGGGTCCTCTCGTGAGGATAAAATATGAATATTTAGAGGAACATAAACTTTGTATTTAATAATAAAATTTATAAGAAATATCAATTTATTTGCTGTTTTAAAGCCATCTACGTAGCTTTTATAAATGTTTATTAGACATGTTTTTTGAAAAACAGAGGGACGAAGTGATTTGCGTTTTATATATATATATAGAATATTCCATAGGCATAGAATGTACCTCTGTAGAATGGAGAGGTGAAATACAGACAGGAGATGGAGAAAAGAAAGCTTATCTGCTATACACTAAATTAAGAGAATCGCTAGAATAATGAAGAGATGATCATAAAATCATACTAAGATACCTTAAATATCCTCCCCACAAATTATATAATTAGACCAAAAATATCGGAAAAAGAAATGCAATAAATATTTGATTACAGTAAACTCGCCAGAGACTTTCTAGACTCAGCTAAGATTCAGTGTATGTAGCGGAATTCTAGAAAAACATGAGGCTAAATCCAAAAACAAGTAGTACTTAAGATCTTCTGGGACCAGTAGTTATTATAATGGCTATGTTGCTGAACTCCCATGTAGCTGACCGTGGTTCAGTCCTGGACCTGGTGGCTTAAACTCACGCCAGGCGCCAGGCGCGTGTGCATGTGTGCCCAAGATCCTGAGAGGAGAATGGAGGAGAAGTGATTGCGGCGTGGCCATCCCCCCTGAGGGATAATTTCTCACTTTCTGTCTCTCTGTCTCTCTCTGTCTTTCTGGCCAGTGCATGTGCCCTATAGCAAAAACCTCCCCCCCCCAAAAAAAAAAATAAAAGATCTTTTTCTGGAAGAGTAAGCATGAATAACATATCAATATAACACTAGAGAGCTATCTGTATCCACTTAGTGAATGACTGATGTACTGTATTTATTATTAATTATACTTTCTTACATAAAAACATGAAAAATGCACTTTTTTTTTTGAGAGATTTTCACTGTAGGGCGCGTGCGCTCGCCAGACAGACAGAGACATAGAGACAGAAAGCGAGAAATCACCCCCCCCAGGGGGGATGGTCACGCCGCAATCCCTTCTCCTCCATTCTCCTCTCGGGATCTTGGGCACGCACGCACACGTGCCCGGCGTAAGTTTTAAGTCACCTGGTCCGGACACGAACCGCGGTCGACTACGTGGGAGTCCAGCGACATAGCCATTACGCTAACTGCTGGTTCCCAAAAATGCACTTTTCTTATTGTTCTGTCAAATGTCTCTCCAATGATGTGAATTCAAAGAAAGCGCTGAAACAATTAATTGGAAGGGAGAGGATGGCTTTTGAAAATATGAGCAGAGGGCTAGGACTGGACTCCCACATGACCGACCTTGGTTTGAGTCCTGAATCAGACAGCTTGCTTTTTCACTTTCTCTCTCTCTCTCTCTCTCTCTCTAGTACACATGCCCTATAGCAAATTAAAAGATGACGGCAATAAATAAAATTAAATAAATAATTATTTAAGAAATAATTCTTTGTGAGCAGAGTATGAAATTATAGACTTAATAAAAACTTACTATAATAGACCTAATATTGCTGTTTCTTCTAATTATAAATCCCATACCCAGTAACGGAGGAGTTTTATACATAGGCCAGCATATTTGTTTCCATCCACTCCATGCTTTGCCCAATGCAGCTATATTGTCAAAAAGCATTCATGATTTCTATAAGGCTTCTCTTTCTAGTGTCATGCCAGATTCACACTAAGTTTCTGACTAAATAAATATGTGCTATTGAGAATATGCTAGTAATTTTACATGTTTGTGTCTCTCAAGCCAATGCCATACTGTACATGTGATAAGTTCAGGTATGGTAAATTGATTTCATTTTGCATTTGAGTTTGTATTATTGACATTAGCTAATAAAACCTCCTATTAGTAGGAATCTGATGCATGTTATGACTTTAGTCAAAAATTTATTTTTCCCTGGCAAGAGATGATGAAAAGGCTTCTTACATTAGTAAAGCTAATTCTGGTAAATACCTCCTATGACTATAAGAATTTCTCTACTTAAAGTTTTATTTTATGGCCTAACAGTATTACACTAAACATTTAATGAAACATTTAATAAAATTTCTCAATTTTTCAGGATAAATACAAATAGTAATTCAAAGGGGTCTCTGTCCTTTGACAAAAAGAACACAACAATTAATACAATGACAGAGCTACTGGGTTGTCAGAAAAGTCATGATTTATCTTTCTAGGTTTTTATATGCAAAAATGCATAATGACTTTTTCGATGCCCTAATGTAAGGCCTGACACAATTATACAAATACAATGTCATGTATCGATAATTAAATTTAAAAATCAGTTTGCCTTCCATTTTCTGGTGAATGTTGACCATCTTTCACCATGTGTCATGCATTCTCATTTTATCTTCACATTAATAATTTGTTCTTCCTTCTGCAATGCATACCTCTATCATTAGGACTACATGCCATACTTAATCCACCCTCTGTGTAAAATGGTGTCTGGCTTTAGCAAACAATGGCCTCTTGGTAAGTTCAGGGCATTCACTCACAGGGCATTAGTGAATATTTGCTTTGGTCTCAAAAAAAAAATAAAAAACAAACAAACAAAAAAAACAAAACAAACAAACAAAAAATCTCACTGTTATTCAGAAAAGACAACTGGTTAAGAGGAAGCATGTAAGCATGGAACTCCCGGAAGCTGCAGGCAGACATCTCACAAAGTGGCCCAGCCACTAATTTGGTAATACCATGAAAGGCAGAGAAAAGAGCCAAAGAAAGGTCAGCCTAGGAATAGGGGTTGAATAGGGGTTGAGTATGGAGGTAGCAGAAGGGGGAGAAAACCATGATGACATTTTGAGTCTTGCATCAAATTACTTAAAGTAATTCATAGCCCTGAACATCATTGCTAAGCTAGTTTGAGAAAGTCTTCTATTATTTGTATATGAAATATTCACCATTTAGACATTCTTAACTCTGGCCTTTGTGTTTTTGATTTTATAATTGCAAGAAGCAAAATAGAAGTGCTTTTAAAAGTAGTTCACATATAGCAAAAGTTTCCAAAAAACACTAGGATACACTAGTCTACACCCACCTGAGCCAGTGCCAAGAAAGGCTTCAATTTTCTCATGCTCAGAATTATGATCTGAAAGCCTGGGCATCAGGTAGGCTCATTAATTTTTATGGCTTTTACTTTTTACCCCAGTCTCACATAACCACTGGCTTAGGTGATTGCTTTTAGGCAGAGAAAACTGATTTGCAATCCATGATCCCAGCAGGGAAAGA
>NW_006206145.1:469163-564223 GCF_000334495.1 Tupaia belangeri chinensis | reverse complement strand
GTTAAGTTCTTAGAGAACAGGACAGGCATTTTTATTAAATCATGGAAGGGCCTAAGTAGGATATCCTAGCACCCTCCTTCCCCTGAAGCTGAGCTGACAGGATAAAATACACTTTATTAGTTCCGTTAGTGCATTGCTTACACAGAGATCCAATACCCGTGCATATTTGCTATAAAGCTTTCTTAGTACCAGAGAGGGATTTTAATTAGACAAATTGTAACCTCTTTCCATTTATTAATTCTTTCCCTTAGATTTCCCTTTAAAAAAAAAAAAGAAAAAAAAAAAAAAGAAAACCTGTGTGGATAATTAAAGCCTGTGAAGAAATAACATTCCTTCCTGAAGTGTTGCTCTAAGAAAAATATTGACTTCTCCCTCCTACCCTCAAGAATGTAGAAAAGAGATGCATGTATCTGTTGAATACTGACAAATATGGTGGTGTGTCTGGGATCCAACCTGAGTGACTGATGTTACAGAGGGGTATCAGAGGATGTTAGAAAACTGTTCTTTAGTTCTACATGCAGAAGCATTGAAGAACTGCAACCTAGGCTGATTAAAACAGTGTTTAAGAGTCTATACTTTGGGATTCGGTATTTCAAGTTTTCACCCCTAATTTATTATGAAGTAGCGGTGTGAACAATCTAGGCCTCCGTTTACTCATCTGTGAAGTGGAGAGGATACAGCCCATTTCATAGATGAGTAACAGCAATGATATGAGATGAGGATGTTAGCATATGTGCCCAGAATACATACTGTTTCATAATGGTAATCAGCTGCACTAAATTGATAAAATTATTATTTAAAAACACATTCATTTTAGCTTTTAATAACTTTATAAAATCTAGGCCTCCGTTTACTCATCTGTGAAGTGGAGAGGATACAGCCCATTTCATAGATGAGTAACAGCAATGATATGAGATGAGGATGTTAGCATATGTGCCCAGAATACATACTGTTTCATAATGGTAATCAGCTGCACTAAATTGATAAAATTATTATTTAAAAACACATTCATTTTAGCTTTTAATAACTTTATAAACACTATATCATGCACTCTCCAGAGAGACAGAAAGCAAAAATCATCCCTCAGAGGGGATGGGCACACCAGAATCCCTTTTTCTCTATTCTCTTCTCAGGATCTTTGGCATGCTCACACACATGCCCAGCGTGAGTTTTGTCAACAGTTTTGGGACTCAAACCACAGTTGATTACATAGAATTTAGCAATGTTACCATTTTACAATCTGCTGGTATCAACAAGAGCTGTATTTCTGTTTGACTCTTGTAATAGCACTTAAAGCACAAACACATTGTACGGCTGTCCGAAAACATTTTATTTGCTCGTATCTTTGTTTTGCAAGCTTTTTATGTTTAAATTTTTTGTCTTTTGAAAGTTTTTTTTTTGAGAGTTTTTTGCTATAGGGCATGTGCGCTTGCCAGAAAGACAGAGACAGAGAGAGAGAAAGCGAAAAATCACCCCCCCAGGGGAGATGACCACGCCTCAATCCCTTCTCCTCCATTCTCTTCTCGGGATCTTGGAAACGCACGCACATGCACCCGGTGTGAATTTAACCCACCGGGTCCAGGACTCAAACTGTGGTTGACTATGTGGGAGTCCGGAAACATAGCCATTATGCTAACTGCTGGTCCCTCTTTTGAAACTTTTTTTGTTAACCACTGGGACACAAACATACATCTTAGCCTAGACCTACCTAAGGTCAGAATCATTAATATTACTGTCTTTTACCTTCATATCTTGAACCATAGGAAGTGCCATGATTAACAAAACAACAGATTAATTTAAACTTGACAAACAATGATGCAGACCACAGAACTAGTAAACACAAATTGTGCCAGGGTCTTTAAAAAAATATCATAGAAAATACATATTATGAAAAATTATGCATGAATAAAAAGATCATGGAAAAATAGAATTAAAAGCATGAGTTAATTTGAGCGCAAAAATTTTTTTGAAATACATTTATAATATTTTTATAATGTACATCTTCCATAAACTTTTAAAGACCCCTTGTAGTCATTTCTTATAATTATTAAGAATTATATACTGGAGGCCTGCAGGTGGCATGATACTTAGGATGTTGAACTACCACATGGCTGACTATGGTTTGAGTCCCAGATCTGTTGGCTTACTTTCTCACTTTCCCTTTCTCTCTGGTCAAATTGCAAAATAATAATTAATAAAATAATCCTTTACAAAAAAAATTTTATACTATACATAATTGGATGAGCTATATTATTGTAAGACAGGCAATATAGTAGGTTTGTCCATCATAAACATGTGAATAATGTGCTGTATCACTCTGTCATATAGCCATGATGTCTCTATATAAAAGAGGTTTTTCAATTCCATTGAAACCTATGAGACCTGGGGCTTGCAGATGGTCTAGTGGTTAAATTCACTGGACTCCCATATTGCCAACCATGGTTTGAGTCCTAGATCTGGAAACTTGCTTTCTTGCTTTGCGTTCCTCAAAGTACTAAAATAATTATAATAAATAAAGTTAAATAAAATAATTCTCTAAAAAAATAAAATAAATCTTGAGGCCACCATCATATAGGAAACATAGCCCATTGTTGACTGGAACATTTTTATCCAGCCCATTACTATATTTAAATAGAATCACAAACTTTTGTCTTGTTTGAATATTTAACTAGATCATGTTTAAATTCTAACTTTTCAAGATGGGAAAATCAGGAAAAGTTGAAGGATCTGATCTTAAGTGAAAAAGAGGAATTTTATTATACTCAAGATCATCTTTTCTGATTCCTTTTTTGTGTCTTTGACACTGGTAGAAGAGCCAAGAGTAACATTACTCACAGATGACTCAAAGTTAATTATTCTGGTGGAAGGGAGAGAACTGAATGTTGAATTGGACTGTAAAACAAAGAGTCGCAAATTTAGGCACACTCACACAGAGACAGAGAGAGAGAGAGACAAGAACATTAACCTCCATTAGTTTCTTCACATATAAAGCTACATTCTATACTACTATTCCTGCAGTTCAAGTAAAGGATTTTAAAAATTTAAGGAAAAGCTGTATACAAAAAAAAATTTGAAGACTAGGGGCAAGTAGGTGGCATAGTGGTTAAAGTGTTAGACTCCCACATGGTGGACGGTGGTTTAAACCCCAGACCTGGTGTCTTATTTATTTATTTTTTCCTGGTGTCTTCAAACTCATGCTGGGTGTGTGTGTGTGTGCGTATGTGCGCAAAATCCCAAAAGGATAATGGAGAAGAAGGGATAACAGCATGGCCATCCTCCCAGAGAATGATTTCTTATTTTCTGTCTCTCCAGTGAGCGCGTGTGACTCATAGCAAAAAATCTCTCAATAAATAAATAAATAAATAAATAAATAAATAAAACCAAAAGAATTTGAATAAAAATACAGTAATTTTTCCTTGATGGTTTCATTTTTCAGCAGGTTGTTACCCCTTACCTTAACCACCATGCCACTGGCTGACTCCAAGTTCAATAATTTTATCATTTAAATTAGAAACCTTAAAAATTAATATTATTTTATTCTTTAGTTTTGCTATTGAGCACGTGTGCACACCAGAGACAGAGAGAATGAAAATGAGAAATCACCCACCAGGGAAGATGGCCATGTCCCAATCCCTTCTCCAGCCCTTCTCAAGATTTTGTGCATACATGCACATGTACCTAGTGTGATTTTTCAAGCCATTGGATCCAGGGACTTGAATGGCAGAGACTTCCATGTGAGATCCAGTGCCTTAATCTCCATGCTACACATTGGCCCTCTTTTAATAACTTTAAAAAGACAAAAATAAAATTTTGCGCTTCAATCTTTTATAAGACACATCTCCCTGAAGGATAAAAATACTTTTGGAGATGCACTCATGATAAAGCGCAATCATTATTACTGGCCTGTACAAAGAATACAAAGCACTGGCAGTTCAAAAATTGTAGAATAATCCATTTTTAAGTAAATAGAGATGCCTAATATATTATTAATTTCTATTCCTTATAAACACATGGAAAAGAAGTTGGAGAAAGGGCATAAAAAGAAAAAGTAAAATATTGGGTCACCAAGAAAGTCAGGATAATATTTTCTTCAGGATAATAATAATATTCTTCAGGATAATATTTCAAATCTTCTAAAATAATGAAATTAATTTAAAAATATATATACAGTGTTATAAATTCTTACAATTAAGCACTCAAATAAATCTTAAATGACATAAATGAGTTAATACTTTCAGTGAATAAATATTATCAGATAATATTTTCTATTTTCATTCACCAGAAATATTTTGTTAATAGTAACTGCAGAGATCAAAAGGATTAGTGTTTATAGATGTATAAATCTTGGTGTTCAGCAGCATTTATCATTCGGTATAAAAGAAAAGTCTTACAAGCAAAGAAAAGAGAAAAGGAATGGTGATGGATGTCATGTCCGTGTCCTTCCAGGTAACAAAACACAATCTCACTATTTTTTATATCAAGTTTATCCCTTTTATATCATTTCCCCTTTTTCACTCTCATTTCACTCTTTTATATAGTTCTAGAGAAGAAAGAAAAAGCCATTTTTCCTGGAAGTAATAGCTTCTGTCCCCCTTACTCAACTGCTCACTCATCACACACTGGAAACCGGATCAATAGTGGCACTGCACAACCTCTAAAGACAAACACTGCCACTTAAAGGAACTTCGACATTTTACTATTCAATTAGCTGGTCTGAATCAGGCTGTTCCTGACTGCATGGTAGAATGCTGGGAGCGTTCTAACAAACTGTTTGAAAACAACCAGAGCTGGGTGGTATTAGAGCTGGAGAAAACTAATTTTGTAGCCCCACACTTTGGCACTGTTACGGGTTAAGCGTTCAAACCATCAAGGAAGGAGCCCCTGCCACTCAGCCTGCTCCTCCTCCCAGTAGTTACCCAGTGTTTCTGATTGAGAGCTCCCAAACGTTTTCCACAGGTCAAATTCATTCTCAAGTATATGTCCTCTGTTCTAGATGTCAATCCGCTCTTATCTCTTACCCAAGGAAGTATATTACTTGACATGTAAATTAATAATAATAGAGCTAACAAATAAAAGATCATAAATATATAAAATTTATACAATCTTTAATATATTAAATATACAAATAACCCCCCCGGGGATGATTTCTTCCTGTCACTCTGTTTCTCTCTGTCTCTCCAGTGAGCACATGCGCCCTCTAGCAAAAATCTCTCAAAAAAAAAAAAGAATTCTACCAAAAAAAAAAAGATAATAAAGTGTCCTTTATTATTTACCATTTCTTGTAGATGGCTTAAATTGCTCTAGTTATTTTGCAAAAAAAAGAAATTTATGCTTGTAAAGTGTGATGGAGTCGATTTAGTCTCAGCCCTTCACTCTCTTCTTCATAGGATTATACAGTGTCATTCTCTGCAGTTATTCCCTCTTCTTGGTTTGGGGGTCACCATATGAATGTCATCAGTCAGTAAGATGTTAACAAATACAATCATTGACTTGAACGATGCATGTATATACAAGACTTGATCTTTGGTCCATCTGCCACTACTGTTAGAAGAATGTACCTTAAGCCCGTGGCTCCAAGGAGGTTGCGAGTCACCTGGAAGAGAACCCAGCCCAAAGCAATAAAGCACAGGCTAACATGAACATGTAAAAATTGAAAGCTTGTTGTTGAATGACATCAATGCCATTTTGGTTGTTTATTATGCAGCATGATTTTAGCAGCAGTTGATTAAAAAAAAAAAATAGGTACTTTCAAATTATTTGAAAGGCCAAAGGAACTGGCTCTAGACCAAACCACTACAAATTACTTCACAGAAACAAAGTGACTTGTCCATAAGGAAACTGACCCTTTAAAGCAGCTTCTCTGTTACTGTAGAAGCCATTGACTAAATATTGTACCACCTTAGTCATCGTACAGAGCTCAGGAAAATGTGGTCACAAGGATTAGGTGCAAGAATACTCTGATCTGGATGATTCAGGGCCAGAACCTACATCCAGGAATGATGGCACCTGAATTATCACTTGCAATACATACCTAGCAAACTGAATACTACTGAAGCATGTTCTACTTAATCACTTAACTGAGTTTTAAGATTAGTGTCAAGTAAATACTACAATTGGTGGTCCTTGAATATCACTGGGAACTTGAGGTAAAATGGAGTCTAAAAAATGTAGTTGTAGTTTTGCAGTTGTTTAACCTCTGTAAGTATAGCAAAGCCTACCACGGTAAAGTTTGAATCAGGAATTGAAGTAGTCTAAATAGCATGTTAACTGTTAATATTAAACAAAAGACTTAGCCATATATACCATCAGTTTTCAATATACCAATGTGTGTAGACATCATGCTGGAAATTTCTACTTTAATATGACAAGATGTGAAAAAGTGGCTTCTAAATACCAGTTGTTTTCAGAGTTAATGAAAATCTTCTATGTATGATGCAAATGCTGTAAAAATGGTGTCCAGCCAAGGGAACGACACTGGCAGGAACAGAAAACAAGGGAATCAATACTCTAGACTGACCCAGATACAATATCTTGCATTTGCTGGCAGGTGGGATATAATCCAGTAACTGGAACCTAAGGAAAAGACCAGTGCTGCTGACAGGTGACTATTAGAATAAATGTAGGGGAACCAGAAGGTGGCGTGATAGTTAAGGGACTGGGCAATCCCACATGGCCAACCATGTTTTGAGTCTTGGACCTGGCGGCTTGCTTTCTCGCTTCCTCTTTTGCTCACTCTGTCTTGCTTGTTCTCTCTGGACAAATTAAAATGAATGAATAAATGAATAAAATTAAATAAATAATTCTTAAAAAAAAAAGAATAAAAGTAGGAAGAACAGAGCCTAATGCTGACATGGACTAGCTTCACTTGAATTGTCCTTCATAACATGTGTGGGAACAGTTGGCTAATGTAATACCTAATTCATGACTGGGAATAAAGGAAACAATATACTATTGTGTTTCCCTGTATTTGACTCAAAGACTAAAGAGATTAAGTAAGCCAAATAGGTGAACATCTAGTGTCTCCTTGAGTAATGAAGAAACAGCCATGAACTGGTGAAGCCTAACAATTATCCATATTAAAATCAAAATAAAACAATATATACTTCCTTGAAATGAGAATATTTAGTAGTATTAATTAGCCATTTTTCTTATTTATGTTTTCACCCCATCCCAAATCTTTAATCCAATAACAACAAAGCACAAAAATGAAAACTATACCTACTGTGAAATAAGAATGCAGCTTTTATAGATTTCATAATTTATTTTATTTTTATTATAATTATTCATATATTCAGTAGCTATACGTCATTTCGATTTTAAAGAGATTTTAAAATGATACACATCTCAGTCCAGTTGAGAATACTATACACATCCTCATAAACAGATAACAAACCATATCTCTGTCTCACAGATATCTTATCTCTCCTTATTTGTTACCTAATTTCCTTTCTTGCACTCTTCCCCTTGATTTCCTTTCTGGCCCTCTCCCCCTTGCACACACTCCTTCCACTTTGTCTCTAGTGTCCACAACAATTTTCAATGCTTTTATGTCCTGCAGTCTTTCAATCTCTACCATAGAGTGCGAACAGTCAGTATATGTTAAGTGGAGACATACAATGTCTCTCTTTCATACCCTGACTTGTTTCACTCAGCAACAAGTCTTCCATATTTGTCCACTTTCTATCAAATGCCAAGGCCTTGTTGTTTTTTATGGCTTAATAATATTCCATAGAGTATATACGGCACACTTTTTCAATCCATTCATCCATTTGTGGACATTTGGGTTGGTTCCATATCTTAGCAATTGTAAAAAGTGCTGCAATAAATGTAGTTGTCCAAGTGTTTTTCTGATTGAGTGTTCTGCTGTCCTTTGGGTAGATACCCAGGAGTGGAACTGCTGGATCATATGGTAGTTCTATCTGAAGGTCTTTGAGGAACCTCCATATTGTTCTCTACAGTGGTTGTACCAATTTACATTCCCACCAACAATGTAGTGTTCCCTTTTCACCACATCCCCGCCAGCACTTATCATGTTTTGTTTTTTAATCTTCGCCATTCTGACTGGGGTTAGGTGGTATCTCATTGTGGTTTTGACCTTTATCTCCCTTACTATGAGGGATGTTGAGAACTTTTTCATGTACTTTTTGGTTGTTCGTATGTCTTCCTTAGAGGAAGATTTTCCCATCTTTTAATTGGGCTAATCACTTTCTTCTGAGTAAGCTGCTTGAGTTCTCTGTGTATTCGGGTTATCAGTCCCTAGTCAGTCTCTTGTCAGCTGTGGTCAGAGGACTAGACGCAAGAGAAGCTCAAAAAAACAAAATGTATCATACTGTACTCATGAATCGTCTAGGCAGGAGGTGAGGGGAAGAGGGTGGTTAGGCCTCAGCCTTTCTCAGATGTTTCAAGGGAAAGGTAAAGCAGAACAAGGTAAACGGTTTAGTACTGCCTAGTTTGAGTGGGTCATAATAATTGTCCCTAATTGTCTGTCACCTTATGCTGAAATAATTAAGGCAGAGGAATATGGGCAACCAGTTGTAAATGACATAAAGAGAAGATATGGGTTTGAATGGTTCAGTTGTCAAAGGTATGCTCCTGGCTCAGCCCTTTGTTATCTCTAAAAATGGGCTACCCGGGGAGGGGAAATCCCTCTGCAGCAAGAAAGATTTTTTAAGATGTCAAAACAGGGCCTACTGGTTAAGAGAACTGGATTTCATGAGTACAACTCTGGTTCAAAATCTGGCCTAGTAACTTGAAAAACATGCTGGAAGTGCATATGTGTGAGTGCCCAAAATCCCAACAAGATGGGGAAATGGTAGAGAAAGGATTGTGGTATGACCACGTGCCATTAGTGCACGCACTCTCTCTCTCTGACTCTCTGGAAAGTGCACACACTCTCTGGCAACCAAATAGAAAAAATGTCAATCATTATAATGTACATAGAATTAAACATATTCACAATTCACTTAACTCAGTTATATGCTCTAGTATTATCAGTAGCATATACTACAAATAGAAGCCAAGCCTGTGTGCTGCATTTATGGGTGCTGATCTTAAATTAGAAAATACTGATCTACACTATTGACTTCTAAAGTAATTTTGTTGCAGATTCAAAGAGTCATAACTCTTATGGGTTTCATCATCAAAATCATACAGAAACATAATTATTACAAAGCATAAAACATGTTTAAGTCAGTTATAGTGTGGTTTCAGGTAAATGTAAAAAGAAAAGGGATTGTGACTTGGCCATCCCTCCTGGGAGGGTAATTTCTTATTTATTTATTTATTTTTTGGAGAGATTTTCACTATAGGGTGCGTGCGCTCACCAGACAGACAGAGAGAGACATAGAGACAGAAAGTGAGAAATCACTCCCCAGGGGGGATGGTCACGCCGTAATCCCTTCTGGGAGGGTAATTTCTCAATTTCCCTCTCATTATCTTCTCTCTGTCATTCTGGCTAGTGCATGTGTCCTATGGCATAAACCTCAGCAATGACTACATACATAAATAAGAATAATCAATAACCTCAGTTTAATTATAAGAAAAACATCAGACAAATCACAATCGTCTTGTAGAGCACATATACCTGGTTTATAATCCTCAAGCTTTCAAGGTCAGTATGCCACAAAGATGTACAACAATTAAATGTAAATAACAAATTAAAAAATAAATTAAAACAAAAAAGTATGAGTAATTGTCAGAATTTAAGAGAAGCATAAGTTGTCAAGAAGACCCAAAGTAATAGTGCTATCTTAGACAAGATCCTTGAACAGAAAAATAATTTTAGGGACGGCTCATAGCCTAGTGTTTAAAGGAGCTGGATTTCACTCGACCAACTGCAGTTCATATCCTGGCCCCAGTGGCTTGAGAAACACACTGAGTACATGTGTGTACATGCCCTAAAATCCTTGGGATGGAAAAATAGAGAAGGGATGGGTGTGCTTTCTTTCTTCTTTCTTCCTCTCTTTCTTTCTCCATCTCTTTCAAGTAAGTACACATATCCTCTGGAAGCTAAAAAAAAAAAATTAAATAATTTTTCACAGAAAATACTAAAGAAATCTGTGTAAAGTATGTTGACTCAGAACCTGCATCTGGGGTCCCATACTTAGCATTGACCCTGGGTTGGGCTTGATCACCTACTTCATGTGGTTCTGAAAAGCCACTCTGCATCCAGGACTTAAAAAAAGGTTACAGAAGCTAGCCTCTGATCTGAAAAACTCAACTGACTTACAGCCTCTCCTGAACAACTTTGCCAAGGGTACACTTGGATTGATATGTCTGCTTTTTGTTTTTGTTTTTTATTTTAATATGGATTATTATTAGATTTCATCAGTTGTTGGTTGTTCCTTCTTTGCCCAAAGAGGCAATGAATGTCCACCTATTTGCTATCTTAATCTCCTTAGTCTTTGAGTCAAATACAGGTAGGCATAATAGTATATTGTTGCCTTTTCTTCCCAGTCATGAATAGGTATTACACTAGGGTAATCCCCAACATTGCAGAATTTACTCTTAAAATTAAGAAGTGAGTATTTCACCAGCTATCTAAAAATTAACACAGAAATATGAAGAAACAGGCAAATATATCTCCTCCCTCAAAGGAAAACAATAACTCCTTCACCAATGATGGATAAAACATAGGAAATTACAGAAATGTTTGAAAAAGAATTCTGAATTCATCATTACAAAAACTCAAGGAGATGCAAGAGAAAACAGTCAATCATCTCCAGAAGATGAGAAAATCATTCCATGATATGTAAGAGGAACTCTATAAAGATATACACACCCTTTAGAAAGACTCAAACAGATCTTCTGGAAATAAAGAATATAACATGGGAAGTTAAAATCTCTCTTGAAATTATTAACAGCAGATTAGACCATGCAGAAGAAAGCAACTCCAATCTTAAAAATCAAAAACAAAAACAAAACAAACAAAAACAAAAACACTGATTTAGTCCAAACTGCCAAATAGAATGAAAAAAAAAAACTCATTAAAAATGAATACATCATACAGGACATTTTATAAACCGTTAAGTGCCCATTTATCCACATAATGTGTATTACAGAAGGTTTAAACAGAAGTAAGGGGATAGAAAATCTCTTTTGTGAAATAGTATCTGAAAATTTTCCAAATCTAGAGAATCATGCAGACATTCAGATATAAGAACTATGAAAAACAAAAGACCAATATATTCATATAACTAAATCCTCTCTAAGACACATTATAGTCATATTGGCAAAAGTCAAAGACAAAGACAATATTCTAAAAATGGCAAGAGAGAAACATAAAGTTATTTATAAAAGATATCCCATCAGATCAACCTAAGACCACAACAGAAATTGTGCAGGCAAGGAAGAAATGGGAAGATGTATTAAAATTCTGAAAGAAAAGAAAAATTCAGCCAAGAATACTATAGTTCTCAAGATTATCCTTCAAATAGGAGAGAGATACACAATCATTCCCAGATAAACAAAATTGAAAGAATTCATTATTAGACCAACATTTTAATAAATACTTATAGGAATATTGCATCAGGAAATGAACATAGAGACAAGTAGAAATAAGAAAACACAAAGCAACTAAAGAAAAGAAGTAAGATTATCTCTATTTGCAGATGACATGATTATATATTTAGAAAACTCAAAAGTATCCACCCCCTCTGAAAAAAAGAAAGAAAGAAAGGAAGGATGAATGAACAAAAGAAAGAAAGAAAGAAAGGAAGGAAGAAAGAAAGAAAGAACGAGCCTCAGAGTGATAAATGAATACAGAAAAGTGGCAGGATACTAAATGTAACTACAAAATTCTATAGCATTCTTATACTCCAATGAGCATAATTGAAGAAAGCAATCTCATTTACATTAGACACAAAAAAATAAGAAACCTGGGAAAGAAAAACCTAACAAAAGAAGTAAAAGACCTCAACAAGGAACACTATGAAAAACTAAAAGAAAAAAATAAATTGAAAATTATACAAAAAAGTGGAAAGACATCCCATGCTTCTGGATTAGAAGAAATAATATAAGCAAGATGCCAATTCTACCCAAATTAATTTGCAAATTTAATGTAATCTCAATTAAATTACTAGAGATTTTCTTCACAGAATTAGAAAAAAGTATCATTAATTGGTCTGGATTCATGAAAGACCTCTTATCGCCAAAGCAGCTATTGTGCAGAGTATAAAGTAGCAGACATCTCACACCTTGACTGCAGAGTATATTAGAGTTGTGATAAGCAATAGCATGGTACTGGCACACACAAAAATATCTTTCCCTTTTGGTGGGAATGTATGTTAGTACAACCACTGTAGAAAACAATATGTAAATTCCTCAAAAATGTACAAATAGAACTACCATATGTCCCAGTAAATCCACTCCTTGGTTTTATCCAAAGACTGGGAAATATTCAGTTTGAAAGATTAGTTTGCACATCCATGATTATTGCAGTATTATTCACAATTGCAAAGACATGGAACCAACCTAAGTAACCCAAAACTCATGACTGGCTTGAAAAAACATGGTACATATACAGTATGGAATACTACTCAGCTATAAAGAATAACAAGACCCTCTCATTTGATATGCTGGTCCCCAATACAAAGTAGATGATCTAGAACATTTGATGCTAAGTGAAATAAGCCTCTGAAAGACAAGCTGTATATTCCCACTAAATATATAACAAACATCTTCATTCTGTAGCATAAGTTGAAATATTTGAAAACATAATAATAAAGAGGACTAGTATAGGTGACAGAGACTGTGTAGGATGGGTTAGATAGTAGGCGGGAGAGGCTAAGGAAAAAGCATTTAACAGACATAAGAATATGAGGTTATTTGTTGAAAAGAATGTATATGGTAATGT
This sequence comes from Tupaia belangeri chinensis, assembly GCF_000334495.1. Classification (NCBI taxonomy): domain Eukaryota; kingdom Metazoa; phylum Chordata; class Mammalia; order Scandentia; family Tupaiidae; genus Tupaia; species Tupaia belangeri. Next base: position 551,370 of record NW_006206145.1, on the reverse strand, counting down.
CCTTCATTGGATGATCACATATAGCATGTATGCTTTAAAAACCATACTGAAGTATTAAAAGCAGATTAGATCATACAGAAAACAGAATCTCAGACATAGAAGAGAAAATGGCTGACCTAGAAAAATAAACCACAAAGGCTGAGAAAATGACTCAAAAAAATGAGAATAATATACGAGAAATACTAGATACCATCAAACGTCCAAACATCCAGATAATTGGTATCCCAGAAGGTGAAGAGACTCATAAGGGAATTGATAATCTATTCGACGAAAACCTGCAAGAAAATGTTCCAAACCTAGAGAGGCACCCAAAGATCCAGTCCCAAGAAATACAAAGGACCCCAAATAGAATCAACCCAAAAAGATCTTCTCCAGGACACATTATAGTCAGATTGACCAAACCCACAGACAAAGACAAGATAATAAGATTGGCAAAAGAAAAGCATCAAGTTATCTACGAAGGATTTATCATCAGGGTAACAGCAGATCTGTCATCAGAAACAATGCAAGCAAGGAAAGAATGGGAAAATATATTCAAAGTGTTAAGGGAAAAGCAATTTCAATCAAGATTACTGTAACCAGCAAGATTATCCTTCATGTGGGAAGAAAAGACAAGAACATTCTCAGATAAACACAACCTGAAATAATTTATCAGCACCAGACAAGATCTCCAAGAAGTTCTCAAGGGAGTGCTATAAAAGGAACATTAAATATAGACACACAGAAATAAGAGTCCAAAAACTAAGAAAATGGCCAACTTAACCATAGGGACAAGTCTGGAATTGAATATTACATCCCAGAATTTAATCAAGAAAATCAAATCACAACAGAAGATAAAGTACATGAGACCAAATTGGTGAAATAGAATTTTATGACTTTTGACTAAAACATTGCTGATTTTCTTGTTGACTTTGTTGTCCGGTTTTAAGGATTTTTGTCCTGTCTTGAGATGTCGATAGGTTCATGTACCTACCATTTGAACAGAATCCTAACCTGTTTCCTGTCTTTAAGTTTTAAGCAACGTTCCTTAGGATTTCTTTGATTTAAGTTAAAACTGCTTTCTTGAAATTACCAGCTGAATTTGCTATTAAAAGTAGTTAGATTATTTAAGAAATTGTGTGATCAATACAATGTGGGGGAAAAAGAATGGAAGACTACTGTTATATAAAAAATATATATGTATATATTATATATGTATATATTATGTATATATATATACACATACACATAACATATATATATTATATATATATAACTAGAAATGGAAAATTTTTAATGCTAACATACATGATTAAGTCACTATGCAGTATATTCTGGATGGGAAATCACATTTTTTGTGCTGTGATGATGCTTGGGGTATTAATGTAAATTAAGTTAAAAAAAGTTTCAGAAAAAAAAAAAACTAAAACTGTTTTTCTTTTAATTAAAAATAAAGACCACTAAAAACACCTATTTGATGACTGCAGTAAGCTATATAGCCCTAGCTAGGTGCTACTTTACAGTATGTTCATTCTACTCACTGAGGTTTATGCCTAAAGTCAGACTTGTGTTCTTGGATATGTATATCAGCTATGCTTGCTATTGAAAATATTTAGATTAAATAAGATATTTAGTGAAATAATGAAATGTGGGAGGGAAAAGGCATAGAAAGCAACAATAGATACCAGACACAGTGTGGGAGGAGTGTGGGAGATGGCAGAGAGTGAGAGAGAGGGAATCAAGGATGGGAAAAAAGGCAAAATATTCAGCAAACAAGAAATGGAAAATTACTTGTTGACAATAGCACATATGTTGATGTACTTAATTGAGCCAATATACAGTGTATTCTGAATGGAAAATCTCATTTTGTATGCTATAATGATATATAATAAATGAAAGTAAATAAATAAATTTAAAGAAAAAAAAAAAGATGTGCAACGATTATACATTAAGATATTATAAAATAAATACCACTGAAAAAAGTGTCATCTAGAGATGACCACAATATGAAAAACTCAATCCACAGGAAACAGCCCCCAAAGGATGAGATCCCATGTATGAATTGGGAAACCAAGTGGTTCCTTCAAACGAGTCACTTCGGCTAGTATCACATACAACAAAACCACCTGGCCAAGCCCTTTCAAAGTTACAGAGCCACAAAATTAGAAGCAAAATAACTAGTTATATTACATCATTAAAAAAATAATTAAAAAAACAGGGACCAGCAGTTAGCATAATGGCTATGTCTCTGGACTCTCATGTAGTCGAACGTGATTTGAGTCCTGGACTGGGTGGCTTAAACTCACCCCAGGTGCATGTATGTGCATGCCCAGGATCCTGAGAGGAGAATGGAAGAGAAGGGATTGTGGTGTGGCCATCACCCCTGGGGGATTCTTTCTCGCTTTCTATCTCTCTGTCCCTCTTTGTCTTTCTGGTGAGCGCATGCGCCCTATAGCAAAAACCTGTCCAAAAAAATAAAATAATGATAATAATAACAATAAAAAGGGAAGCCAGATACTACATGGAAGACTGTAGTTTGAGTCTCTGACTTGGTAGCTTGAAAAACATGCCAATGCATGTGCATGCATGCCCCAAATCCTGAGGAGATGGAGAAACAGAGAAATTATTATAACATAGACATGTCCCATTGAGGATCGCTTTTTTCTCTCTCTTCCAATTGTATGCCCCCGTCAATTATAGATATATATGATATATATATATATATATATATAGATATATAGATAGATAGATAGATAGAAATAATATATTGTCATATATAAAATATATGACTCTATAGTTGTATATATAATATTCACAATCTAAAGCTACATTCACCTTTGAACAGGGGAAATTAAAATATTCCTTCTCAGAGCCAGCAGGTGGTGTAGTGGTTAAGGCACTGGACTCCTGTGTGGTCAACTGTGGTTTGAGTCCTAGTCCCAGTGACTTGAAACTCACATTGGGCATGTGTGCATATGTGCCGAAAATCTCAGGAGGAGAAGAGGTTGTGGTGTGGCCATCGCCCCTGACGAGGGATGATTTCTCACTTTCTGTTTCCCTGTCTCTCTGTGTCCCTCTGGTGATTGCATGCACTCTATAGCAAAAAACTCTTAGAAAAAAAAAAGTTATTTCTCCTGGAGACAGGACAGCATATTTAGCATAAAGTCTATTAACAACATAATTGTAAAAGAGCAGTCGTACCTATACCATTGAAGGCTAGAGGGAAAGACTCAAGGATTCTGTAGAGTTTCTAGTTGAGGAACAAGAGGCAAAAAACTAGAAGGGCTATGACAATAAATGTGAAAAATCTGAACATTGTGACATTTAACTGTATTGATTTTTACTAAGGGATTTATATATCTTTAATCTTTTTTTCTGAGATACGACATTACTCCTAGATAAAAAGAAGCTAAATATTTAAATGTGCCTTTTAGATGTCCTGATTATAAAACCTTTCATTTAGTGGATAAGAGAGCAAGAAAATGATGGATGGTCAGATTAAGGACATTTTTCCTTCCTTATTTTGTCATTTTTGAGAAAATAATGAATATTAGAATGAGGATCATGCTTAATCAGCCCCTAGGGGTGATGGCCATGCTACAATCCCTTCTCCTCCATTCTCCTCTCAGGATTTTGGACGTGCACACACACACGCACAGCATGAGTTTTAAGCTGCTGGGTCCAGGACGTGAACCTCATTCGACTACATGGGAGTCTAGAGATGTAACAATTATGCCATCTGCTGGTCCCCAAAATGCTACATGATTAATGGAGATAGAACCAGAAATATAAGCAGAGCCACCATTCTACTGTATGTAATTAGGGTCAGAGCAGATATGTACTCTGAGCCTCATTTACTTCATCTGCAAAGTAGGCATAAAACCATTAACCCTGCCTGCCTTACAGGAGATTTTCCAAAAGTAACAATAGGTAGTTTATGTGCCTACTTGCTTCATGTAAAATACAATAGCCACATACATTATGTCGTGATAATTACTGTTAACTTAATTTGGAGAAAGGAAATGTCACAACTGTACATATTTCTAAGACTACAAGACCAACAATGAGTTAGGCCAGGTAGACTGTTCCTATGATAATATATATCAGATAGAAACATGTGATGTCGAATTTCCATCAGCTGATTTCCTCTTGCCTCAGTTATTTTTCTTTCCATAATGCACATCTCACTGTGGAATTTTATTTATATAAAAGTGACTTTAATTACCAAAATGTCAAAATTCATCAAGGAACAAATTCTTTTTAACACTTTTACAAATGCACGTTTTTCATAAAAATTAAACTGACTATACTAATCTAAAGAACTACATGGAAATTTTTATTGATGTCATTGAAATACCAAAGTCAGACATCTATGTAATGCACCTATGAGTATAACGTATTTCACTTTTGTCATGTATTCTTTCAAAAATTCCATGGAGAATATCACATTACTAATGGTGATATCAATATCTGCGTGCCGTTGTTCTTAAGAAGGAATTAGAAACCCACAATTTGTCTTGCTTAGAGTACAATTATATTTCAGTCATAACTGACGCATTAGGGACTCTCATTTAAGACTACTCTGAGAGAGCCCTTATTTATAAAGAGAAAATAGTAGCAATTTGACATGTGAATGCTCTCCACTGAGTGTGCAGTTTGTCCACCTGTTTTCATTTACTATTAGCATTTTAACTAATGGCTAAAGAAACTTTCCACAAATGAATGTAAAATACCATCTTTATGCATTATATATATAGTGGTTTAGTTTTTATAACATTCTTTTATGTCAATTATTGTATTCAATCTCAAAGTAAGGTGCAGGGAGTTCTGGTTCAGAAGATAAAACTGAGGCTCCCAAGGTTAAGTAAAAGAACTAGATCACACTTCCAGTAAAGAATGGAGCGAGGTGCCAGGTATGGAGAACGCTGTTGCCTTTCTACCACAAAACAAACACACCAAGCTCATCTCACAGAAGACAAGGGATATTTTTAATTATACGTGTTCTACCATGTCCATATCTAACCATACCATGAAATATCATATATCAAAAGTAGTGACTGTCATATACATATTCTACTTTTTTAAGAGAAATTTTTGCTATAGGGCACATGTACTTGGTGGAGACACAGAGAGAAATTGCCCCCCAGGAGAATGGCCACTCAGCAATATGTTTTCCTCCATTCTCCTTTGAAGATTTTGGGCACATATGTGCATACACCAGGCATGATTTTCAAGCTGCTAGGTCCGGGACTCAAACTATAGTCAGCCATGTGGGAGTCCAGACCCTTAATTACTACTCCACATGCTGGCCATAATACACATTTTTTAAGCGATATTTTTACTATCGGGTGTGTGCACTCACTGGAGAGACAGACAGAGACAGAGAGACAGAAAATGAGAAATCACTCCTCTGAGGGGATTGGCCACACTGCAGTCCCTTTTCCATTGATTTTGGGCACACACGCACACATGCCCTGTATGTGGGACTTGAACTATGATTAACTGTGTGGGAGTCCACCAATGTAAGCATTATACCATTTGTTGGTCACCCAATACACATATTCTTAAACAGATGTTTGTAGATACTTTTATAATGCTCAGTTTATATTTCAGTATTTGTTTAAGGCTATATTGACATTGAATGGTCTCAGACGCAGAACAAATCTAATCCAACTAAAAATAAACTCCTTTAATATATACTTGTCCAGTACTTTCAAAAGCAGGTTAACCAGAAACAAAAAAGGCATTTTGGCTTTTACAATTGAATTTAGAGACTGTGTATATCTTTTTTTTTCTTTTTAAAATTATTTATTTATTTTTAAATTTAACCAGAAAGAGACATACATAGAGAGAGAGGAAAAGTGAGAAAGAAAGCCACCAGGTCTGGGACTTGAACTGTGGTTGGCCATGTGGGAGTGTCCAGCGCCTTAACCACTATGCCACCTGCTAGTCCTGAGACTGTGTATATCTTTTCGGCTTGTAGTCTTATGCCAATTAAGTTAGGCAGTTAAAGTAAACAGAAGTTCTTCTAAAATGCTTAGTCCACAACTAAGCAAATATCTAAAGGTAGAATTTCCAACAATGAATATTCCGATGTACCACTTGATAGTGTACAAAAGTATCACACAGTTAGACATTGATAGGGGTAAGATTGAAACCTGCTTATGCCAGAGAGCTGAAATACCTACGCTCTGTATGTCCTTTCCTCAATGCAAGAGTAAAACACAACCAGTCAGAAATAAACAGAAGTCAAGCAAAATAAAAAATGATTGCAGAATAAAATAAATTAAAAAAGAAACTTACTTCTGTTTTGTATCAAGGTATTGATAAAAGTTTCATAGAGGCAATGTAAATTAATTAAGGCTGTGATATTCCTAAATTCTTAAATTGAAGTCACGGACTATAATCTGTTATCCTTCAAGATTTTTCACTTGGTCATTATTACTGAAATTTTACTTTGCCCACATCTAGTTTCCTCTATTTCACATTTGGAATTCTCTTATTTTTCCCTAAGAATATGCCATCTGAGGTGTTTACTAGGGAAAATACCAAGCTCCTATCAGTGTGAAACTCTTTGAAAACACTCTGTTATTATAATAAATAATGAACAATCCTGATTTTTATTACACTATAATTTACACTTTCTTGGATGTGGAATAATTTCTATTCCAGGTTTGATTTTCCAGTAAAACATTTGAGCGGTGGTATTTCCATAACTGTTTTGGTATAACATGGTTTTCATTTTAGTTTATCTGGTCATATGTTCTCTAGTTTTGCACTGTCATTCTTAATCTGTGACACAAAAAAAATTCCAGTGTACAGTATATAAATATAATATTCATATTTTTAATTGAAATTCAGCAAGTCACTGATTATACATATTATTAATGCATATGCATAGTAACTTTTAGCCTTGTAATAAACTAGAGGGCTTTAGTTTTTGCTCATAAAACATCTTTCCCCACTTTTCTAAAAAAACACTCTGAATTCAAAATCATTACAAAGTAATTCTCCCTAAGATTTCAGTGCAACAAATAGATAGATAAAGTGTATTTCAGACTCACATATCAGAATGAATAATGCAGCATTTTGAATTTCTCTTCAACGTCCATAAAATAATGAATGGTACTTCAAATAGCCAATGTAGACTTCTGGGGGAAATGAGGAAAAGATATCTTATAATTAATTCTACAATACTTTATATACAATTTTTTCCCAATAATATATTACTATCTCAAAAGTAACTTACAAAATTGAAATAGAAATGCAGCCATACGATACCTACATTTAAAGGAACCAGGATGATTTATAGATGGGAGGAGCAATCTAACAATATTTAAATGCAAAATGGCATTTTTCTGGACTCACATAACCTTTTATTTCAAAATTCTCTTTGTGATGATGTAGCAAAGAATACTTGTAGCCCTTTGGGTGGGCTCCCTTCCAGGGGCAATGTAGTTTTACTTTAAAATTCTTACAGAAAGAGTACATATGGGTCTTATTTTCATCTTCATGTTTTTTCCTGTTTGTTTGCCAAACATTTGGAATGCTTATATTTTCTCTCTGGAAATATCTACAACCCTGGCAATTTGCGATATTCCAGTTTGGGGGCTAAATGCAAAGAAAAATAAACTCTCTTTAGGAAAGTTTCTAAGCTTCCAGAAAAAGAATGGTGAAAAACAGCCGGGGATAACTGCATTGTTTAAAGTTCACCAGGTTAAAAGCTGGCAGCAATTCAGTGTAAAGGTCTCGAGTAGAGTCAAGGGAGTGTATTCACGTGACTGTAGTGGGTAGTTATTTATCATCCGTTTCACTGTAATTGTTATTTACTTTTCCATTTTCTTAAAAAATAGTTATCAAAAATACAAAATCATGAGCTATAAAATGAACACGTGTTAAAGATTTGTCTATTAATGAGGAAACCGGTAAGGTGTTACAACCTATTCAAAGGACGATCCAAGCAAAGACACATGTTTAGAACAAAAATATTCAAATAAATACGAAAACATATTTTAAAAATTGAGTTATTTACATTGTAGAAGAGAAGTCAATTAAAACTTCATCAGAAGTAATTTGCATATATATAAAATAATCATTTCATATTTTCATTGGTTATCTATAACTTGCAAAATAGTGAAATAGCTCAAAAGCAATGAAATATCAGCATCAAATAACTTAGAGGGGTAATAAATAACACAGCTTTTCATTGGTGGCCTCCAGTAATTTTTGTTTAGTCTAAATTTCCCTCCAACTTATTAATATCACTCAGTACAAAACTTTAAAGTATTTTGGGATCTCCATGATTCGTATAAAAGGTCCTTCAAATTCCAAGCTACCCATGCCTTTTTCTCCTTTCCTGTAATACCAGAAGCCCAGAGTATCTGATTTATATAGTTTACCAAGATTCGCTTAAAGTTATACTTTATACAGAATTATCTCAGTTGTGTAATTACAAATGATCTATTTCTTGATTCTATTTTTTTTGAGCTCTCTGTTGACTTTTGCTGTTTTGTTATATTTGAAGTACTTTTTCTTCTAGTTATACTAGCTCTCTGATTAATTTACAGTAGCCTTTTTTTAATCCAGAATTTCTAAATGTCAGTTTCTCTCGTGTCTATTTATAACTCTGTTAACTTATTTTGTCTTAACTTTCCCTGCACTGTGATTTCACCAGTGCTATGGCTTTACATTTAACCTTTACTGATAGCTTCCACGTATGTATGCAAAGCCCTCTATGTGATGTGGAAATCATTTTGAATTCCATAGCAGAATATCTTTGAAATGAAATCAGCACAATATATAAACATGTCATAAAGGTACTCAATTTCATAATTCAGTTTTCAATATCAGGTCATAAATTCCATGCAAAAGGACAGCAAAATAACTGATATTACACAGGAAGTAGCTAGTAAATATGCTAATATTCCATTTATAAATGCCGTTATAGTTTAGAATTGTGTAAGTAGATTATACCCAACAACCTGTACAACTGTAGCTGGGCCTTTATTCCAAGGTGATTTTAATTAATTTAATGTTATATTTTATATAGTTCTGTTTTTATATTTAAGGGTTATTGGAAATCAATTTTAAAAATGATTAGATGGGTGATAAGGTAGCTGGATTTCACATAGCTGACTGTGATTTGAGTCCCAGACCCAGGAGTTTGAGAAACACACTATGTGCATGTGGCATGCTTGACCAAAAGTACAAAAGGAGGACAAATGGAGGAAAGGGGATTTCATTATGACCATCCCTCATGGAGGGGCTTTCTCATTTTCTCTCTCTGTCTGTCTTTCTCTGGCTAGTGTTAACACTCTCTGGCAAATTAAAACTTTAAAAATGATTATCTGGGGATATTTCTCTATATGAAATGGAACATGAGAACAAGCATTATATTTTTTCCAAAAGTATATAGTGATATGCCCGGAAATATAAGATGAAAATCACATATAGTTTCTATAATATAGTATTTATTTTAGCAAAGTCTTAAGATTTAAATTAGGTTAAACATATGTCTACATTTTATTAAATGTGTGTGTGAGGAGCAATGGATAATGAGAAAAAGAAAAATACGCTAATTTTCACCATTCCCTGTCTGAGGTACATTTTTACACACAAAAATAATAATTGGAGAAGAAAACAATCAAGTATATATTTTTAAGTATAAAAGTTACTTTAGAAGACTTAAAATATTTTTAATTCAAAAGAGAAAACGAAATAAAAACACCTCATAAAATTAAAAACTACTAAATAGATCATAAATATTTAAAAGAGAGAAACATCTGAACCAAAAAAGCATAAAACAAAACAACTAAGTTGGATCCAAGCAGACCTGCCTCTGGTAATAAAAATTTCTCTTAAAAAAAAAATGACAATAAGAGTAATACAAAAGAGGGGATCAGCAGGTGGCATGGTGGTTGGGGGACTGGACACTCCCACATGGCCAGCAGCGGTTTGAGTCCCGGACCTGGTAGCTCGCTTTCTCACTTTCCCTCTCTCTCACTCTCTGTGTCTCTCTCTGGCACAATTAAAATAAATGAATGAATAAATAAAATTAAATAATTCTTATAAAAAGAGTAATACAAAAGAAATACACCTAATATTATGCTTTGTGCAATAACTAAAGCAAAATAATATGATATTAAAATTAAAGATAAGGAATGCAAAAAATAAATGACTCAGTGAAAATACAATGAAATCATGTAAGAGGGTCCTGATTATACAGTAAAGAAACATTGAACATATGAATTTTGTCACTTTATATTATAAAAGTGAAAGTGTCAAAGCAAGAATAATTCTGTATTTAATAACGATACTATAGAATTAAGTGAAGCTCTGTTAAGCATTATTTATAAAATAATAAAAATCACTTGTGGCATTTGCAATGTAGAAACCACTGAATTAAATGTTTTGCAAATATTCTGATTTAATCCATACAATGCAAAAAAGAAGTAACTTTTTCTATTATATTTTGCATAATAAAAAAGATTAAACCTCAGAAAATATTTATGATTTGGTCAAGTTCAGACACCTAACAAATGACAGAGCTGGGGTTGAAAACTATGATTATACCTCAAAACTTTCCACGTAGCCAATATACTACACTTTATCCACACAGGAAGAAATCGACGGAAATAGTTTAAATGAGAAATAATCTCATAACAATTCCATTCTATGAATGGGAAAGAAACAACTAACAAACAAATGTGAAAAAGACCACAGAGAATCCATATTTAACTGATAATGATTTTTAAGTCACTCTACCTTTTTTGTGTGGGCAGCCCCTCTTTGGTTAAAGGGATGTAGTGTCCCCAGTCCTGCCTTATAAATAACTGATTTTCCGTTATGCGTTACCTTGGTCATGGTGACTGAAGACATGTCAGTTACTAATTCAATAGCGAGATTGTAATTATAAGAGTTAGAGTAAATAAGGTATAGAATAATTGCTTTCCCTTATGCTGCATCGACTAACATGAAGTTTCTCATTCTCCAAGTAGCATTTCTCTGAACCTCTAACTAGCTGGTTAGCAAGTCTGATTATCAGGGTAGTTGAGTACAGCTTTGAAACCACACAGAATCCCAGCTGTTTAATCTCCTCCAAGGCCTCATCTGTTGTGACTCACTTGCATGTGCTTTCCCTTCTCCTCTTGGTAATTCCCTTGCAGCAGTTGTTTTGCAAATTGATACCACTTAGGGTAAATTAACACTTCTTACCCATTAATTATTCTGTTCTTTTATTGTTTCATTAAACACTTTTCTTCAGAAAAAAAAAAGAGTAGTAATTATCAGGATGGTAGAAGCAGCAATTGCTACCTTAGTGCTTGTCTGCATAGCAGAGTCAGGATTCCAGAAAAGTCATGGGCTTTCATTACCTTTGAATGAAGAGCCAACAATGGATTTAAATGAAATATAAAACCCAGAGCCAACACTGCAGCCTAGAGGAAAGGACTTATTTGACAAAATCAGATTGAACCCCTGTCCCCCTTACATAAAGAGGCTGTGACTGCTTTAGCTCATTGGATAGTAAATAATCTCTAAGAGACATATTGATCAGTCTAAACCACAGTTTATACAGTTATGGGAAACTTACTAGTCTGGATTCAAATAAGAGAAGAAAACCACACTGCAACTTGAACAGAAGAATTTTAGTATAAAAAAGAACATGGGGTTAGAATAGTGTAAGAATGACTAGTAAAAAGGGACGAGAATTAACGACAAAAAAGGTATGAAGATTGCTAACTATCCTTAGGGCTGAGATCTAGACCTTATTGGAGAAGACAGACACAGCCCACATGGTAACAATAAAGTCTCTGAGAACTGCACCAATAGACCTTGCTAGAAATTCACCCTCTAGGATATCAACAAAGTTATTCATGGGTGAGATTTTTCTGGTCCTCTAAAACATGTTTTCCCAAAGGATGGTGTCTCCAGACGCCACTGTGTTTGCCACTGCCACACACAGCAAGAGCTGAGTGAGCAAACACCAAAATCCAGATGAAAAATACTTTCTTTCTACAATGTCTTCCTATCAGTAAATTCTGGAAAAGCTTGACATTATGCCATTTGACAGAACAAAAATATTTATAGGGTCCAGATCCATTTGCACAGAGCAGGAAAAATGAATTAGGAACAAGAGGCAATACATCAAAAACCAGCCCAAGAAAAGGCTGTGTTAATAAACTTACTGTTTGATACTATGATTACAATTATCAGTGTAATTATTAAAGTTCCTTAACACAAATAGGTTGACCTAGAACTCAAGGATTTTTCTTTTAATTTTCTTTCATGAACAAGAAAACCAGAGAAAGAGCAAGAGAGCAAGAGCTAACACTCCTCCCTGCCACACAGGCACAAGATCTCAATGCCGCGATCTACCCTCAGACTGGATTTGTGCCTAGCATGCTCTTGAATGTCTCTGTACTTGGAGGACAAATTGTCCATGTGAGATTGCCTCACAGAGAGTTGCATTTTTCTTCTGTGCCAGTCTGACTCCTTCTAGGATTTTTGTTCTCATTTTAAAATTAAGTACTTCCCTCTTGAACCATTACAATATAAAGAAAAAAAAATGATAAACTTCAAATGTTAACAAACCGTTTTATAGACCTTTGGGCATATGTTAAATCCTAATGGAATTTCCTAATGAAATGTTGTTAGTACCTAGGAATAGAGTCAGAAATATTTAGAAAGACCTAAAAGTGATCATAAGGTGTTGAGAAACCAAGTTTGTATGGATAAGAGAGGTGATGGTTTTTTTGTGTGATGAGGTTCCCACCAATTCTTTTCACTATTTTTCTCTGCCAAGCAAATCTCAACTGTAAAGACAAATGCACTTGGTAGCCCCGCTCTGGTGGTCCAAGTTGGTAAAATGCTGCTGCTCCATAGCTTAAGGCTACAGAGGAAAACCAGGTTTAATTCACAGCCCAACCAGAAGGGCCAATGCAGCAGATCATGCTCATAATCACAGCTACACTGGAGACCAATGCAGGAGAATCCACCTAGAAAAAAAAAATCAAATGTGGGACTAGCAGATGGTGTAATGTTTAGTTACATCACTGGAGTCCCACATGGCCGGCTACATTTTGAGCCCCAACCTGGCAACCTGAAACTCACACCAGGTAGGTGTGCATGCATATCCAAAACCCTGAGAGGAGAATGGAGAAGTATTGAGGAGTGGCTATCCCCCCAGGACTGATTTCTCACTTTTTGTTTCTGTCTCTCTGGACAGCACATGTGCTCTATAATAAAAAAAAAAAAAAAAGTCTTAAAAAAAATCAAACATACAAACATATGTGTGGGTGTGTGGGTTTAAATATACATAGGTATGTGTGTGTATACATATACATAAATATATAATAAAATGCACTTTGTAAGCAGCTATTTTTATAGTTAGACAGGATTAATATATTTTGGATATAATCTACTATACCAAAGGGAACAGGAATGTGTCTGACAAACTTTAACTCTCCTGTCCTCTGACCGTGGGTTAACACCACTCTATTGTAGTTAGGAGCACACAATTGTGTTCACATGTGTGTAAACACAACATGGAGTACAATATTATAGCATTTTTTTTTCCTCTTTAGAATTAACTAAAGATTGCAAAAGATTAAACTAGGAAAGATTAGTCAAGGAAAAAGCTAATGTTAATAACAGTGGCCTAATCAATAGAGCAAAGGAGATACGCCTGAATTTAATACTCGTTCATCTCCACCCATTCTTAAATGTGTTCTAAACAAATCACAGAAAATAAGATCACAGAATGCAGGAAGGGTCTTTGGAGTGAAGATTATGTTTCTAAAACTCTGCAGCCCAGTAGAGAGCTATCATTTTTATTCTGTTTTTGCATCATCTCTATCCTATTTTTGTTTGCTCCTTGATGTACTTTCATTTCCCAATCTATGCACTCCCTAGAAGATAGCTGCTATTGACCAGATAAGTCTGCTTCCGTGATACTACCCTCACTTTCCCCTTCTTGATATTTCCCTCTTTTACTGTATTTATTTTTCTTAAGGTTTTTGCCATAGGGCACATGAGCTCTCCAGAGAGAGACAAGAAGAGACAGTGAGAGGGAAAGTAAGAAGTCTCCCCCCATGGGAGACAGCCATACCACAATCCCTTCTCTTTCTCCTTCTGAGATTCTGGGCATGCATGCACACTTGCCTGGTATGATTTTCAAGCCATCAGGTCTGGGACTTGAATTGCTATCAATCATGTGTGAGTCCTGCACTTTAACTACCATGCCACTGCTGGCCCCATCCCTCTCTTACTTTAATATCTACTGCTTTGTGGCTAATATCCTACTGCTTTCTTGAAATTTCTCGTTCCAAGAGCATACTTTTTTCTCCATTTTCTGTAAATTCTTATAAAGTACTAAAAGAAAACAAATTTTCACCAATTTCCTAGATAGCATTAGTTCTACCCAGAAAGAGACAGAGAGAGAAGTAAAGTGAGAAGGTATCCACGATGAAGGATGGCCAGGCCAGTAATTTGTTCCCTTCTATTTCTCCTTTCCTGATTTAGGTACACACACATGCACATGGCTTGTTTTTCAACCCCTGTGTCTGGGATTCAAATTGTGGAGTCACCCATGTGGTATCAGCCTCCTTCACCACCACACCATTGGCTGGTTCCCCAAATCAATTTGATATGCTCTCTGTTTATGTGTTTTTCTGGAAACGCCTTTTATTGATAATAAATGCTAATGTTGGCATAATGTATTCAAATCCATATATATATAAAATTCAGATCTAGCACTCTAATCATTATTTAAAACACTAATGAGACATAAACAGAAACACAGTATAGATCATGTCCATATCACTATTTTTTCCTTCATCACAATACTTTACAATGACAAGGACTTAAACTCCTGTCTTTGTTACTAGTTTGTAAATTCTATTAAGCTTTTCATCTTACTCATCTCTTTATTTTAAAAGTTTACAAGATTCTTTCCATAAACAAATTAATTAATTAATGAAATTATTAAGGGTTGAATGAATATGAACAATGCATATAAAGTGCTCTGGAAGATCAAGAGGAGAGGTGCTTTTAGCAAGTGAGTCAAGAAAGGTTTTAAGAAGGATATTGCTACCTTCTATTCTGAAATTTGAAAAGGAGGTGAAATTTAAGGGAGAACAAAGTACAAATAGGGACATTTAAAGAGGGCAGCTTGCATAATGAGTGGATTGAGAAAGGGAGGAGTAACCAAAACAGAAACTTCTCTGATATGTACATATTGGTAGGGAGAAATTTAAAACTCTTTTCAGGGACCAGCAGTTAGCATAATGGCTATGTCACTGGACTCCCACATAGGCAACCATGGTTCAAGTCCCAGACCCAGCGGCTTAAACTCAGGCCGGGCACGTGTGTGTGTGTGCCCAAGATCCCAAGAAGAGAATGGAGCAGAAGGGATTACGGCGTGGCCATCCCCTTCTGGGAGTGACTTTTCACTTTCTGTCTCTCTGTCTCTCTCTTTCTGGTGAGCACACACACCCTACAGCAAAACAAACAAACAAACAAACAAAAAAAAAACCTCTCATTAAGAAAAAGCTCTTTTCATAGTAGATATTCCTTTGAATATTAGTATGTAAATTGTCTCCTTCTAAAACTACAAGTTCTTTAGAAGAAATAATATTACAAGTAATAAACCCCTCTGTAAAATGAATAATGCTAGCCAGTTTAATTCAAAGTATATTTGAACAACCAGATAATAGATATGTGAGGATGAAAAAGTTGCATCCCCATCTGAAAAAAACCCATAAAAGCACTTTTTTGTACTGATGGATTTGTGTATCTTATGATTTAAGTAGCAATTGCCGATTCTGTTCTCTTGATGTATATCCAAGAATCATTCTCAACGTACATCTCAGGCAAGATACTAATTATGGTGGATCAGTGGTATGGTAGAAGAAAAAACAGGAATGGAGGCAAAGAGATTAATTCATTCAGGGACAAAGGTAAAAACAGGGATAATGCACTTAATTAAATAATTACAATAATCTGTTATAACTATGAACTTCTTTCTCTGAGCTTCTTGCTAACTACAGAGCAAAAATCCATCATAGATCCACTAAAATAGATAAATCAGTAAGTGTAATATATCAGATTGATACTATCAAGAAGAAAAACATATCATCATCTCAACAGGTGAAGGAAAAACAACTTGTAAAATGCAATATTGCTTCATGATAAATACTCTCAACAAATTAGGTATAGAGGCATGCACCTCAACCCAGTTAATGCCTTATATGATGAACATACAGCTAATATATATTATAATGAGAGTCAAAAAGTTAAAAACTTTTTTATTAAAAACTGTAACAAGACAAAAATAGCCACTTTAGCACTCTTATTCTAAATAGTCCTCAAAGTCCTATCTAAAATTAGTCAAAATCAATAAATAAAGGTTATCCAGATTGGAAAGGAGGAAACCAAACTGTCTCTCTCTGCAGGTGATATTATATGATATGCAGGAAAACCTAAAGACACCATCGAAAAAACTCAGAATGCTCAGAATTAATTTAGTGAAGTGTTGGTTACACAATCAACATATAAAAATTGTTTCTATTTTACCAATAATAAACTAGTTGAGAAAGAAATTAAGAAAACAATCCATTTACAATAGCTACCACATAAATAAATACCTATAGATATAAATATTTAATTAAAGATGTGAAAGATCGCTACAATAGAATCTATAAAAACTGATGGAAGACACTAGAGTAGGTATTAAAAAAATAGAGGCATCTCATGTTCTTGAATTGAAAGAATTAATTTTAATAACATGTCTAAATTATGTTCAGATTCAATTCAATCACTATCAAAATACCAATGGCATTCTTCACAAAAATAGAAAAATTATTATAAAATTTATATGGTCCCGCAAAAGACCTCAAGTTGCTAAAGCAATCATGAAATAAAGAGCAAAGTTGGAAGCATCACACTACTAGACTACAAAATATACTACAAACCATCTTAACCAAAACAGAATGACACTGGTTTTAAACAAACCACTTAGAACAAAGGACAGAATAGAGAACCTGTAAAAATTCCATATGTATATATCCAAACAATTTTTGCAAAGGCAGAAACATTCACCAAGGAAAGAAAGTCTATTCCCCAAATAGTGCTGGTAAAATTGGATATTCATATACAGAAGAATGAAATTAGACCCCTATATCTCATCACATATAAAAATAATGCAAATGTATCAAATACTTAAAATGTAAGACTCAAATGATGACACTACTAAATGAAAATATAGGAGTAATGCTTTAGTACATTGATATGAACAAAGATGTTTTGAACAAAATTTTAAAAGCAAAGACAACGGTCAACAAATGGAATTATATCAAATTAAAAAGCTTCTATACAGTGAAGAAAAAAATTTTCAATGTGGAGAAACAACCTACAGAGTGAGAGGATATTTGCAAATTATCTGACAGGGGATTAATATCCAGATATACAAGGAACTCATATAATTCAGCATCAGGTAAATAAGTAAGTAAATAAAATAATATGTCTACAAAATCAGGCTAGCAAGTAGCATGGAGGTTAAGACACTAGATCCCACATGGCTGTCTGTGTAGTTCAAGTTCTAGACCCTGTGGCTTGAAAATCATGTTAAGTATGTATGTGTGCATGCCTCAAATCCTGAAAGGATTACTGGAAGAGAACGGATTTTAGCAGAGCCAGCCTAACCAACCCCCATTCCTTGCTGCCAGGGTATGATTTCACACTTTCCCTCTCTCTCTCTCTGTCTTTCTCTCTCTCTCTCTGGATTCCTGACAGGATGGAGAAATGGAAGAGAGAGGACTGTGATATGACCACAGTCCTTTGGGTGGTATTTTTCTTTTTTTTCCTGTCTTCTCTCTCTGTTGCTCTCTGGTTAACATGTGCACACTCTGGCAATTGAAAAACTGATTAATTGATCTGAATAGACATTTCTCAATAAAGAATATAAATGATGAACAAATCAGTAGTTTTCTTAAAATAAAATGAGGACTACCATATGATTCTCTAACATCATAGCTAGAGCTATATTCAAAGAAAAAGAAATCACTATGTCAAAGTACTATCTGCACTACCATGTTTACTTTGGCACTATTCACAATAGCCAAGATATAGAATCAACCTGTATCCATCAACTGTTGAATGGATAAAGAAATTTGTTATATATACACAATGAAATATTATTTGACCTAAAAAAGCATGCAATTCTTTCATTTGTGGTAATGTGAATGAGCTTAATGACATTATGCTACATGAAATAAGCCAGGCACAGAAAGACAAATACCACATGTTTTCACTCAGTTATGGAAACTAAAACAATTTGATTTCATAGAAGTAGAGAATAGAATACAAGTTACTATGGACTAGGAAGCGCAGGGAGGGGTAAGATAGAGGAAGGTATCAGTTAATGGATATAAAATTATGATTAGATAGGAAGAAAAATTTTAGTGTTCTGTACCACAGCAGGGTGACTAAAGTTAACAATAATTTATTGTACACTTTGATATAGCTCTATGAGGATTTTGAATGTTGCCAATACAAATAAATATTCATAGTAATAGAATATATTACTAGCATTTGTTGAACATTACACACTGTAATCATGTATCAAGAAATCACTTTGTATTCATGAATATGTAAAATATTGTCAATTAAAAATAAGAATATATAGCTATAACAATAAGTACACAGGTAAAATGGAAGGTTAGAAATTTGCTGCAAACCTCATCTCACAGAAAAAAGGTGACTGCTTTTGAATAGGAATGTTACTGAAAAATAATTCAGTATATATAAAAGTCTAATTTGTTACACTGGATTATAAACTTCTACTATTTATTTCCTTGAGACAAAATAGACTATATCAATGCTGTTTTAAAAGGAATTAAGGTGTTTGTGATACATGTATTTATGTTTATCTATTATGTGCCAGCATGCCAACATACAGCTTGAATTTCGTTTTCTTTGAGTTTCTGCTCCACCACCATTCAATTAAACCTACATTCCTCTCATATGGTAGTTCTATTTGTAGGTCTTTGAGGAGCCTCCATTTGGTATGCTGGAATGATTAAATATAAAAGTGATTAAATATAAAAAATAAATTAAATAAACAAAACATCTATGTTTCATGGAACCAGCAATTAGCATAATGGCTATGTCACTGGACTCCCATGTAGTAGACCACGGTTCGAGTCCTGGACCCGGTGGCTTAAACTCATGCTGGGTGCGTGTGCGTGCATGCCCAAGATCCTGAGAGGAGAAAGGAGGAGAAGGGATTGCGGAGTGGCCATCTCCCCTGAGGGGTGATTTCTTGCTTTCTGTCTCTCTGTCTCTCTCTGTCTCTCTGGCAAGCGCACACGCCCTATAACAGAAAACCTCTCAAAAAAAAAAAAACTATGTTTCATAACAAGAGCAATAACTTCTTTGTAAAAGTCGTCTTGGTACTCAATGTCAGATATTGTATTTTTTTTTATTGTGAATTATTTAGACATCTACTGGATTCAGTCTTGAGTCAGATTTAGTTTGTACATGAGTTTGAAAATCCCCACTAGTCAGAGAGCTCTTGATGGGTACTTTGATCATTCCCGTATCACCAACAGTGCACAATATGAAGCAAAGCCTTAATACAGGCTGATGACATTACATCAGTACCCACGGAGGGGAACTAACAAGAGAAAGTTTGAGAACCACCCAGAATTTTGTAGCTGAGATGCTGAACATGACTTAGCAAGGTCATTTTTATCAAACAAATTCAGATACTGGAGTTTGAATTTTTATGATTTTTAAAATACACATTCTCTAGTGTTCAGTGTTTCCATCTCATATTACTGAAGAGATAGATGGATCTCTCATCATTCATAGCATATATTATTCATGAAGCACAGTGTGTTCATCTTTAAGTGCATTATATCTTGAAATTTAGATAAATATTCTGATATTAGAATCCTCACAATCTCTGGTGATGAAATCTAGTAAACCTATGACTGGTGGAAAATCAAAGGCTTGGGATAATGCCCAATTATTGTAATACCAGCAGTCAGAATAGAACAAAACATGCACTTTCTTGTTTCTATGACAACCACATATGGAAATTTCTCATTTCCAACTAGGCACACACACACAAAATAAAACCAATAGACTTCATAAAGTATAATTCTGTTATTTTTTAAAATTATAATTGATTTTTTGATTCAAAAGTACATGTTTCTCAAATATAAATATCTATATTTGTTTTTATGTAATCAGAGAAGAAATCTTATACATCTTCAAATTCCTTTGGAAATCCTAAAAGAGGGAATATATATATGTATGTGTGTGTATATATATATATATTTGAATCTTTATGATTTTTATGATTTTTAAAATATGCATTCTCTAGTGTTATATATATATGTTATATATACAGAGAGATAATGTGTGAGTACATTTTATATATATACACATATACATATATATATACATACATACATATATATTTCTACCTTCTTTATTGTGTGTCCCTGTAAGATGTCAAATATTCAATGCAATAAAGCCTCCATCAGTTATGACCATATAAAATTGTAGGAGCTTTTGAGTTGATAGCTGTTATCTCATCCTGAACACAATAATTTTACGTATATCCCAGTGCTATAGATGTGTGTGTGTGTGTGTGTGTGTGTGTGTGCGTGCGTGCACATGACGTAGAGATGGAACAGATTACTAACCAAAATGTTCTCTACTCTTTATTATGAATCTGTGTCTTCCCAATCCTACCAAATCTTTTTTTTCCCCCACGACTATCAGAATGAAATTTTCTTTATTTCATTCAGTGGGATAAAGACCTGCTTGCCACACTCTGCAGTATGCCATGTTCCTACTGTATGGATATTTCTAGATGATTTGGCAGCTGGGAAGTTTTGTTCTGTTTTGTTTAACTAACCAGGCTTCAAAATTCCTTAGTATTCCTTTTCATTATGTAGGTAATGCAGATTTCATGCTCGGGGAAGTTACATAGTATACACAGACACCTGTGGAGCAGCCTAACAATCCACATGAATACATAAGAAACATTAAAGAGAAAATAGTGCAATATTACAGATTCTGGGAATAATGGTTCATATTATAGAGGTAGAAGAAATACTTTAATGCCTACTTTTTTCTAATTATTGGGTTGTTGGAAAAGTCATGATCTACTTTTTTCTATGCAAAAATGCATCAAGACTTTGCTGACGCCCAATACTAAGTTGACCAAATGGAATGTTCAAACATTTTTATTTTGTGAACGTGGTAATTCCATTGGGCTGGATCTGTTACTATCCTTTGCTTTTACTCTGGGTGCCTGAAGCCGACTACTGTGATACCTGACAACAGCCTCCTATTATGATCATCTTGGACTCCAGAGCTTTTATTTCCTCTGCTTTCTTCACAGATTGACTGCCCCTTCCCCAGCCTCTTCTGAGAGAATGTTCTCTCACAACATCTCTCATTGTGAGTAGAATAACATTCTTTAACCTATGTAAGTTTCAGCTTTCTGCCTCGGTCCGTCAGACTGACTTCACACTAGAGATATCTATTCCAAAATCTCATTTTTGAAATGCTCTAATGAAAACAGCCTGGGCTTTCATAAGTCATGTTTGAAGGCTGTACCTTCGCAATAGTTCAAAGGCACTTTACTTCCCAGATACCTAGATCTATATGAAGTTCCTTACTTCACATACTGTGGGAGAAACTGAGGGATAAATTCTTTAACTCCTCAAAATGTATTACCCCATGGGAGAAGCTAAGGAATAACATCTTAATTCAAACCTGAGTTTTAGACTTTCAGAAGGAGTTTTCCATGTCCTTTGTCATAGAAGGTGGTGGCAGTTTCCTGGCTTCTAACTGAAGCAATATTTGAAAGAGAGCTGTCAGTCTTTGTCATAACTCAAGCCTTAGATTTGCTTTCATAAGGTCCTATCCTAGGATTTAGCCCAAGGAGCCTTGTGGGTATGAAAAATGGCAATATACTTGAGTTTTCCATGAGAACTCTTTTGACTAGATTGTGATCAACTTTGTGATCTGGTTATCTCCTGAAAATTCTCTTATCTATATTTCATATCATCCACAAGCTTCAACATAGATGACACTTAAAAAATTTTTCCAAATTCACTACTCCTAGATCCAAGATCCTGGGAAATATGTTTACTTACAAAGCAGGGAAATGGCAGATGTGGCTGGCCAACGAAACTTATGATGTGACTTCACATAGATAGTCACCCAATGATTTGCCTTACAAACATGATGAAGACCACAGAAACATAAAAAGAAACAGCACAACTCTACTGATGTTGGAGATAATTGTACAAATAATAGAGATGAAAGAAAGGGTGTACATTAAGGGCTCTTTCTACCCTAAATATTAAGTTGCACTAAATAGAATAATCACACATTTCTATTTTACAGAAATTACAATTCAAGAGGAAATTAGAGTGTTATAGGTTGTTATAACCCATATAACCCATGAGTAAGGAGTAAGGGACAGTTGGCTCTCCAAAAAATAAAACCAAAAAAAAAAACCAAAAAAAAACTAGATATACAATCGTATATCTACTCCAGCCTCAAAATTTCCATCATATCTGTTATTCCAATTAGAAAGGAAAACTGGATGTATAGCATTTGTGTGTGACATTCGATTTGATACCAGAAGTTATGTGCCTTCAGTGCATTGTACCATGCATGACCAAAGCACTCTGTTGCATCTTCGGTCATCAGAAAAGTCATGATATATTTTTTGTGTTTTTCTGTGAAAAAATGTATTATGGGTTTTCTGATGACCAAATAGATTCTTGTTTTGTCAATGAGACCTTAATAAGTGTGCTGCAAGCTGTGGCTTAAAAGGTGGCTGTATAAGAGGTCTTCAAAAATTCATGAAAAAGAATATTATGAAAAAAACTATACATTCACTAAAAACGTTGCATGAAAATAAACTCAGTCTAACTTGTTATAAAAGGTCTGAACAGGATCTAGTTGGAAGCACTAAGAAGGGTAAAAGAGCAGTTTGAAAAGAGCCCCTAGGGGAGCAACATGAATTCCGCTAAATCAAGAACAGAAATCAAATATATGATGAAATGTAGGTGGAAGAATGGAGAAATCTTGATGCTTCAAGAAAAGTTTATGGGGACAATATGCCAAATACAAAGCAGTTGACAAATGGATGAGTCATTTTAAGATGGGACAAAACAATGCTGAAGATGACATCTGCCGAAGCAGAACACATCAATTTGCAAGAAGAAATTTAATCTTATTCCTCCCATAATTGAAATAATGGATTAATAATGGAAACATAGCCAACACCATAAACATCTCAACTGATTAAGTTTACACGATTTTGATGAGAAATTAAAGTTGGGCAAGCTTTATTCCCAGTAGATAGTCTTACAGCTTTATCTACTTCTGAAAGAAACAATATAATGCCCTTTGGTCTCTGTAGCAGTGTAGCTGTTGTCTAATGTACTGCTTTTTCTTCAGTGTTTAATCTATTTTTTAAAATTTTACATTCATTCACTGTGTATCATTACAGCATACAAAATGAATTCTCCCATCCAGAATACACTGAATATTGTCCCAATCTAAGATATTGCTATACCTATTATCTTCAACAGATAATTTTCCATGTTGTGTTTCTGAACTGTTTTAATTCTTAATTTTTCCCTTTTGATTCCCTCCCTCTCACCCTTTTGCCATTTCCCACCTTCCTCCCACACTGTTTCTGATATGACAGTTGCTCTTTATGTTTATTCTGTTATTTATTTATGTATTTTCATTTACATCATCACAGTGTGCAATACGGTTTTTCCAGCATGAATACAGTGTCTTTTAGTCTAATGCACTTCTATGAGCTGATATTGAAGCAATTTCTAGTCTCTGCAGTCATGAGTTTTTCTCTTGTTTCCAAATCTCCAAAATTATCTTATAAAGTGAAAATATTTAAATTCTAAAATCCACATGCTATAATATTTAGCTTATCTAAGGTGCTCAGATGATTAAAAAAAAAAGACTTCTGAGATAAAAGTCCTCATAATTTTTCTAAAATAGACAATGTCTTTGGAATTTGCCTGTTTTTAAGGAAAGCATGTATAAATCTTGATGAATGTAACAAATTAATTAAAAAATGCTTACAAAATGGCATATGTAATTGATAGAATGTAGGCAAATGTGGTTCCAGAGAAAGTCATTCTGTGTGTTAATCTATTTTATCCCTGATCTTAGTTTTCTTTTTTGTTTTTTGTTTATTTGTTTGTTTTGCCCTTTGTGTGCTGGTATCTATTCTCTCACTTGTTTTTTGTTTAATATCTTTCTAGCACATCACAGGGAGAAAAAAAAAAAAAGCAGTCACTTTCTCTGTTTAGTTTAAACAAAAAAGTAGAGGCAATCCAGCTTGGGTGGATCATTCTGTGGTATAATGACCACAGCTCTGAAAGCCATATCATCAACTCAGATTCCTGGGTTAGCGTGGAAACATGCTGGGCACACATGGACACTCAAGAGCCTGATGAGCTGGAAGGCTGGGGAAAGGGGATTGCAGGGTGACAAGACCCTTGAAAGGGTGCTCCTCCTCTTTCTCTCATTTTCCCAGCCATGCATATGCATGCACTATCCATTAAGACTTATAAAAAAAAAAAAAAGAAAGAAAGAAAGAAAGAAAAGAAAAGAAAGCAAGAGAGGAACGAAAGGAAAGGAAAACAAAGGAAAAGGAAGAAAATAAATACATGTGAAAAGGATAGGACTCTGTGTCTGTTTGAATGACATACCCAGCTTATACCAGTCACTGTAACCAGGAAGATTAAATGCTCAAAAGGGTGTCCAGGGTCACATATATTGCACCTGTAGTGAGAAGGAAGAGTACAATTTATTACAGCATTAAAACTTATAAATGAGGAGGAGATGACACCTCAAAGAAATGGTAGAAAAAGACATAATCATACATCTCCTGTAGCCTCAAACTTCCTGTCATATCTGGTATCCCAATTTTGTCTCTTTGCTGTAATATTAGGTTTGCCTTCTCAAAAAAAAAAAAAAAAAATGAATTGAGAGGGTTTAGCTGGCTTTAAGATACTCTGAGTCCCTGAGATAACAAAGCTCAGATTGGCCACCAGTGCCCCAAACTTGGCTTAACTACTAGGCTTAATTGATTTTAATGATGGGAAGTCTTTTTTTTTTTTTTATTTAACTTTATTTAATTTGTCCAGAGAATGACAGAGTCGGGGGAGAGTAAAAAAAGCAAGCCACC
This sequence comes from Tupaia belangeri chinensis, assembly GCF_000334495.1. Taxonomy (NCBI): domain Eukaryota; kingdom Metazoa; phylum Chordata; class Mammalia; order Scandentia; family Tupaiidae; genus Tupaia; species Tupaia belangeri. The sequence goes on along the minus strand of NW_006206145.1, from coordinate 526,136 downwards.
AGGTCTAGGACTCAAACCATTGCTAGCCATGTGGGAGTCCAATGCCCCCAGCCACCACAACACCTGCTGGCCTGGTGTACTTTTAAAAAAATTTTTATATTGTTATCATAATCTTGTTTATATTACATTGAATCACATAAAACTTTACAGTGTATTGCATTTCTATTTCCAGAAGGAATACTATTCATATCAGTCAATACAGACATTAAAATCCCCATCATCCAATAGCTTTTCATTTTTTTCCAGATTATTATTATTATTCCATTTTTTAAATTTAATTGTATATTTTTATTTATTTATTTTTGGAGAGTTTTATTTTATTTTATTTTATTTTATTTTATTTTATTTTATTTTTGCTATAGGGCACCACCAAACAGACAGAGACAGAGAGACAGAAACTGAGAAATCAGCCCTCCAGGAGGGGATGGCCACACCGCCATCCCTTCTCCTCCATTCTCCACTTGGGATCTTGGGCACGCACGCACACGCGCCCGGTGTGAGTTTTAAGCCACCAGGTCCAGTTTGCAAACCGTAGTCGACTACATGGGAGTCCAGCAACATAGCCATTATGCTAACTGCTGGTCCCAATTATTTTTTTAAAACATTCAATGGTGGGGAATCTTAACTCAGTCCTCAGACCTTTCTTTCTGTGGGAGAGTTTGGGAGATTGTGGTATATAATAATCTCAAAAGTAAGGAGGACAAAAGAGAGATAAAGTGGAAATGTTTAAATAAAAAAAAAATATACTTGAGGTATATCAGTTCAAATTTGAATCTTATTACCTATAAGCTTCTTTATTTTTTTTACCACATTTTCCCATAAGAATACTTCCATTATTCATTCAAGTTTCTCCTCTGTGAAAACATGCAAAAGGCCCATTTTACTATTTAACCAACATCAACCATTTTTGATGGAATGGTGGGCTAAAACTTCCACACAATGGATAACAAAAGCTAGGATAAGAAAACCTTGTATTTTGAAATGATGGGTTATAATATTGCAGAGTTCTTTTTGGGTCACATCTTATCAAATAGACTTAAATAATATTTTCATAGACTTTTCTTTCTAAGCAAACAAATTATTAGAATCTCTGAAAATTGTGACTTGTACAGAATTAAGTTGGGCAAGGCATATAAAAACACATGTGCTTTTGTATTCATGTGTATGTGTGGATACACACACACATGCATATGGGGTGATGTGGGTAGACAGAGTTAGACCATTTTAATTTAGTAGATAACTTTTATATATGGAAGTAATTTCTTTAAGTGGACAAGATAAAGTTGGGCAAAGAAAAAATATGATATTGTTCAACTATATTGGCTAATTAATGTGCACTATTATTGATTATTCAGACACTAAAAGGGTCAGAACAAGCCAACTACAAATATTAACATGGTTTAATTAAAATTGATCATTAATTCTTGAAGAAATATCAAGCAAGATATACAAAGACTCCTTTTATGTTACTTTCTACTAAAGCCAAAGGAAAGGAGATTCAAATGATGAACAATGGTTACAAGGGTAATGTCTGCTCTGCCCATCCTTTATGTTTGTTTTGTTTTGTTTTGTTTTCAGTCACAATTTAGATGTTATCAAGCCTTTTGTCCAAATCTCTCCATCAATGTACAATCACTTTTTGATGAATATGCTTTTGATATTTTGTTTGTGTTACCCTTTCTGGTAACACCAATAGACAACAATTGCTGTTTTCCAAAAACAAGTATACTGTACGATGCTCTGCTTCCTTTCTTATGATAATGTCATCACTCTGGGAAGGCAGTCTATAAATAGAGACAGCACGCTAGCTCCGGGGCTCATTTTTGTTCTCTTATGATGAATTCCACAGTGCTGTCAAAATAAAATCCAATCTCCCAGTAAGATATAAACTCATGAACTCTTTCACATATCTTGCTATTTTGTATGCTACCCCTATATGCTATGAGTTTTTGATGACTAGAAAGGAACTTTGCATTCCACATCTTTCAAACTATTGTATTTTTATAGCCAAAAAATTGAAGCAATAAGTTGCTCCATATATATTTGTGGGTTTAGAAGAAAATAACTGGTAACTGATAGAAGATCAGATATTTCTTCAAATCTACCTCTACTTAGTAAAGACAATGTTCTACAACTCAGTAAGGTATTCTACCATCTGGTTAAGTTATGTTTAATGTACACCAATGTGCTTCCCTTTCTACTACTATTGAGTTGCATAGAAGAAAATATGTTATGACTCTCTTTACCTATTATTTTCATGTAAATAAACTCATTTTAACCTTGGCAAAGCTAATATTTGGTGTCTCTAGCCTTCCTATTTATTGTCTTTTGGTGGACCAAGTACTTTCTTTCTCTCTCTCTCTTTCTCTCTCTCATTTCCTACTTATAATTCCACAGCTAATTAAATTCTTGCCTACTTAGTTTTCTCTATTAAAACTTATTTAAGGGGATGTGGTGGTTAAGATGCTAGACTCTCACATTGTAGACCATGATTCAAGTCACAGACCTGGTGGCATGAAAATTAAGCTGGGTACATGTGCATGAATGCCCAAAATCCAGATGGAGAACAGAAAAGATGGGATTGTGGCATGGCTCTCCCCACTGGGGATGATTTCTTATCTTCTCACTGTCTTTCTCCCCAGCAAATGTATGTGCCCTATGGCAAAAATCATTTTTTTTAAATGTATTTATTTTTAAAAATATGTATTGAATACCTTATGTTCCAAATACAGTAGTATAAATGAGATAAATATCTTACCTAATAAAAATCTACTATCTACAAGGAAAAAGCTATGCCATTATTGAGGTATAATACAATTGTTATTTGGTTGTTGTTTTAAATTACATATTTTATTTTTACCTATTCATAGTCAAAGTATTTTCTCTCACTGGGATGACCGTTTTGTTTTCTCAGAAGCAGATGTAATCAAATATAGGTCATATATTTTTTTCTTTACGGTAGTACCAGATGAAATAAGTTGGAAAAGTCATGTATAGGACAAACTCTGAAAAAAATTAAAATACATAAATAATTTTTCTACCCCTTGCTGAGTGTCACAAACTCTCATAAGATATGGAATAAATACCAAGACATTCTACACAAGAATTTCTCAGCCTTGAATACTTCAAATGGGTTTTTATTTAACTTTTCCATTAAGAATATAAAAATGTTACACATTTCATGAGAAATCTTAAATGGAGACCAGTAGTTGGTATAGTGGTTAAAGCACTGGACTTCCACATAGCTGACTGCGGTTCTAGTACTAGACCCAGCAGTTTGAAACTCATGCCAGTCACGTGTGTCTGTATGCCCAAATTCCTGAGAGGAAGAATGGAGAAGAAGGGATTGTGGCATGGCCATTCCTCCTGAGGGGTGATTTCTTGCTTTCTCTCTGTCTCTTTCTGTCTCTTGGTGAGCACACATGCCCTCTTACAAAAATCTCTCTTAAGAAAAAAAAAAAAGGGATATACTTAAATGATCAGCTTTGTAAGGTTTAAAGATTAGTGTCTATAAACAATGTTATTCTGTGGATTAAAGTAATTAAGAACAAGTGAATTTTCTTACAGGAAGCTCCTGATTGTGAAGGATGAATTTCAAGCACACATTATTTTTTTACTCATTGATGTATGAGAAGTGATTTATTTGAACTACATACATATGAGGGGAGAAATAGTACCTGAGATCAGAGTTAAGATTATTTCCAATTCGCAGCCTGCTTCTGGTCCTCTGCCTCAACATAGAGAAAAGCTTATCTGCTTCATTTGAAATTTAATTATTCAGATCAATGTAAGCAGATAATTTAAGTAATTTAGGATGACCTATGATGTTTGTTTGTAGAGTGAATTATTTTGCCTAAATTATTTGGCAAATTGGTTCAGCCCATTATGTCATAATGTGTTCCATTTAAAATTGTTCCCATTGTATATCTATGAACTATTAAACAAGCCATTTATTTTCTAAATGTAATAATTTCAAATTTTAATTTGATATAAAATAATAGATCTACATTTATTAACCCTAGAAAATAGATGATTTTATATATATATATACGCACACATATATATATTTGTGTTTTTTAACTAATATTTTATCTCTTTCCCATAATGTAAAATTCATAGTTTTGTTCACTGTTTTCTTTTCTTTTTTTTTTTTTTTGGAGAGGTTTTTGCTATAGAGCATGTGCACTTGCCAGACAGACAGAGAGAGAGACAGAGAGACAGAAAGTGAGAAATCACCCCTCAGGGGATGGTCACGCCGCAATCCCTTCTCCTCCATTCTCCCCTCAGGATCTTGGGCACGCATGCACATGCACCCAACTTGAGTTTAAGCCACCGGGTCTGGGACTCGAACCACGATCAACTACGTGGGAGTCCAGCGACACAGCCATTACGCTAACTGCTGATCCCAGTTTTGTTCACTGTTTTACATCCAGTGTATAGAACCTTGCTTGCCGTGAATAAGCATTTATAATATTTTGTGAAAAGAACATAAAAAAAGGAAAAAAAGGAAGGAAGGAAAGAAAAATGAAAGAAAGAATTAGGAATTGCTATATGCAGAAGTCTAGGACTCAGATGTATGGTTGTTCAATTTCTATCCAAAGGGCTCTACTAGTTATATATTCTTTCTTTTTTATTTTTAAAATTTACGAGAGGATGTATGTGCTTGTCAGATAGAGACAGAGAGGCAGAGAATGGGGGAGAAGGATTTGGTCCTGCCACAATACCATCTACTCCATTTCTCTATCCCGGAGGGATTTGGGCCAGGTACATACTGGGCATGTTTTTCCCATGGGTCTGGGGCTCAAATTGCCTGGTCAGTCAGGTGGGTTAGATCTCCGTTAACCACTAGACGCTAGGTCCAGCGCAGTTTTATATTCTTGAGTTCGAAACATGCCAGAGTGGTAGTAAGAAAACGATTCGTAGAGCAGAGAATTTTCTTCATCATCATTAATTATATAGCACTGTTTTTCCTACTTTCAACAGGTAACCAAGTATGGTTAGTTTAGTGAGACTTCTCTTTATACAGAACTCTGTGATCATATCATTAACATTCTCGACTTCCAAGTTCCCTTACCAAAAAAGAAAAAAAAAAAAAAAAAAGTCATACACCAAGGAAGAGAAATCTTGGCAGTAAATTTTCTCAAATCTATCAGTTTTTAGCAAATTTAAAGGTTTATTCACCAGCCAGGAGTTTTAGTGACTTCTATAATACATTGCATACTTGGTATTACTTGAGGCAACCTGTTCTAGCTTGGAAAAATAATCATTCAAAATATCGTCCTTATATTGAGAAACAATAAAGAAAAAAAGGCATACTTTTAACTTGCCTGAGTTTGGCTTCCCAGAACAATGCTACCAAAACGACTTCTGTATCCAAACCTGGCTTTGCTACCTGAAACTAAGTATGTGTCAATTTGCAAGAAACAATTAAAACTTTGTGTCTTGAAATAAAAAGGAATTTCAGCAAAAAAATTGAATTGTCTCAATTGGGGAGGTGTCCCGACCCGGGGGGACAGCCGAACGGGTTTCTTGAGTGAAGGAGTGAGAGCCAGGGCAAGCAGCGTAGTGTTACAGCTCCGAGACGACAGTGTCGTCCGTTTATTGTGGGCAGCAGGGTACAGCACAGAGACGACGCAGTGTCACAGCTCTTAAAGGTTGCGTCGTCTACTGTGAGCAGCACGGAGACGACGCGGTATCACAGCTCTTCAGGGTCGTCCGGAGACGATGTAGTGTTACAGCTCTTCAGGGTCTCCCAGGTCGTCTGGAGACGATGCAGTGTCAGCTCTTCAGGATCTTCAGGGTCGTCTGGAGACTGCACGGTGTTTCAGCTCTTCAGGCTCTTCAGTTGTCGTCTTCCTGGTCGTCGTCGTCTGGCTACTGTGGGCCAGGCATCGTGGTTATATACACTCTGGTGGGTTGTAAACGGTGGGCCGTGATTGGTTGTTAACGGTGGGCCCTGATTGGTTGTTAACGGTGGGTTATGATTGGTTGCTTTTGGACCAATCATGAGGTGCAGGATATGCAAATTTGAGGGATTCTAGTAGTCAATCAGAGCAAGGTTTCAAAGGTCAGGTTTTTGGAAGGGAACCAATCATGGTAACTGTTTGCTCTCTGAGAAACCTCGGCAGACTCGCTGGTGCGCAGCCTCCCACAGGGAGGTAATCATAATAAAGAAGTGAAGAAATACAAAAAGTTGTTTAACCATCCTTTCCAGCTCACCTTGGATGACATCATCTACCTTTACAGAAAAATTTCCAATGTAGAGTTTCCAGAAAATTACTCTTCCTGTTCATAGTGTGACCCTTCAGGATTATAATCAAGAGAATGTAGAGCTGCTTCACCCCTGAGAGTTCCTAGCCCCCGTCAACACAAGAAATTCTGAGTAATTTTTCAGCCATTATTTCTATCATATCAAATACTATGATTTTTTTTAAAAAAATAATTATTTATTCACTCTATTTATTGTTATTATTACCATTTTATTTACTATAGGGCACACATGATCACCAGAAGCAGAGGGAGGGAGGGAGGGAGGAAGAGGGATAGAGCAATCAAGCCACCAAGTCCAGGTCTCAAATCACAGTTGACCATGTGGGAGTCTAAGTGCCTTAACCACCGTGCCACCTCCTGGCCCCCATACAATGATTTTCAGTCACAATAAAAATAAATAAATAAGTCTTTTCCTTTCTACATCTCATCTATACAGGATAACTACTTTGCCTATGATTTTCTTCAATTGAATCCCTCTGACATTTTTTAAATATATCCACCCAAATTTTTATTTGTCTTGGTACAGTAAAATAATAAAATGTACTAAGAAGAAAATTAATAATATCAAACACAATAACTCACAATACTGTATAATCAATTTATAAATCAATTTAACCAGTATCAGGCAAGTTAGATAAGAACTAACATGTCATTTCTGCCAATAGGCAATTCATAATATTTTAACCTTGCTTGAATAAGAAATTGTTTTTTTCTGGGCACCAGCAGGTGGTGTGGTTGTTAAGGCAGGTGGAGCCCACATGGCTGACTACATGATGTGGATGACATACCTGGCAACTTGAAAAATACACCAGAACCATGTGTGGGCTTACCCCAAAACTTGAGAGGAAAATAGAAAAAAAAAGGGATTATGGTGTGGCCATCCCCTTGGGGAGAAGGATGCTCTCTCACTTTCCCTCTATTTCTCTCTGTTTCTTGTCTATCTCTAAGGAGTACACACACTTTAGTCAATAAATAAATAAACAAATTTCCTTTAAAAGATACTGCTTTCTTTGGAAAGTTTTTCAAGAGAATTCTACTTATTTTTCTATTCTACATGTAATATGGTAATATTGACCTCTGTCTAGAAGTAGTGCTTTATCTCTGCTCTCTTGCTATGACATATTAGTCTTTGATCCTTAGACAGAAACTCTACCAACACCAAAGTTGAGGCTGTTCAATAAAAGCTATCCTCTTCTCCAATGTTTGAGGTTACCAATCTGTCATCTAGTCAAGATGATTCTTGAATAATCCAATGCTCTTTAAAGACATTTGTACCTGGATAAATTCTTTCCTCCACCTCAAATTGTCATTATCCTATAAGATTTCATTGGCCATATAGTTCACACAGTGTTACCTTCTAGATTCTTAGATCCTCAGGATTATTGTCTGTGGATTCATGGTACCTATTTCCATTTTAATTTGTCCACTAATGCTTACCATATATACATACATAACATGATACCATATATCTTAATGAGCAAACAGTACTCCTGTTGAAAATCAAAATGCACACTTTTAATTGTAATACCTTTAATATATACCCTTATACTGGAAACTGTTTGTATTACAAATAGTAATGCTGTTATCAAGACTATAGTTCCTGGGACCAGCAGTTGGCATAATGGCTATGTCGCTGTACTCGCACGTTGTTGACCGAGGTTTGAGTCCCGGACCTGGTGGCTTAAACTCATGCCGGGCGCATGTGTGTGTGTGCCCAAGATCCCGAGAGGGGAATGGAAGAGAAGGGATTGCGGCGTGGCCATCCCCCCTAGGGGATGATTTCTCGCTTTCTGTCTCTCTGTCTCTCTCAGTCTGCCTGGTGAGTGCACGCGCCCTATAGCAAAAACCTCTCCAAAAAAAAATAAATAAATAAAAAATAAAAAATAAAATAATAAGAAAAGACTATAGTTCCTTAACTTAATTATTTATAAAACTACCAATATACCCATGCATCCATCTACTTTCTGTCCAGACATCCTTTTATATCCTACAAAATCACGTGTTACATAATTTCAACTGTATTTTTTTAATAATACCTTCATGTTATGTCTCCTGATTTCCTGGCAAAACTATGGACCTAGACCAACCCATTCTTTTAATTTAGTGAATATAGTGTAATTATTAACCTTTGTATTGACAATTTGTATAAGGAAGATGTAAAAGAGAGCTTCAAAAAAAAAACAGGATAGAAAGAAACTTAAACATGAACTAACACTTAATAGTCTATGGCAGAAGTATTATGCTAAATAGATTAATTTTTATTATTATTTTTTGGATTGTAGTGGATACAATTGAACTTGTAGCACTTTGATTTTAAATGTCAAGTTTCATAATTTATAGTTAAAAATAATCCTATTCTAGAGAATCATATTCCAATTGGATTTTTTTTTTTTTTTTTTTTAGATTTTTACCACAGCACACATGCACTTACCAGGGACACCGAAAGAGAGGGAAAGTGAAAAATCATCTCACAGTGGAAATGATCATGCAACCACAATTTCTTCTCCTCTTGTCCTCTATTCTCCTCTAGGGTGGGATTTGGAGCATGCTTACACATGTACCTGGCATATTTTTCAAGTCACTATGTCCAGGTCTTAAACCATGGAGTTGGTTGTGTTGGGTCCAGTGTCTTAACCATCACTCCACCAGCTGGCTCAGGATTTTTTTTAATATCATGTTTGTTGTTTATTTATTTTTTAAAGTGGTTTTTGCTATAAAGTGTGTGCACTCACTAGAGAGACAGAAAGAGACAGAGAGAAAGTGAGAAATCACTCCTCCCCCAAGGGCGATGGCCACAATACACTCCCTTCTCCTCCATTCTCCTCTCAGGATCTTGGGCACATATGCACACGGGCCCAGTGTGAACTTTAAGTCATTGGGTCCATTACACGAACCATAGTCGACTATCTGGGAGTCCAGTAACATAAACATTACACCATCTGCTGGTCCCCAGGATTGTTTTTTAATTCATCAGAGGACATGTACGCTCACCAGTGAGAGTAAGAGAGAGAATTAGAAAGCATACTTCCATGGGGGATGGTCACATTGCAAAATCTTTTTGCCCACATATCCCTCCTGTCAGGAGTTTGGGTACATATACCCACAAATCCTGAACATTTTTGAAGCTGCTGGGTCTGGAGCTCAAACTGCACAGTTGACCATGTGGGATTTAACTGCCTTTACCACCACACCATTGGCTGGCCCAGATTTTTTTTTTTTTTTGAGCACATAATACTTAGAGTTTATAATTTGAATAAAATAATCTTTATATAATTTGTAAAATAATAAAAGTAAATTTGGAAGAATTATTTTAAATATTACTAAATTTAAAACAGTTGGATTGTAAAGAAAAGCATAGGCTTATTAATTTTGTCTACCTTTATAGGACAGATATCAATGAATAACTTCAATGTGCTAGGTATTTTTCTAAATGTAATGGATTGAACAGTGAGACATACAGAACTCAAGGTCATTCATTTCATCAAAATTATAATCTAGTATTCAGGAGACAGAAGCATGAATTAATAATAATAGAAAACCAAAACAATTTCCAATGGTTTTAAATTCACCTCAAAAGAAACCCAACATGGTATAGTAGATAATATGATATGAAAAGTTACCTTTTACTTACTGATCATGAGAACCTCATTTGAGTTGAAAGTTGAATTGTCACAAGAAAAAAGTTCTGTGAAAATTTGAGCATATCATTCAGGCAGAGGAAACAAACTGTACAAATGGCCTTAGAAAGCAAGAGATTGGTATGGTCAAAGAATTATAGAAGCGCCATTTGTGGGTCAGCAGGAGGCATGGTGATTAAGACATCAGACTCCTTTGTTTTTGGCCATGGTTTGATTCCCAGACCCAGTGGTATGAAAATCATTCTGGGTATGTGTACGTGCATGTCCAAAAATCCCAAGAGTAGAATGGAAGAGAAGAGATTGCAGTGTGGCCATCCCCCCTGGAGGGTGATTTCTCACTTTCTGTCTCTCTATCTCTGTCTCTCCAGTGAGCACATGTACCCCTGAGCAAAAAATCTAAAAAAAAAAGTCCCATTTGTCATGGTATAGTGAGCCTGAAGAAGTGATACTATAAAATGAGACGTAGAAAACTACAGAGTCTAGGTATGTTATGGACCATTGGTAGTGGCCTAAACCTACGGACTGTGGAGCATAAAACTAAAGTATAGCAGACCTAATTTACATGTTATATATCAATTATGCACGCTATTCATAATTATCAGTTATGTAATAGTACATAAACATATGCTATTTTTTGGAAAATATACCACACTCTAACCATAGGTAAAGATGAATGTTTCCATTTTTAATGTTGCTGTTTTGTTTTTATTTGCCGAAAGATAAATGTGCTCACCAGTGAAAGAGAGAGTGAAAACTCACCCACTGTGGGGAATGTCCCACCACAATCCCTTCTCTTCTCTTTTTCTCAGCATTTTTGGGCATGCACACACATGTTCACTGCATCATTTTTCAAGCCACTAGACCTGAGACTTGAAACACTAGGTCAGCCATGTGGGATCCAATATCTTAACCACCAAACCGTAGACTGACCCAGGATCAATGTTTATACTTCTATAAATTAAATGGATAGGTGGCTAGATTAATAGCAAAATATTCTAATAAAAGTTATGTTAATGCATTATTTTACTTCACTTTAATAAATGTTAAAAATGATAATAGAAGTATAAGGTGAAGTAACTCTAACTTTTAGTAATGTAATGTTAGCTTAGATATAGACAACTTTTCCTAAATATAACATATCAGAAGAAAAATTGAAAACATATTTAATAGAGCTACTCAAATAGTTTTGTAATATCCATTTCTGATGGTTATCCATATGGGAAAACAATAAGCAAAATGTGGACCTAGTTATGTAACATTGATGATGGGGTGCTGCTACGTGGAGCTGGAGGGTGTTGAAATATGGGCTCTGGGTTCTCTGCTTGGGTCTGCCTGGGCATGCCCTCTATCCTGGCTGGCTGCAGGGTTTGGGGGAGAATTACAGCATGAGGGAAACTTTTGAGGTTCTATCCCTCTCTTTCTGTCTCATGAAAGAAAGAAATAAGCTATTTTTAAAAGGGGGAAAATGTTTATTGCATAAAACCAAAAATCAACAAAACAAATGAGATCTAATTCTGAAAAACAACAAAAATGTAAAACCTTTAGGAGAAATGAAGATGATAATTAATGTAACCATAAGGAGGCAAAATTTTTGTGTTTTTGCAAGATGAATGAGAGAGTTTTCAAAAGTTCATGGAGGGAACCAGCAGTTAGCGTAATGGCTATGTCGCTGGACTCCCACGTAGTCGACCGCGGTTCGTGTCCTGGACCCGGTGGTTTAAAACTCATGCCGGGTGCGTGTGCGTGCGTGCCCAAGATCCCGAGAGGAGAATGGAGGAGAAGGGATTGTGGCGTGACCATCCCCCCTGGGGGGTGATTTCTCGCTTTCTGTCTCTATGTCTCTCTCTGTCTGTCTGGCGAGCGCACGCACCCTACAGTGAAAATCTCTCAAAAAAAAAAAAAAAAGTTCATGGACAATGTCTATGATGATGAAACTATGCTTGAATAGCAAAATTCTTTTTGTACTTTAATTCAAATTTGTCACAAGCTTTCTGGTGTCCTTTCATTGAAAGCCTAATTCATGAAGCATATACTTATGCAAAAAAGTTCATTTCTCTATATAATAAAATACCTTGACAATGTGTAAATAGACATGACTGACTTGCAGTAAATACTTACAAAATACATAATTAATAAAAGCAAAGAATAGGAAAGGCAACTCAGACAGGTGAAAAAAACAGAATATTGTTGAGCTTTAACACTAGTTCAACCCACTCAATATATACTGAATGTCAGCACGTTATGGCCAAAACTGAATGATTAGAAGGTGTAAAAGCATGGTGAGTGATGATGATACTGGAGAAGTGTGGGAGGAGGATGGGAAGTGGGGCAGGGTAAGAGGGAGAGAATCAAGGGGAACAAAAAAGAAGAAAAACATTGGGAACCAACAGTTAGCGTAATGGCTGTGTCGCTGGACTCCCACGTAGTCGACCGCAGTTCGAGTCCTGAACCCGGTGGCTTAAAACTCACGTCGGGTGCGTGTGCGTGCGTGCCCAAGATCCTGAGAGGAGAATGGAGGAGAAGGGATTGCGGCGTGATCATCCCCCCTAGGGGGGGATTTCTCGCTTTCTGTTTCTATGTCTCTCTCTGTCTGTCTGGCGAGTGCCCGCGCCCTATAGCAAAAAACCTCTCAAAAAAAAAAAAAAAAAAAAAGAATGACATTAAAGGGACCCAAAATGAAAAAAAAAAAAATTATAGTAATATCTTTGGACCAATATGCAGTAAATTCATGATGTGAAAATTCATTCGGTATACTGTAATGATTCACAGTGATTGAGTGAAAAAAATTACTTAAAAAAAGGCAAATTAAGTTTTCTTATAAATAACCTGAGTGAAAATATAAAATGAATATAAAATTATTTTTATACCACTCTCTATACAGTGAGGAAATGAGAAGCATGAGTACTCACATATTGCTATTGGGAGTACAAATTTGCATAACCATTTCTTTTTTTTGAAATTTTAAACATTTAAATTCATTTATTCACATTCATTCACTATAAATCATTAAAGCATAGGGATTTTCCATCCAGAATACACTGTATATTGGCTCAGTCAAGCACATCAACATACATGTTATTGTCAACAAATAATTTTCCATTTCTTGTTTCCTGTATATTTTGCTTTTTTTTTTTTTCCCATCCTTGATTCCCTATCTCTCACCCTCTGCCATCTCCCACCCTCCTCCCACACTGTCTCTGGTACCCATGGTTGATTTCTATGCCTTGCCCTCCCCCTACCTTTTATTGATTCACTAAAGATCTTAATTAATGTAAATATTTCCAATAGCAAGTGCAGCTGATATATACATATCCTTGAACACAAGTCTGACTTCAGGCATAAACCTCAGTGAGTAGAATGAACATAGTGTAGCACATAGCTGGGGTTATATAGCTTACTGTAGTCCTCAAATAGGTATTTTTAATGCATTTTTTTCATTTTAGGAAAATAGTTTTTGTGTTTTTTTCCTGAAACATTTTTTAAATTAATTAATTTACATTCATCCCCTAAGCATCATCACAGCATACAAAATGTGATTTCACATCCAGAATATACTGCATAGTGGCTAAATCATGCATGTTATCATCAGTAATTTTCCATTTCTAGTTTCATACATATACATATAGACAGATATAGATATAGATATATAGTCAAGATCTAGACCATTAGAGATGAAAATATGTCAGAATTTACCAACTTTATGTCTAGGTATATTCTGAAGAGATGTTCTCTGAAATGTGCACACATGGAGAAGTGTGCAAGGGCCATTATATTACTATTATTATTATTATTAAGTTTTTTGCCATAGAGCACAAGCACTTGCCAGAGAGAAACAGAGAAAGACAATGAGAGAAAAAGTAAGATATTACCCCAGTCAGGTAGCCATGCCACAATCCCTTCTCCTCCAGTCTCCTCGAATTGCAGTCTACTACATGGGAGTCCAGCAAAATAGCCATTACACCAACTGCAGGTCCCAATAATTTCAAAAATTTCAATCATACCCGATCTGAATATTTGCTTTTCTAGAACATACATGTTGTTTTAGTCATTTTGGTATAATTATTAGTAATATTTAAAATAATCATTATGTCTACCAGCTTTCCAGTAAGATGGATACATGCTGAACTGTTATTTTATTTTAATAAAATGTGCAACAATGGGACTAATGACATGCAATTTAATGAGCAATTGTCCAGGGAAGGCTTACATATTTTCCACTGAAGAGAAACCGTGAATTTGATTTTGTTGTTTCATTATTTCATGAACTTAAGCAAATTTCACGTCATTTGCACAATCTAAAGGTATGATATTTATGATCTTGAAAATTTTACTTCCTTTATTCTATGATTTCAGTGGACTACTCTAATCTAGTCATCTGGGTAAATATATTTTATGTGATAAAATCTAAGTGTGTGTATTTTTTAGCATAAGCTTTTCCGTTAACAAACTGTACTGAAACAGAGTTCTACCTTACATTTATTATTTGAAGACACAGAAGAAATACCAATAGTACATTACCTTGTTTACAACATATTTAAATGAATAATATAAAGAGAAGAACGTGCTAATAAAGCAAGTCATGCACACATATCTTTCTTCTTTGTACTAATAACAACATCACAATACTACAATTAGGGACAAAACAAATATTGCTTTCTTCCTGAGGGACTATGTAAGGTAATTTAGCATTAACCATGATCTTCTTTTGCAATTATCTATTCATTCAATTATTTCAGTTCATCTAGTCAGTAAAATTTCTACAGAGCAAAAAAGAAAGTACACAATTTGACTCTATGAAAATAAATCCAATGCAGTCTTTCAGTTTTTATTTTCAATAAAATGAATAAATATCATAAATTTTATGTGACATTCTCATTATACACTGCTTATAATTTCTTCACTATCATCTGATTTACAAATATTCAGTAATGAGATAATAATTCAAATAAACACTGGAATCAGTGTCTTCAGAAAATATTATCTCTCCAATCTATTTGGATGGAGTCAATAATGATCTATATTTAAGCCCCAGGTATTTCTTTTAATATTAACACTAATGTATAGGCAAAGCTCTATCAAAATATTGCATCAATCAACTGAAAAAAAAGAGGTAAAACAATTTTTCAATTGTGTTATGTAAGATATCATAGTGAATTGAAAATTACTTAAATAATCCATATGGTTAACCATTTTTGGTTTTAGGGATTGACAAAGAGCACAGAGAGCAACAGTCTCTAATACCTGGATGGTGGTTGTCATCTGACTGTATCTCCTAAAATTTATATCTTTAAATTTAATTGCCCTTGTGACTGTATCAATAGGTAGGAACTATAGGAGGTGATTAAATATTGACTGATCTTGAATGGGATTATGAGGTTATAAGAAAAGGTGAGAGAGCTGTTCTTCCATTTTGTGCCTCAACCATGTGAGGACACAGAAAGTGGCACCATGTTGGAAGCAGAGAAAGCACTCAACCAGACACCAAGTCTGCTGGCACTTTGAGCTTGGACTTCTCAATATCCAGAAGGGTGAGAAATAAATTTCTATTAATTATACATTTCAATCTGCATCATTTCATTATAGCAGCAGGGATGGAATGAGGCAATAATGAAAATGTAAAATACTCATGGGATAACCATTGGGGTAATTTTTGAGAGTTTGAAAGAAGGCATACTCGGGACCTGAATTATTTAGCCAAAAATTTTCTATCAGTCTTCCCCAGTGGGAACTATGACCTTTTACCAGGTTAACTCCATATTGGAGAAAAGGAAATAATTAGATCTTTGGGAACTGCTAGTCACTAGTTCTAAACTGAAACTAATTTTGGGAGGCCCCAAATGTCACAGTGGCCCAGCAATCAGAGTAGTGACTTACATAGGTCAGGTGACTAATAGAGCTTTAATTCAAGTCCATGTCACAGAATGCCCAGGGGGCCCCAAACTCATTATGTGGTTGTTTCCACAATTCCAGAATGTATAATTGGAGTAGATAAAATCAGCAGTAGCAGAATCCCCACATTGGATCCTTGATCTGGGGGGTAAAAATACTATTATACAAGAAATGGCCAAGTAGAAGAAACCAAAATTACCTTTGTCTAGGAAAATAATAAATCAAATAGCAATACCATTATTCTGAAGGTATTGCATAAATTTGGGGAGTGATATACACCACATCTCCATTCAACTTATTTTGTCAATGCAGAAAATAGATCCTAGAGAATGATAGTGGGTTATCATAAGCTCAGTCAAGTGGTGACTCCAATTACGGGCACTCTACAGATGTGCTTTTATTTCCTGAGGAGATAAACACATCCCCTTATACCTGGTATACAGTTGGCAAGTGTTCTGGCATCTGCCCTTTTCTACCTGTCACTAAGGCCCACCAAAACCAGTTTACTTTTAGCTGGCAAGCCTAGCAGTAGACCTTCACTCAGGGATACATGAATTCCCCAACCCTATATCCCTTCAAGTTCCATTAAATTCCCTGCAACACAGGGAACTAATTGCATTTTCCTTTCACAAGATATCAACCTGATTCTTTGTATTAATTACATTAAGGTGATTGGCCCTCAAAATCCAAAAGTAGAAGCTACTCTAGAGTTCTTCATAATAATTTACATGTTGGAGATGAGAAATAAATCCGACAAAATTCCAGGGGCTTTTCACCTTAGTAGAATTTCTATGAGTCCAGTACTATGAAGTATGTGAAGGTATATTTTATTAAGATGAACAATAAGCTGCTCAACAACTAAAATAAGAAGCCCAACACCAGGTGGACCTTTTGTATTTTGGAGAAAATAATTCATTTGGATGTATTATTGCAGCTCTTTTACCAAGTCCAAAAAGCTACAGTTTACAGTTTTGAGGGACCCAGAACCAAAGAAGCACTGTGACAGATCCAAGTTGCCAATCAAATTGCAAGCCATCGTGCCACTGAGCTTAATGTCTCAGCAGGTCCAGTGGTGCCTGAAGTGCCAGTGGAGATAGAAATATTGTCTGGGGGGGCTGGTCAGTGGCATGGTGGTTAAAGTGTCTAGATCCCACATGGCTGATCATGCAGTTCTAGTTCTGAATCCAGCATCTTGAAAACCATGCCAGGCAATTGTGTGTGTGCCCATCATTCTGAAAGGAGAGACAGAAGGGAAGGTATTGTGTGTTTCCATATTTTGTGGTGGGGTGCTTTCTTATTTTGCTTCTGTCTCTGTTTCTCCAGCATGTGCATGCACTCTGTAGTATATTAAAAAGTAGTAAAAAGAAAAAAAACAAATATATTCTCCCATTCCAAGGGCTGCTGATTCATATGGTTTCTTTTGCTGAACAGAAGCTTTTTAACCTGATGTAATCCACTTGTCTATTTTGGGGAATATTGTCTATGATTTAGGAGTCTTTAAGAAGTCTCTTCCTAGTCCGATATCTCCAAGTGTTTCTCCTGCATTATCCACCAGTAGTTTTATAGTTTGAGGGCTTAGGTTTGTATTTTGAGCTGATTTTTGTTAATGGTGAGGGATAGGGGTCCAGTTTCATTTTTCTGTATCTGAATAGCCAGTTTTTCCAGAAACATTGTAAAAGAGATTTTCATTTCTACACTAGATTGACTGGTGTCTTTTGTGAAAAATCAGTTGGTTGAATGTTTTACAGTTTATTTCTGGGACCTCTATTATGTTGCATTGATCCACATGTCGGTTTTTGTGCCAATATCATGGTATTTGGATTGTCAAAGCTTTGTAATATATTTTGGGATCAGGGAGTGAGAGACCTCCTACTATACTGTTTTTGCACAGAATTGCTTTGGCAATATGGGAACTATCATGATTCCAAACAAATTCTGTGATTGTTTTTTTCTTAATTTGTGAAGAATATCTGTGTTCCTTTGATTAGGATTACATTAAATTTGTAGATTAATTTCGGTAGGATTGATATTTTGATTACATTAACTCTTCTAATCCAGGAATATGGGATGTCTTTCCACCTTTTTGTGTTATTTTCAATTTATTTTTTTATTTTTTTGTAGTTTTTCTTGTAGAGGTCTTTGACTTCTTTGGTTAAGTTTATTTCTAGATAGCTTATTTCTTTTGTGACTATTGTAAATGGAATTGTTTCTTCAATTCTACCTCTGTTCACTGATAATGTATAGAAATTTTTGTATACTAATTTTGTATTGTGCCACTTTATTGTATTCAT
The DNA here is from genome assembly GCF_000334495.1 of Tupaia belangeri chinensis. NCBI lineage: Eukaryota > Metazoa > Chordata > Mammalia > Scandentia > Tupaiidae > Tupaia > Tupaia belangeri. Next base: position 508,048 of record NW_006206145.1, on the reverse strand, counting down.
CTATCACTTCTAGGAGTTTGGCTAGGTCTTCTAGTACTATATTGAAAAGAAGTAGAGAAGATAGGCAGCCTTGTCTTGTCTTGTTACATACAGTTGTTAGTGGAAAAGCTTCCAGATTTTCTCCGTTCAGTACGATGTTAACTACAAGTTTTTCAGATATGGCTTTTATTATGTTGCGATATGTCCCTTCTGTGCCAATTTTTCTGAGTGTCTTAATTATGAAGGGTTGTCATATTTTATCAAACACTTTTTATGCATTAATGATATGATCATATGGTTTTATATTTCTTTCTGTTATTATTGTGTATTACATTTATTATTTTGAATATATTGATCGATCCATCCTTGCATCACTGGAATAAAGCCTATCTGTAGTCATGCATAATCTTTTTTCAATCTATCATTGGATACAATTTGCTAGTATCTTGTTGATAATTTTTGCACCTTTATTTGTCAGAGATATTGGTCTGTAAAAGCAAATCAAAACAAAAACAAACAAAAGAAAGAAAGAAATACTGTCTGGAGACTGGCAGGTCCTTATATGTGAATTACAGTCAGATCATTAGAATTTTGGAGCAAAGCCGTATCATTCTTTGGGGTTAATAACTACTTTTTTTTTTCCACACCTCCAACAGATGTATTTTTTTTTAAGGAAGGGTTTTGAGAGAGAAGGAAAAAGAAAAAAAGAAAAAAAATAAACATGGGTAGAGAAGTATGGAATAGGAAATAAATACAAATATAAACTGTTTTGCTAATTGTTTTATAACCACAACAGACTAGTACAGAGAATGCCCTGTGCAAAGCACAATAAATTTTCAAAGACTGAGGTGTTCCCTTAGCAAAGCTGAAGAGTCCAGTCTCTAGTGTTTGGACTGTAGGCTGCAGTCCTTGTTTTTGGATAGATCACTCAGCTTGTGTCACAGCCCATGCTTTTAACCAGATTTGAACAGAAGAATGGCCACTTGGCCCAGGTAGAAGTAGATGAAGTGTTTGGTTTCATGTGTCACGTAACTACCGAAGTTCCTCCCCACTATGCAGGGCCAGATGGGGTTGTACTTCTTGTCAAACTCCTTCTGGATATGGGCCGCAATGTCCTTTTCTATGTTGTATTTCTCCAACGCCTGAGTCACGCACTCCACTGAGTCCTGTTGCATCACTTCCGATATGTCCGCATTTTTTATCACCGCCTTTCTATCTTAGTTGGTTAACCTGTAACAGGGGCTGGCTTGACAGCAACGGTCTCCTGCTGGAGGTGCTAGCACAGCTCTGGCCGGGCAGGAACTCCGGTCGCTACCGAAGCCGTGGCGCATCTCTGGGTTAACTATTCTTTTTTAAGAAACAATTTTTGGCCTGATACTGGATCTTGGTTGAGATGTGGTTACAGTGGTCTAACTAAGAAACCTTGTAACCTGAACTGCTCACTATAAACTGTTTGTCATCTGACCTATTAAATCATAATGTCACGTATGCACAGCAGCATTCCAACATCACCAGGAAATCATTTATACAAGATTGGGCTCAAGCTAGCTCTGTAAGCATAAATTAGAAGAGGAATTTCCCCAAATGACTGTAGTCCAAACTACCTACATTCTAGCCTACACTTGTGGCATCATGAGAAATTGCCTGTGGTCAGGTGACAGAGAAAGAGAAAACTGAAGCTTTGTTTACAATATGACCCTGAAATATTTGCAGAAACTGTACAAAGCGATCAGCTGTAGTACTGCAGCTTCCATCTGGTCTATTCTAGAAGAACAGTGGTGGAGGGAAATACACAATTGAACAGAACTTCAAGCAGTGCACCTGGCTGTTCACTTTGCTTAATAGGAGAAATGGCAGATGTGCAAATAGATACCAGCTCATAAGCTGTGGCCACTGATTTGACTGGATAGTCAGGGACTTAAAAAGAACATAATTAGAAAACTGGTAATAAGTCAGGAAATACATATATGGATGATTCTCTTTAAATACACAAGAAAGTAAAGATATCTGTGTCCTGTAAGAGAGACCACAGAATGGTGACCTCAGCAGAAAAAAAAAATTAATAATCAAGTGGAAAAAAGATGACTAGTTTTACAATACCAGTCAGCTGCCTCTTTCCTAGTCCCACTGTCATTGCCCAATAAGCTTACAAACAAAATGGTCATGGTGGCAGGGATCAAGAATATTTATGGGCTAACTAACATGAAATTTCACTCACCAAGACCAACTTGGCTAAAAGTACTGCTCAATTCTCAGTCTGCTAGCAGCAGAAACCAACTCTGAGTCCTCCAGTTAGCACCATTTCCTGGGACTGTCAGCCTTCTGGCAGGCTGATTACATCGGATCACTTCCATCATGGAAGGGGTAGTGTTTTGTTCCTTCTAAAACAGACATTTACTCTGGGCATGGATTTGCCTTTCCTCCATTTAACACTTCTATCCAAATTGCAATCCATGAGTTTATAGACTGTCTCTTCCACCATCATACTATCATTCAGAAACGTCCTTCTGAGGAAAGGACTCACTTTATATTTCTAATTATCCTAAAGTGCTGGCTTGATTGAATTGTTGAATGGACTTTTAAAGACAGCTGTCACACCATTCAGATGACAATAACTTGAAGGTCTTAAGGAGGTAATATATTCTTGAATCAGCACCCAATATGTCATGTTCTTTCTATCATAGCTATAAATCACAGATCAGATCATCAGGAGTAGAAATAGCAGTGGGACCACTTACTACTATCCCTAGTAACCTCCAGCTTTTTATTTATTTATTTAGCCTGTCCCCATTACCTTAGACTTTTTTGGCTTTAATGTCTTAGTTCCAAAAAGGGACTGCTTCCTCTAGGAGATACAATAAATTTCTTTGGATTGGAAATTAAAACTGAAACTGACACTTTATGATCCTCATGTTTCTGAGTCAACGGGAAAAGAAGGGAGATTTACATTTAAATCAGTAGGCTTAGAGTAAAGCGTGTTACTCCTTGCTTGCCATGTAGTGAGCAGGCCTCATCTACTCAAAGGCTTGACTCAATGAAGACAGTACGCATTCCCACACAGAGTCCACACACAGTAAGAGTGAATTTCTTAGAAGACTGTCTTCAATTTCACTGCAGCTAAGGCTCTTTCTGGCTCTACAACAGACATACTTTACAGGAAACACAAAAATGCTAAGAAAACAAAATGGTGTCTCTCTTCTGTGGTTAAAATTCTAAGTATCCTTTGAACTGAGGATTTATTCCAAAATTAAAAAGGTAATGAAAGATTTTCTTGTCTTGAAATGGCCAGAGACTGAAGATAAAAGGCCCAAATAGAAGTAATCTATATGAGAAATAATTCACCGAATTGAGCCAGTCCATTGTTAACCAGAGCGAAATCTAGTTATATAAATTGTTGTATTAAAACAAGAGGATAACAATTGATATCACTTAATTTGAATTGGAATACCAACAAGGAACAAGGGATTAGTGGACCTATTTTGTTTTTCTGTCCCCAAAATACTTACTCCCCTAGAGAGTTGCTCTTTCTCATGCCAAGTGTTCCTTTATGGTGATGCTATCAATCAAGTGACCTTATATGTCTCATGGAAATAGGTGTTGGCATGGGAGACAATGGGTCCAACTGGAGTTCTCCCAATATATTTTATAGACATTTACTATGTCACAGATAAAAAGTAAAGGGCTTGGGCTAACAGTGGATATTTTCCCTTCCCTGTGGTGGATGGATCCACCATCAAAAGAGATATGAATAAATCTGAATAACTGGTGAGACCAAGTAAAGGGAAGGTAACCAAAGGATGTAGGAAGAAACTTGGAATTGGTTGGGACACAGGATCCATAATGCACACTTATATCCATTAAGCTGGTTTTAAGGTAGCTTACTCATTCTATCATCCATAAATAAAACACACCAAGTAATGTACAGGAGCATGTAATACAGAACCAGAAGTTATTTGCAGTAATGTAGTAGGGAACAACAAGAAAAAGAAAAAAAAAGAACTACACATAAGAGATTCACATTAGTAAGCGAAGAGGAAACTGTTGACGCACATTTTACTAGGAATGAGAAAATGGAAAGATTGCTTGTTTCTGAGTTGAGTTTCTGGCACTTGAAATGAAAAATCTTGATGAATACAAAGGATTTCTTGTTTCATTTCAACTAAGAAATGTATTAGGCAATAAATCAGGGAAGTAGAGAATCAATCAAGAATTTCCCAAATAGTCTAGATAGAGTATTTGTAATCATACTACAAGATGATGTTCTTATCATTAGCAAGTGGATTTTATTTCAGCCATCAGATATATTCTAGGAAAAAAATATAAAGGAAAAGCAATCTGCATAAGCAGTTGTTGGTTCAGTTAAACTATTTTCCAAAGGATACAACTTTTCCAAAAATTAATACTTTCAAAATGTCTCCTATTAGGTCAAGCAGGTGGCATAGTGGTTAAGGTACTAGACTTCCACATGGTCTACCATGGTTTGAGTCCTGGATCCAGTGGCTTGAAACTCACATCTGGTGTGTGTGTGTGTGTGTGTGTGTGTGTGTGTGTGCGCCCAATATCCCAACAGGAGAATGAATGGGAAGGCATTCTGGCATGGCCATCCCTCCTTGGGGCTGATTTCTCTCTTTCTCTCTACTTTTCTGATGAGAGCACATGCTCTATAGCAAAACTCTCAAAAACAAAACAAAACAAAAGTGCCTCATATTCATTTTGGGTGGTTTATATTGGGTCATTGAAAAAGTCATGATGAATTTTTGCATTGAAAAACAGAATAACATCATGACTTTTCCATGACCCAATACATCATATGGTTTAGCTGTAATTATCTTAGCCTCTCAACCTGTTACTGTAGTTCTTTATTTATCTGTGTGTGAGCAATTACAGTATAGAAATCATTACCTGATGAATCCCAGGTGAGACCTTTCGTCAAGTGAAGACTTATTTAATAATACAAGTTACCACTCCTTAAATTACCTATTTTAGGGACCAGCAGTTGGCATAACGGCTATGTCACTGGACTCCTATGTAGTCGACTGTGGTTCGAGTCCTGGATCCAGTGACTTAAACTCACACCGGGCACATGTATGTACATGTCTATGATCCGAAGAGGAGAATGGAGGAGAGGGGATTGTAGCATGGCCATCCTCCCTGGGGGGTGATTTCTCATTTTCTGCCTTTCTGTCTCTGTCTTTCTGGTGAGTGCACATGCCCTATAGTGAAAACCTCTCCAAAAAAAAGAAAAAAAAATACCTATTTTATAAAATAGTACTAGTGTTTATACTATCTTCATAAGGAAAAAAGTCATAAGGACCCACTTACAAGTTGTCAAGTAATACTAACACGAGAAACTATAATAATACATACATACATTGTTGAATTGGTTATCTTCCCAAATTACAGAATATAGAGGGAATCAAAAAAAAAAAAGAAAAAGAAAAAAAAATAAAACAACTCTTATTCCTGAGAGAAAGTTTTATGTGGAGTTCAACCTCTGAACCGTTAGTAGCAAAACTGAGATAATTAATACTTAGTTGAGTTGAGTTAGTATTAAAAGATCAGATTTTTTTCTTGAATGAATGAACATTTCTTTATTCTTTCTGAGAATAAAAGACTTAAGAGACTTTCATCTCTGATAAAGTTTTCAAAGGTATTAGAAAAATAGTGATAAAAAAATCTCTTTATTGTCATAGTCACACATGACATTTTGCATACTTTATTTCTTTATTTTTAGTAGAAGAAAATGCCTTTATTCTTCTGTTTCCAGAAACTGGGACTGCAGACAAAGACTGCAAAGTTAATGCACTGACTTTGCTGGCAATTTAATTGGAATAGAAAATGCCTTTGATGTTGAAAAGATTTTGTGTTTAATCATTAGGCTTATTCAGGGACGGGATCTGCTCTAGGCAAGACTGTGGAAGAGGTCAAGGACTTCTTCAGTCCCCATTATCAGGCCCTTCCTTGTTCTCAGGGTTCACAAGCTTCTTTCTTACAACTCAGCAGTGTTCAAGTTTGGGACATGAGGTCAATGTAGTTTAAGGACTCAGTGTAATTTATCGGCGTTCAGATCAGTGTTCATGATTCTCCAATGTTCCCTGATTTTCTGGGCTGTCATTCTCACTGGGGAACCCACTATTATTTGAAGCTAAATTCATTTTCTAATGACTAGCCAATCCAAGATGTAAAACCTAGTTTTAGGACTCACAACTTGCCTGGTCCTCCTGTAGCTAATTTCACAGCTATCTCAAGAGTTAACATCTCTCTCCCATAGTTCTCCAGGTTTGAAGTGGTAATATCTGTAAACTCACTAGTCTATATTCACATGGCACTTTCTGGGATCTGTGCCACACCCTTCTGTCCCCAAATGCAAACCTCAAGTTAACCTTTTAAAGGGAGGATAAATCTGTGTACTTAGTGGTATCAGTTCAGCTAGTGTACTGTCACATGCATATTATTTGTATGTAAAAGAAATGAAATTGGAAAAGTTTGTATCTATCCTTTCTTTTATTTAAACAAGAGTTCTTTTTTAAACATTTTTTTCGTTTACTCTGCATTTTTGAGCCCTTTTTCTATTTGAAATCAATTTAGAGCAGAAATTTAAGTTCTTTGCTAGTAGGAGGGAACATATTTTGTATGATGGCTAATTATAGGAGTTAATAATAATGTTAAAGCATCACCTTCAATCCTGTCCACAAGGGTGTTTCCAGAGAAGATTGACATGTGGGCCTGTGAACTGAGAGGTGAAGATTCACTCTCAATGTAGGTGGACAGCATTCAATCATTTCAGACCCAGGTGTCATACTCTTCTTCCCATACCCTCAGACATCAGAACTCTAGGCTTTCTCACCTTTTGACTCTAGTACTTACATCGGCATCTTCCCATACCACTCTGGGTTCCAAGGTCCTTGGCTGCAGACTGAGAATTACACCTCTGGGACTTCCCTGGTTCTGAGACTTTGGGTCTTGGATTGAGCCATAGTACCAGTATGCTAAGGTCTTCAGCTTGTAGGTAGCCTGCTACAGGACCTCTCAATCTTCAGAATTGTGTGAGTTATTCTCATTTCTACATATCTACCAAACCAACCATCCATCCAATCAAATCCTATCAATCATAACTTTATTAATAGGGAGTGTGTACTTGTCAGAGAGATAGGGGGAGACAGGGAGAGAAAATGCCCCCTGGGGAGGATGGCCACACCACAATTCCTTCTTCTCCAGTCTCCTCTTGGGATTTTGGGCATGCATATACATGCACACAGAGTGTATTTCAAGCCTCTGGGTCAGGGACTCGAACTGCACAGTTGGCCATGTGGGATCCAGCTGCCATGCTCACAATGCTGCTGATTGTTTGAAGTACCCTAGCATAAGGGGATGGGGATTTTGGCAACTTTCATGTACATTGATGTAAAACCAAACCCTTACATATTTTCTTTAAAAGAAAGAAAACAGTTTCAGTTTCCTTTTAAACAAATAACTTTTAAATGAATGTCAGTCTTTCATTTCATTGAATTATCATTTCATTGATAATTCAAAAATATGTATTATCTTTGCAAAAATTTAGTGAAGATAAAACCTTAGAATGTGGACCAATTTAAAGCCACTGTCAGGTTGGACTTCATGGTGTGCACCTATAATCTCCACTACTTGGAAATTGAGGTGGGGAGGGGTTGAAAATTTGAAGTTGGATTGGGCAACAAAGTGAGTCCTTGTCTCTTAAAAAAAAAGAAAAAGAAAAGAAAAAGAGAAGGCTTTAAATTTGATTAACATGGATTAATTACATTTTCTTTCCCTTTGTTTCTCTTTTTCTAATGAGCATCCTTGCTTTTCTTCTCATCTTTTAGGAAGTGTTGCTATTGGGTTCACACTTTTAAGAAAAGACGAGAATGCTAGCTTTGAGAGTATTTGTTCTCATATCCCTTTGTTGGCCATAAATCTTTCCAAGCTTCAGAGCCCTCTGTTATTGTTGTTGTCTTGTTGTTTGTTTACTCTTTATTTTTATTTGATTAATTATATTTGTCGAATGAGAAAAAAATATATATATCATTATTGTTTAAGGTATAGACTGGCTTTGTGTTTAACAGACAGAACATGCTAAAAAGAAAAAAAAATGTTTCCTTATCTTCTTAACTTGTGGAGTCTTTTATTTTTATATCACCCTCAACTCTCTTCCTGTACTGTTTTTTTTTTTCTTTCCCTTCCATTTCCTCTCATTTAGTCTTTCAAATTATTACTATTTCATATCTTTATCATCATGTCCCATTCCACTATATTTCTTTCTTTCTTTTTCCTCACATATGTCTCTAAAAGAGAAATATTTCTGCCTGCAGTAAATTTTGTAGTTTTAAGGGAGTAATATGGACAAGGCTGGTAACTGCCAAGAGTGATAAGCAACATATTTGACCTCCCTAGCTAAATGGGAGAAAGCATAGGTGTGATCTTTTGAAGCTCCCTTTATAAATAGAGATTTGTTCTTCATATGGAGAAACTTTTGTGACAGTAAATTGAGGCAGTTATCGGGTCTAAAGGACTGAGGAAAAGGCCAGTATTTTGAAAAATGCAATTTAGAAGATTAATAGAAATGTTTATAGAAACCTCTGGGGCACTAGCTGACTTTCACAGGGCAGTGAAAGAAACTTTTCAGCCACAGAGTGTATCGAGGAAGGACAGAAGCCCAACAGTGCCTGGTTCCTTCTTTGCCACTATGAAGAAGGGATGAATTGAGAGTTAAAAAGAATAAAAACGGTTTGAAACTACATGAAAATCAGACTATCAGGAAGGGAAATAAGCTGAATTTAAGGGCAGGAAATAATGAAATGCTTTGCTACAGATAAGTTAGGCTATTTTCCAAAAATTGACCCTTGTGTTTTTTTTTTTTTTTTTTTTTTTAGAGGTGGAAATCGAATTAGGCTGGGAAAACAAGATGAGGGAGACTTTCTCTTCTGTGTACCTCAGGTGCCAGGTGCAAAATGAAGGATTCAGGTAGCGCGTCTCCCTAATGTGTAACAGTGAAATTCATATGTGGCAAGGTATTGGGGATGCTATTGATTTGATGCTGCTGATTCTGCTTCAAAATATCCTCCTCATTGGCTCTAGATTGTGCGTCCTCGTCTCTAATTCACATCCCCACTGTGCCAATCAGATAGGGTCTATGTGGGGTGCTAGCAGGGGGTCTGGTGATTAAGGCACTGGACTCTCACATGGATGACTATGGTTCAAATCCCAGGCCTGGCAGCTTGCTTTCTGACTTTTCCTTTCTCTTCCTCTGTCTTCCTCTGGTCAAACTAAAATAAATAAATAAATAAATAACAAAAATTGAATTAATCATATAAATAAATAAATAAGAAGGTTTATATGTGTAACCCAGTGGTCCTAAAAACCTAGTAGTTAGGGACCTGGATCCCTCATGGCTGATTGCAGTTGAAATCTCTGCCCCATTTCCTTGAATAAAGACACAGTCAAGTTTGTATATGTGCTCCAGACCTCGACAGGACGAAGAAATGAAAGAAAGGGATTGAGGCATGACCATGCCTCATTGGGGGTTGGGTGGTTTTCTCTCTCTGCCCCTCTCAGACAAGCACATGAGTCCTCTCATAATTTAAAAAAAAGACTTAGCTGAAAAATAATGGGCCCATTGCTTATAAAGACTTGTATTAGTATTAAATGATTGTCTTCATGGGAATGCTTCTGCATTCTTTCATGTAGCTGTTTGTTTGGTTATTGACAGCAGTTTTCACAGTTTGCTTTTAGACACGGTCTTTGTATATCATGCTCCTGTCTCAGCCTTCTGAGTAGGTGGGACTACAAGTGGACAACACCATGTCCAGCTCTTTCAGACACAGTCACTATCACAGTTATTGCTTAACAGCAAAAGCTTTCTTACTCTGGAACCTTATAACAATCAGATAAATAATCAGAAAGGAATTTGAGGAGGTTTGCAGTCAGGGATCTGCAGGTTCTCTGCTGACTCATCTCTATTTCCCTCTTTCCCAAAATAGTTCCTATATGACATCAATGGAGTCTGTGTGTGTGTGGTTAATATACACATTTTTTTTAATACTGAGGGATATTTGGTACCTCCAACTTAAATTCATAGCCTTTTAGGTTTTTGTAGTTTTCTTGTAAACGACCAGCACAAGGGTACACAGAGAAAATGTACAATGTGAGAATATTACTGAATTTTAATTAGGTCTGAAACTTGACAGGAGGCTGAGGAAAATGAAAGAGACGAAAAATACTCAAAAGAAAAGAAAATCGCTAAAGCTTGTAAATAGACTGTTCAAGGTTGACCTTTCACGCATGTAGGGACTGAATAGAGAAGACCAAATGATTTATTGAGAATACATATAAGACTTCTGGTTCAGTGAAAATGAGCCATAAAGAGTCAGGAACTGTTATTTTTCTGTCAGCTTCTTCTCTCTGCTCTCTTAGCAAAACTAAAACAGTTGAAGAACAAGTCAAAGATAAGGAAACTGTGTTATTAAAATGAGCAAAAAAAGGTTGAATACATGGAAGAAAACCAAAAATGACATTCCATCAATTGTCTTACTAAGCCACACCAAATCAACACAGTATCCGAGTAAAATTAGAGTGTGTCTCTGGACAAATAGCTGTAACAGAATTCTTCACAATTTCTCTTCAGTTGTTTCCCAGATTGACATCTCTCTTAATGAGTATTTTATGTTTGTTAAATGAAATATGCTATGATGAGCCTGGAATTGCTGTAGATAACAGGTATGGATTTTGAGGTAAAAGATACAATTTGGCCACTAGTTGGTTTACTCAGGAGCCTAATATTATTTTCGTAATCCAATATAGATGAGAAACAATTTCTTATCATTTCTGATGAAAAAGGCAAATTTCTACCACTTACTGGTAACATTATCCAAAAAAAAAAAAAAAAGAAAGGAAATAAACTGCAGAGGGCTTGTATTCTTTTAGATCTATTAGGAAAGTCATGATTTATTTTTCTATGTTTTTCTATGCAAAATGTGTCATGATTTTTCTGACAACCCAATAATATCAGTTCACCAGAGTAATATATGAGAAATATGGCAGAAGAGTAGGATAGAAAGTCTGTACAACTTTTGCTTGACTATAAAAAAATGGTTCTACCATCCCCCTATAGTTTCTTGGTAGTTAAAAATAAAGAAATAGAACTCTTATCACTCATACATTTCTGGTCAAGCAACCCTAAGGGCGACTTCCTTTTGTTGCTGTGTATGAATGATAGTCTGGCACTGAGGGCAACTGGCATGTGTTTTATTTTATTGTACTGCTGTAAAGCAATTTTGGTCTCCAATTGAACATTTCATTTCTTCTTTATTAAATTTCATGATTGTGCTTTCACCTCAGGTACTTAGAACAGTAACACATTTTTGGAGAACACATTTTCTCCAATGTGAGAGTTTATCATAAAGAACTTGATGCTTTCTGGTACAAGGGAAGGATCAAAGCAAAATGGGCTAGATGTGGATACTCAGACCCCAGAAAGGCAGAGTGCAGAGGTTTGTAAAATGAAGTGAGGAGGATGTATTGCAGATTTGTGAGATGCCTAATCAATGTGGCAAAAGAATCAAGACTTTGTGGTTGAAATGTGATTGGTAATGGACCGCCCTGTCCCTGACCAGTCATCATAGGAAGAATGAATGCGAACTCTGTTGAAGATACAAGAGACATAAGCTACAAGTGAGGATAATAGATTTACGATCAAGTTCAAGTGTCACCTTTCCAGCAAGTGCTCTCTGACTTCATCATCCCTCACTGCTCTTCCTTTCCAATGAACTTAAATATCACTTTCCTCAATGCCACACAATTTGAACACTTAGCCATTTACTTTGTATTATTTATTCTTCTTTTTAATATTTTTAAAGAGCTAATGCCAATGGTGTTGGTGATCATACATTACTACTTAACTATCCTGCAAGGCTTTAGCAATAGAAGCTGTGTTTTCACGGACATCAAGTAATATTAATATAACAAGACTCATTAGGTAAGGAAAGTACAGGCCTGTGCCACATAATGATATTTCTGTCACTATGAACTGCATACATCATGATGATCCTATAAAATTATAATGGAATTAAAAGGTACCTATTGCTTTAATTATAATGGAACTAAACAATACCTATTGCTAGCCAATGTAGCACTACACATTACTTTTTTGTGGTGATGCTAGTGTAACAACTATTGCACTGGCAGTCCTATTAAAGCATAGCACCTACTTAGGTAGAGTACACAGTACTTGCTATTAAATTACAATGTTAATCATTTTTTTTCAAGAGTAGGTTCCTCTACTTACAAAATATAAAGGTTGCTTTAGAACAGTATGCCATGGGGCCAGGAGATAGCATAGAGATTAAGGCACTAGAACTTAAATGGCTGACTGTGCAGTTCACATCCTGGACCCAGAGGCCTGAAAATGATACCAGGCATGTGTGGTTATGTCTCTCAAAGTCCAAGAGTAGAACTGAAGAGAAGGGATTATGGCATGGCCGTCCCCACTGGGGGGATGATTACTCATTTTTCTCTTTTTCTCTCTGTCTCTGATAAGTGTAATATCCTGCAGCAAAAACTGAAAAAAAAAATAAAATAAAAACAATATACCATGTTATTCCAGAGCAGCCTCATACACCTTGTTAATTCTGTCTTTTGATTGCATCCTTTTTTATTATGCTTGATTAAATCTCATATTATGTGGTTTATTATGACCCTCTGGTGTTAAAAAGATAGGAGCTGGCAGACAGTGATATTAGAGATCCTGATGCTATGTAGGTCTAGCTAATGTATGTATTTGTATCTTAGATTATAACACAAAAGTTTTAAAAGCAAAACAATAATAATTTTAAAAATAGAAAAAGAATTAGAATGAGAACATATTTAAAAACATTTTCACAGCTGAAAATATATTTGTGTTCTTAAGTGATACTACGAAAGAGTAAAAAAGTTTGTAAGTAAAAACAAGTTGCAATAAGAAAAGATTATTACTGAGGAAAGAATTTTTTAAAACAAATTCAGTGTATGTAAACTAAGTGCACAGAGTTTATAAAAAGTATGAAATTGGACAGTGATGTGGCCTTCACGTTCACTCACCTCGTACTCAATTGGCTCATCTAGAGAACATTTCTTCAGCCCTGTAAGTTCCATTCATGGCAAGTGCCCATTCTTTTACCTTCTGTATTGTATTCTTATTGTACTTTTTCTATGTTTGAATATGTTTAGATACACAAATACTTACCATTGTGCTAATATTGCTACAGTATTCAATACAGTTACGTGCTGTATAGGTTTGTAACCTAGAAGCAATAGACTATGCCAGACAGCCTAAGTGTCTGGCTTGAGCCACAGGTATGTGTAAGTACACTCTATGATGCTTGCACAATGACAAAATTGCCTGATGGCATATTTCTCAGATTATATCCCTGTTGTTAAGCACTGCATGACTGCATTACTATTACATTATTTTAAAATATTCTTCATTTTTATAGGTTTATGTCATTTGCCCAAGTTGCTGATGTTACAACTTAAACTCAGATCTGTAAATTCTATAGCTCATTTAAATTCTATCATAAAAAAAAACACTAGAATTCTACTCTAAGTCAGTTCTATCCTGAACTCACCCTCCTAGTTGTGCAAGTGTGGACATTCAGTTTCTTTTTTAGCCTCAACTACAACTTTCATATAATATCTCTCCTGCAATCCTTTTTAATATAATTTTTCAACAGAATCATAAAATATGTGAATATATTTCTAAGTAAAGATGTACTATACATATTAAAGGATGATGTCTTGGGTCAGCAGGTGGTGTGGTGGTTTAAAGTGCTGGACTCCCATATGGTTAACCATGGTTTGAGTCCCAGACCTGGCGACTTGCTTTCTCACTTTTCCCTCTCTCTCTGTCTTTCTGTTCAAATTGAATAATAATAATAATAATAATGATAAATTAATTAAATAATTCTTAAAAAGAGAAATTAAAGAAAGGATGATTTTTTTAATCTTGTTATGTACTTACCCTCCACATCAGTATCTAGTACAGTATTAATATACAGAAGCTCTTTATCTCTATTCAAATGCCATGGTTTTAAAAATGATGATAAAATGATGACAAAATGGAGAACATAAAATTCAGGAAGCAGCCTATAAAATATTAGATATGTTTTATTCATTTATTAATGCCAGGATTGTGTGTGTGTGTGTCTTATGTTGAGCCAGTGAGGTGCAGAGGAAAGGAGAAGTTTGATGCCCTGATATAACCATATCAGCAGAGAATATACCCATGAAACTAATTAGCTCTGCAGCATTCAGTTGTTAATATATCAGGGAACAAAGTTCAACTTAAGTTTTTGATTTGTCAAATAAAGTAGTCCTGTGGCTCTAAGAGATAATTACCAGAAACCAGTATTTTAAAAAAATTATTCCCAAACAGAACAGTGGTATTCCTGACACCTATTTTTCATGTACTTTCTTCATCAATCATTATATTCAGTTTGTTAGAATACAAAGAGTATTTTTAAATTGTGTCAATAATTCCATAAGATTTGTTAAATGGAGAGTCCCCAATAAAACATGGCTTCTGGTATTCAGGCACTTGTGCAATCCTCTTCCACATGAACCTCAGGCTCGGAAAAGTAGTTTGCTTTGATCAATGACATATCAGCAAGTGTGTGAAAGCAGAGATTTGAGAAGTACCGTTGGTCCTTTATGACCTATGTGGAACCCATAGACACAAAGTGCAGATAGTAGTCATCCATTTTGTGTAAGGTGCTTGAGCATCTGTAGGTTTGAGTGTCTGTAAGTGACCCTGGAACTAATCCCCTGTGGATACCAAAGGATGACTGTCATTGCATATCAGGGCTTGTCCTCCTGGAACCCCTTCTTCTGGGAAACCAACCACCAAACTTTAAAGAAACTCAGATGAAATCACTTGAGTAACAGGTGGAGACACAGAAAGAAACCTTAAATGAGCAGAGGCCATCTTGGAAATTCTAGTTCTAGTAGAGCTCACGTTTAAATAAAGCTACATAAGCAAATTCAGTGAAAAATGTGGAACAGAACCAACCATAGAACTGCAATAATTAGGAAGCCATTGTTTAAAACCACTAGGTTTTAGGGTACTTTGTTTTGGCATAATAGATAAGTAATACACTAATAAAGATCCCAACATAGATATGACACAAAGGTTACCCTCCACTCTCTTTTAATTGTGGGCTTCCTCTCACATACATGAATATGAAGATAATCAGAAGATTCAGTTTCAAGTCCTCATGGAGCTCTCTGAATCCCCATTTACCTCCTACAGTGTAAGACTGCAGTTTGGGAAGATGGATGTTCCTTTTTCATATGTGGGGGCGGGGGGCAGCAAACTTCATTTTAACATTGTTTTTCTTTAGCCTTTGAAGAACTATAGTCTGGGAATTGTAAATAAACATGAAGCTGTTTCTGAGGAATTGGATCAATGTAAAAACTGGAGTAACGATATTGGAAAAATTATAATTTTTTTTGGTTTTGTAAGCAGTTTTTTTAATTTTTTAAAATTTTTTATTTATTTATTTTTTATTTCTTGTTCTTTTATACATTCAATCATGTTATTTAGCTTACAAAGTGAATATTCCAATTTGGAAAGTCCAAAGAAATTCTCTGAAAGAGTTCTCCACAGTGTGTTTTTTTTTGTTTGTTTGTTTTGTTTTGTTTTGTTTTTGGCATAAGGGGGTGTAAAGAGGTACCATTTCCTAGCTTAATAGTCATGGCCAACTCTCAGACACCTCAGAAATCTTTTAGGGTCTGGCTCTCATTCTCTGGAATAATCTCTGTTATATATGCAATAATCTCTATCTCTGTTTTATGTGGAATAATCCCTATCTCTCTCTGTTATACAAAGGGATCTTGCTCTGTGAATCTGTTTCTCCCTCCTCCCTTTTCTTTTGCAAGTTTTCTCCTGTCTAGTAACCTTCTGAGGTGGCACTTTGGATCATTGGCAGAATGTTTGGTTTGCCCATATCCCCCAAGTTTCAAAGAATCACATTGAAGAACCAGAATAGGGGAATGAGAGGAAAGTTTGAATGACAATTATCGAGGGCTCTATTGCAATATTCTCACTGTGTTAACTATAGAGGTGCTTTTTTGTTGTTAAGCCTATTAAATCCATCATGTTTTCCTAGGGTCCCACCAATAATCTGGAGACTACTACAGTCTAAGTCCATATCACATATTACCACAACTCCAGAACTAGTAAGCACTGTTATCATGCACAACAGAATTGAATAAGCTATGTGACATCTCATAGACTCCTTTCTATATTATTTTAAGTGAGGGTCTATATTGACTTTTTTTGAGAGAGAGTTTTGCTATTGAGCATGTATGCTCGCCAGAGAGACAGAGAGACAGAAAGCAAGAAATAACCCCCCCACACACATGGGGGTAGGGAATGTCCATGCCACAATCCCTTTACCTCCATTCTTCCCTTCAGAATTTTGGGCATGCACACATAAGCACCTGGTGTGTGAGTTCTAACCCTCTGGGTCTGAGACTTGAACTGTGGTAGACTATGTAGGAGTCCAGCAACATAACCATTATGTCATCTGCTGGTCCCTGTATTGACTATTTTTAGGTTAAAACTTCTATATTTCATTTCTCCATCTCTCATAGGATGTGAAGAATAACATAAGAGGAAAATATAGCGAAAAAGTAATCAACTCTTGAGTTACAGAAAAGTACTTAGTTCTTAAAGAAATTGAAAACAAAAATAGTTAATTAAACAAAAGAAATCAATAATGAAAGTAGGAATGACTCACTTTCTACTCCAATTTTCACATACTTAAGGACTTTCTATGACTCAAACCTCTCATTAATGTAAAGTGAAATAAAATAAATCTATGTTGAAGGTTTCCCTCTTCATATCTGATATAATGTTTCCAACCTAAAGTATATTATTGATTTTAAAATCTGGATTTTTAAACTATCTAAAAAAAAACTATATTAAAATAGAAATTTTATAATGCAGTCAACTTGCATCTTCCTCTGTTTTCCCCTTTCTGGAGACTTTGAAATGTTTAAGGAGACTCACATGGTAGAATGATCAGCACTATTAGTTAATAAATATTAATAAAGTTTTTTCTTTCGGATAAGTTTTAGACTTACAGAGTCATTGCAAAGACAGGAAAGAGTTTACTTATATCCCACATATAACTTACTTTAGTATTAGAATTTTAATTAGCATATGTTTGTCACAATTAGTAATTATTGATAATTTATTAACAACCAAAGTTCATACCTTATTCAGATTTCCTTAATTTATTCTTAATGTCCTTTTTCTCTTTCTGGATCCCATCTAAGGTGTGATTAAATTGAGTCATTGATGCCTCCTTAGACATTTTAGACTACTGTGGTATCTCAAACTTTCATTTTTGGTGATAGATTCAAGGACTATTGGTATAGGATTTTTTTCAACACTGCTAAATCATGATTTATCAGATGCTTTTCTCATAGTTAAACTCTGGTAATACATGTCTGGGAAGACCACCATGGTGAAATACCATGCTAATTCTATTATATCAAAAATATACTGTGGCAGTAACTGTTGTTGATATTATTTTTGATTGCCTGTTTTAAAACTGTTTCTCAAGTTCCGTTAAGATAAAGTTAAAACTCTTCTCCCTTTTCTTTGTATTCTCAGGAACACATTCATTATGTGCAGTCTGCATACTGATCCATCTCTTTGATAGTGAAATACCTACAAAAATTACTTAGAGTTTTATGGAGCCAGCAATTGACTTGGTGGTTAAGGTACTGGATTCCCATTTGACCCACCACAATTTGAGTCCCAGACATGGTGACCTGCATTCTCACCTTCCCTCTCTCTTTCTCTTTATCCCTCTTGGGTATGCACACATGTCCTATAGCAAATTAAAATAAAAAAAAATACATACAATTAAATAAATAATTCTTTAAAAGCTTACTTGGATTTTTGCAAAGATTTGTCTATTCATGTACTATGTGTTGTTTATCCAAGCATTTATTTGTCAGTGCCATAAATTTATTTAGTATAGGTGCAGGCTTAACATCCATTTGCAGGCCTCCTGTAAGTTGTGGGAAATCCTGTTGTATCCTGTCACCCTTGGCCCTGCAATTGCTTCTCCTCCACATGAGGTGTTTGCCAGATAGCCCACTTGTTTCTCATTGCACTGATGCTAACCCAATACACCCAACAGCAGCTGCCCATGTTTAAACCTAATGGTCACCACCAGAGCCACATAAATCAATTCCCCTTTGCACGTGTTTTCTTTAAACTAGCCAACCCAAAATTTCTTTGAGAAAGCTCAAGAGCTAATGCCCTTGGACCTCAATAAAATCCTTGTCCTACAGGTTCTTTCTCTCGCTCACTTCTCATCCACTGAACATGCTGCCATCTCTGGACATCTTTCATGGAACTGTGAGTAATGAAATGCCTTTGTCATTCCATGAGTTTTGTTGTGCCGCCGCCTTTGTCTCACCTGACCTGCACATCATAACCTATCTTTCCCACTCTCAGGACTCTGCTAGATAGTAGCTTTTTTAGCTTTTGACCTCTCTTAAGGGAAAGACCTCACGAGCAATTAGAAAGGAGTTTCAGCAGTCAGTATAGATTTATGGGTATTTATTTCACATTTTAGATTATAATCCAACACTAGCTTACTTTTTCTGTTCTAATTGCTCCAGCTTTAGCTGCTTGTAGATCTTCTTTCAGTTGTTCCCTATGTCTGTGTAATATACTACACCTCAGATACAGGGTCTTCCTTGCCTGGAAAGTAATGTAAACACTGATCCTAGACTGGTGAAATCCCTGGAACTTAGAGCAGAAATTCTCTGTGCTATCGTGTTGTGTTTTGCTTTGTTTTATTTTAGCACTTAGTTACTTTCTGACACTGTGTAATGCCCCAGGCTGATCTCGTATATTCCTTTCCCAAGTTATAGAAGGAATTATTTCTCTAAGGAGCTCAGGTTTCTTTTATTGGAGGGTAGAATTAGAAACCAGTATTAACACAGTAGGGTTTCTCATTGCTACTGGGATGTCACTACTTCTAGACTCTCAGCTGACAGAGCAAAGAGTTGTAACGTGTGCATACAGAGTCATACTCATATGTGTTTATATTTGTACTCAGCTACATGTCTATTAAGCTAAAAATAAGCTTGCATTGATCCCTCCTACTCTATTACTACAAGGGTTGTTGTAGCTTGCTTCCTTGCTTATCTATAGCCTCCCAATCTAAAAGTGTGATAATTTGCTTTTACTATATGCCATCCATCTACTTAATTGTTTAATTCCAATATAGAGGTATACTGGCTTTAGAATTGTTAGCCTGTTAACCCTATGGGGAAATGAAAAGAGAAACTTTATCAACTCAAGTGTAATATTTTGTACAACTCCATTTGACAATTGTTCTACAATTGTTCTATAGACTATATTAATCTGCCTTTTTTTTCAATGGATGTTGTATGTGCTTGTAATTGTTTGTTTTGTAATATTCAGATTGTTTGTTACATTCTACATTTCATCCCAGGATATCCTGACCTATAACTTTGGTGTATTTTGATTTGCATGTATTAAGAGTTACTATTTGAGTTGTAAAGTTCTCTAGGTTTTGATAAATGGTTACTATCTTAAATTCATCATGACAATATCATATAGAATAATTTCATAAACCTGAAAACTAACTTGTGCTATACTTATTCAACCTTCCATCTCTATATCACATCTCTCTAACCCCTGCCAAACCCTGACTAACCACTAATTTGCTTCTCTATACTTTTGCCTTTTCCAGAATGTCATATTATTGGAATCATACAGTATATAGACTTTTCATTCTGTCTTCTTTAACATAACAATATTCATTTAGGTCCTTCTACATTTCTTTATGACTTGATAACTCATTGCTTTGCATTGTTGAATACTCTTATTGTATTGATGTACTACAGGACGTTTATTCACTCATATAAGGACATCTTGTTTCTTTCCAGTTTGGGCAATTATAAATGAAATTATAATTGAAGTATAAATATTCATATGTAAATTTTTATGAGGACATAACTTTCTAGTTCAGTTGAGTAAATACCTAGGCATATGCTAGGCACATTATACGATAAGAGTATATTTAGCTTAGTAAGTAAATGCCAAACTTCCAGCATGGCTGTACCATTTTGCATTTTTCCTAACAACAAACTAAGTTTAGTTCCCCATCCATATCAGTATTTATATTGTCAGTGTTTTGAATTTTTGTCATTCTGAGAAGAATGTAGTGCTCTCTCACGTTGCTTTAGTTGTTTCCAGTTTTCTTATGACAAATGATGTTTAGCATTTTTTTGCATATTATTATTTGCCATATGTATAGCTACTTTTGTAAAATATTGAGATATTTTCTGTTTTAATTGGACTATGAGTTATTTTAACTGTCAAAATTTTTTTTGAGAGGTTTTTGCTATAGGGCACACGCGCTCGCCAGACAGACAGAGAGAGACCGAGAGATACAAAGCGAGAAATCACCCCCCAGGGGGGATGACCACGCCGCAATCCCTTCTCCTCCATTCTCCTCTCAGGATCTTGGGCACGCATGCACACGCTCCCAGCGTGAGTTTAAGCCACCGGGTCCAGGACTCGAACCATGGTCGACTACATGGGAGTTCAGCGACATAGCCATTACGCTAACTGCTGGTCCCTTTACTGTCAAATTTTAAGAATTGAGGTAAGAGTTGGTAAGCTTTGTAAATATCTTAGTCATAAGTTCTTCAGAAGTAATGTTTTGCAAATATTTTCTCCATTTTATTGTCTTATTGGTGCATTTTTAAAAAAGTAAATATTTTAAATGAATTACATTTAGCTTATCAATTATTTTCTTTCATGAATCATGCTAGTAGTATTTTGTTTAAAAATTCATTACCACAACCAAAGTCAGGTAGATTTTCTTCTATGTTCAAGAAGTCTTATAGTTTTACATTTAATTTCTATATTCTGTTTTGAGCATTTTTGTGGGTACGATATGTCTATGTTCATTTTTTGGACCTGGAGGTACAATTTGTACAGCACTATTTGTTGGCAAGATTATCTTTTCTCCTCTGGTTTGTCTTTTCCCCTCTGTCAAAGATCAGTTGACTATATTCATGTGAGTCAATTTATAAGTTCTGTTCTGTTGATGATTTTATATATATATATAAATAACTTTATTCTACTATCTACATGTGCATATATATATTTATAGAGAACAATTGTAGAACAATTGTCAAATGGAGTTGTACAAAATATTTCACTTGAGTTGATAAAGTTTCTCTTTATATATGTGTGTGTATATATATATATATATATATATATATATATCATCTTTTTTTTAAACCGATACAGCTATACAGCTAGTGTTTTGGCTACTGTAGCTTATTAAGTCTTAAACCCAGGTATTGAGCTACTTAACTTTGTTTTTCTTCTTTGATATTGTTTATCTTTACATGTAGATAGTAGAATAAAGGTTTCAATATGTATTGACAAATAGGTTGTTGGGATTTTTGCCTGAAGTTGCATTAGATCTGTGTGCAGGGTCTTCACAAATTTCATTCAAAATGAGTATTATGAAAAACTATGTATGGATTTCAAAGGTTTTTTACCACCAAATAAACTTGTATTTTCATTCCACAAACTTGTTAATGTACCCTCATAGATCACATTGGAAATAATTGTTACTTTAGTAATATTTAGACTTATAGTACATAAACCTGAACTATCTCTAAACTTATGTATATATTTTTTGAACTGATAAATAAGTTTTTATAAATGGTATAGGTGTTTGAATTTCAAATTCAAATTTTTCATTGCTGATATATAAAAAAATGAATTATATATATATTTTTTATCCGGTGTTCATTTACTATTCACTTTTTGGGCTTAGAGATAATTTGTTCTTTGGCATTTTCTATATAGTCATGTAGTCTGTGGACAGAAGCACATTTGTTTATTTTTAATTGGCATTGTATTTTTTTAATGTTTTGATTTCTTATTCACATTTAATTGTTTATAGCACAACCTGGTTTTTTCAAATAACAGTGTTTTTGTTGGTCTTACTGCACTAAGTAGCTCTTACAGTATAGTGTTGAAAGCAGAGGTGGGTGAGAGGATAGTGTTGCTTTCTTGCCAGTCTTTAGGGGGCCGTATATGCAATTTCTCACAACTATCTATGATAGTCGAAGGTTTCTGTAGATATTGTCTGTAAAACTAAGAACATTGTTTTCTTTTCTACTTTGTAGTTGTTCATTTTTAATGAATGAGCACTGAATTTTGTAACATATTTTTCCATGTCAATTGATATGATTTTTCCCTTAGTGTGTTAATGTGGTAGATTACATACATTGATTTTTAAATGCTGAATTACCTTTACACAGCTAGAACAAGTCTTACTTGATTGTAGCAGTTTTTTTTTTCTTTTTTTTCCAATTTATTTATTTGCATTCATTCACTGTACATCATTACAGCATACAAAATGAGATTTTCCATCCCGAGTACACTGTATATTGTCAGTCAAGCACATCAACAAACATGTTATTGTCAGCAAATAATCTCCCATTTCTTGTTTTCTGTATGTATTGCTTCCCCCCCATCCTTGATTCTCTATCTCTTACCCTCTGCCATCTCCTCACTCTCCTCCCACACTGTCTCCGGTATCTATGTTTGCTTTCTATACTGTTTTCCTCCCACTTTTTATTGAATCACCAAAGACCCTAATCAATCCAAATACCCTCATAGCAAACACAGGTGACACACACATTTCCATGAAACAAGTCTAACTTTACACATCCTATAAAGTAGCACCTAGCTGGGGCTACATATCCTACTGCAGTCATTGAATAGATATATTTTTTTTCCTGAATTTTTTTTTTTTGTAACTCCATTTACATTCCTTCCCAAAGCATCATCACAGCACACAAAATGCGATCTCCCATCCAGTACACACTGCACAGTGACTTAATCGTGCACAGTACAAAAAATTTTCCATTTCTAGTTCCTAGAATTATTTCCACCCCTCTTTCTGACCCTCTGTCCCTTCCCACCCTCCTCTCACACCACCTCCAGTGTCCACAATTGTCCTTCATTCCCTTCCCACCCATATTGCATTGATCACACAATTTCCTACATAATCTAACTACTTTCAATGGTGAGTTTACTCATTACTACTAAGAAAGCCAGTTTTAACTTAAATCAAAGAAACGCCAAGGAATTTTGCTTAAAGCCATGTTTTTTTTTTGCATTGTTGGATTTGATATGCCAATTTGTGTGTGTAAAATGATTGCAAGTTTCCTTTTATTTTCTTCATCTGATTTTGGCATTTAGGTAATGCTGTCCTCATAGAACCAATAGAAACATGTTCTTTTCTTTTCTGGAACATATTGCGCAAATTTAATGATAAGTTTTTATGTGTATAGAAGAATTTCATCAGTTTTACCTTGTATATTTTGGACCTCTCTTAGGTACTAACACATTTAAGATTGTATTTTCTTGGAAATTAACCTTTTTATCATTAAATATGTCTTTTTATAGTTTTTCTGTTCTGAAATATACTTTGTCGAAAGTGAATATAGATACTCCAGTTTCTTCTATACCAGAATGGTTCTCCATTTCCTTATTATTTTTAAAAATTTGTTTATCCCTCCCATAAGAAAGCAAGATATGCGGGGGGGGGCGGGACCAGGTGGCATAGTAGTTAAGACACTGGACTCACATATGGCCTACCACAGTTTGAGTCCCGGACCTAGCAGTTTGAAACTCATGCCAGGCATGGATGGTCAAACTCTCAAGAGAATAGAAAAGAGACTGTGGCATGGCCATCCCCCAGAGCATGATTTCTTACTTTCTCACTCTCTGTATTTCTGTCTGGTGGCACACAAGCACTATACCAAATATCTCAGGAAGGAAGGAAGGAAGGGAAGGGAAGGGAAGGGAAGAAAGAAAGGAAGATTAAAGGAAAGAAAGAAAGAGTAAAGAAAAGAAAAGAAGAGAAATAGGAAGAAGGTGATGATGGAAGGAGAGACAATTACCCTCCAACAGTTTCTAATACCATAATCCATTCAGTCTCTGCCAACCGGGATCAAGGGCACACACACCAGCCCAGCATTCATAGGGAGGCCTCTGGACACAAATCACAACTTTCCCATACAAGTCCAGCATTGTAGAGCATTGCTTTACAATGCCATCCTGTGGCTCCCGTCTCCTTATTTTAATCTGTCAGTGTGTTTATATTTAAGGACCATTCACATTTACAGTTATTGATATATTTATATTAATAATAATAATTAATATAACTGGTTTTTATTTGTTGCTAAATAGCTTTTCTCTGATTTAAATTGAGCATTTGATATGAATACATTTTTCTTTTTTATTTAAAAAAATTTTTTAAACAGTTTAATTGAGAGAGACTTTTTGCTATAGAGCACATGCATTTGCCAAGAGAGACAGAGAGAGACAGAAAGACAGAAAGTGAAAAATCACCCACCAGGGGGATGGGCACATTGCAACCTCTTTTTCTCCATTTTCCTCTCAGGATCTTAGGCATGCATGCACATGTGCCTGGCATAAGTTTTTTTTTTTTTTTTTTTTTTAATTTGAGAGGTTTTTTTTTTTTTTTTTTTTCACTATAGGGCGCGTGTGCTTGCCAGACAGACAGAGAGAGACATAGAGACAGAAAGCGAGAAATCCCCCCCCAGGGGGGATGGTCACGCCGCAATCCCTTCTCCTCCATTCTCCTCCCGGGATCTTGGGCACGTACGCACACACGCCCGGCATGAGTTTTAAGCCACTGGGTCCGGGACGCAAACTGCGGTCGACTACGTGGGAGTCCAGTGACGTAGCCATTACGCTAACTGCTGGTTCCCTGCCTGGCATAAGTTTTAAGTCACTGAATCTGGGACTCAAAACGCTGAATACTTGCAAGTCCAGCAACATAACCATTACACCATCTGCTGGTCCCTCTTTCTGTTTTATTATACCAATTATGCTTTTATGATTTTTGACATACATACACACACACTCAGTGTATTTTTCAAGTCTCTGGGTCTGAGGCTGAAATCATGCAGGCATACATATGAAATCCAGCCACTTTAACCTCCATGTCATCTTTTGACCCCTGCTATAGTTGTTATCCTTCTGTTGTTACAGTGTTCTCCCCCTTTGACTTATTTCAGCTCTTTTTTGACTTTGGTTTACTGCACCTTGAACATGATATATATAAGTTTAGTTGGACTGACTTATTCCATTTGGTGTTCTCTGTCCTTTCTGAATTTCAATATTCTATATGTAGTTTAGAAAACTCATTTTTACTATTACTTCAAATACTTCTTGTGTTCTCTTCTGTCTTTTCCTTCTGATTCCACTTACGCATATGCCACACCTTTTGAAATCATCCCATTCATTGTTCTTGGATGTTCTGTTCTGTTTCTCAATCATGCTTTTGATACTTGCACTTTAATTTGAGGAATTTCTATTGAATGATCTTCAAGTTTACTAACATTCTTTCTTTCATGCTTTAAAAAAATTTATCAACAGATAATTTTCTGTTTTTGTAATCCTAAAATGTTTTGTTTGTTTCTTTTTCCCTTTGATTCCCTTCTTCTTACCATCCCTTATTCCATACCCTCCTCCCACACTAGCTCTAGTATCCACTATTGTTCTTTATGGGTTTTTTTTTATATATTTTCCAAACTTTCAGTTTCTGCCATAGAGTGCAAACGTTCCATATAATTTGAGTAGGGACATTCAATGCTGCTCTTTCATAGTCTGGCTTCCTTAACTTGGCAGTAAATCTTCCATATTGGTCTACTTTCTATCAAATGCCAGAGTCTTGTTTTTTTTATGGCTGAGTAATATTCCATAGTGTATATGTGCCACACTTTTTCAATTCATTTATCTACTTATGAACATTTGGGTTTGTTCCATTTCTTTTGAATAATGTCACAATAAATATGGTGTGCAGGTGTTTTTCTGACTTTGTATATTTCTACCCTTTGGGTAGATATCCAGGAGTGGAATTGCTGGATCATATGGTAGTTCTATTTGTAAGTCTCTGAGGAACCTCCATATTGTTTTTCACAGAGGTTAAATGAATTTATATTTCTACTAACAGTGAAGAGGGTTCCCTTTTTACTATAGCCTCACCAGCACATGTTGTCCTTTATTTTTTATTTATTTATTTTTTTTATGTTAGCCATCCTAACTGGACTTAAATGGTATCATATTTATATTTTTAAGGAGTTTTTGTCTTAGGGTTTATGTGATAACCAGAGAAATTGACAGAGACAGTGAGAGGAAAAGTGAGGAATCACCCTCCACCCCCTGGGAGGATGACCACTCCACAATCCCTTTTCTTCCACTCTTCTCCCCGGATCTTGACCACACATGCACTTGTGCCTGGCATGATTTCAAGCCACCTGGTCCAGGCCTCAAACCATGTGGGTCATAAAGGAGTCTTGTGATATAACTGCTAAACCATCTACTGACCCCTCTCATTGTATTTTTAATCTGCACTTCCCTTATGATGAAAAACTTTCAATATTTTGTCCCATGACTTTGGCCATTTCTAAGTCTTCCTTGAAGAGTTGTTTCTTCAATTGATTTTCCATTTTTTTAAAATTGAATTAATTTCCTTATGGGCAAGATTCTTGAGCTCTCAATATATTCTGGATATCAATCTTCTTCTTTGAGTAATAATTTGAAAATATTTTTCCCATTCTGAGGGTTGTCTTTTAAGTCTGGTTTTTTTTTGTTTGTTTGTTTTGTTATAAGAAATCCTTTTTGCTTGATGTAATCCCGCTTGTATATTTTGCTTGTGCATTAGGGATTTTATTTAAGAAATTTTTGCCTACTCCAATATCTTTTAAAGTCTTCCCTTTATTTTCTACTAGTAATTTTGTAGTTTGAGGCTTTTTATTTAAGTTTTTGCTCCATTTTGTCACCTTGAATCTTTTTTTCTTTCTTTCTTTTTTTTTTTTGGAGAGGTTTTCACTATAGGGCGCGTGCCCTCACCAGACAGAGAGACAGAAAGCGAGAAATCACCCCCCCCCGGGGGGATGATCACGCCACAATCCCTTCTCCTCCATTCTCCTCTTGGGATCTTGGGCATGAATGCACACGTGCCCGGCGTGAGTTTTAAGCCACCGGGTCCAGGATGCGAACCGTGGTCAACTACGTGGGAGTCCAGCGACATAGCCATTACACTAACTGCTGGTTCCCCTCACCTTGACTCTTTTGAGCTATTGAAAATCTATCCTGCTTGGAAGGACCAGACCAGGAGCATGAGTTTTTCTTTTTTCTTTTCTTCTTCTTCTTCTTTTTAATTTTAATTTTAATTGCCAGGAGGGGCATATTCTAAACAGAGAGCCAGAAGGAGGAGGGTGGTCTCACCACAATCCCTTTTTTTCATTTTTCTATACTGGCAGGATGTGGGTATGCATGCACACACACTTGGTGTGTTTTTCAAGTCACTGGGGCTGGGACTCAAACCACATTTGGCCATTTGATTATGGGGCCAGCTCAATGGCATGAATTTCTTATTCTTCCTGGCTTTATTTCATTTTCTATATGTACAAAACACATTGAAAGTGCTATTCATATTATTTTAAAACAATTTAACTTTACCTAGATTTAAGAAATATTCTACCTGAAATTCTTGAGATATTCTAAATAATGGTAGCTATAATTATATTTTAAAAAGTATTAAAATGATTGGGGGGTTTGTCATAATATGATGAAGTCAGGTAAGAGATGAGAACTCATTCTGTTTAATATGGAACAATGCTAAACTCTGAGGTTATTTTTTTTTTCTTGAAAATATTCTCTACAGGCCTATAACCTTACATACTTTCTGCATAAGACAAGTACAGAATCGATTGACTGTATCTTCTTAATTAACTGCCATGGGAATGTTTAGGTGTGAAATTAGTCACCAGAGGGAGCCATATTATTCCTCAAAAGCAGTTGTGAAAAACTGTAGACAAAATGAAAATATATGTAGAGACTGGGGCAGAGAGGTTCAAGGAGAGTACAAAGAGTTCTTTCACTGTTTCTTGAATTGCAGTTTCTTCCCAATTTCAAGCTTCAAAATGAACTAACTTTGATAGATGCAAAGGCTTATTTTTATAAGAAAGACATAAAAGAACACATTTTTTCTCTCAATGGCTATTTATTTATTGACCTTCACATTTGTTCTACATGGAAACTACTTTTGTCTATTCTGACTTAATATACACAAAAATAAGACATTTTATTTACACAAAATAAGACATTTTATTAACTCCTGAGCAAGTTAACTGTGATAGTTTCCAAACAATGCAGATGTCAATAACATGCCCAGTTCTTCTCAAAATGAAAACAATTTTGGCGATGTAACTAACCAATAAAATTATCTACATATTTGCTTTCTTTTTCCAACCAAACATAAAAAGAAGAGTGTTTGAAAGAAGAAATTTCTCATTTCAAAACAATTTCTATTGTGAAATTCTTTAATTTTAGGATACCTATGAATTGGGTAAATAGAATTAATAAATGGTTGTCAAATGATTAATTTGAACTGGTTGAACAATATTTCTTATTGCTTTTTGTTTTCTTTCTTTTCTTTTTTTTTAAGATAAATTCATGCCAAAATCTCAAGAAGACATATTGGTACAGTACAATTGAACTATTTGTATGCTTGATTGGACTAGAATAAAACAAAATATCAAATGCAATGTACCCCACTATTTCTATTGGTTTTGTCTACTCAGATATTAAGCTCAAGGAACTGGAGTGAAATCATGCACTATTCAGAATTTTTTTTTCTTTTCTGGCTCATATTTCTGTCATCGTTCCTTAGTTTTCAGTAATGACTTGGATAGATCGACCTGCCTTTTATATGTTACATTCTTCAGAAACATTCATAAAATACTCAAGCAAATAAGAGTGAAAGTTGACTCTATTGTGCAAACCATCAACTTCTGAATACTAACTGTTAATTTACTTAACTCAATTGTTGCACACCTCTTTATTCAAAATGCAGACATTCATATTATCACAGATTCCCTCCTGTATCATCTCTAGCTGGAATAGGACAATAACTAAGGTAGACTGCATTTGATGCATTTCTGAATCTGTGTTTATAGGATAATGTTGAATATGTACTCAGGAGTAGACTTACTGATTGTAGATTCTGGCTGCAGCATTTTCTGGTTGTTTGATGTTCAGGAATTCAGTTCATCCAGTGAAAACCAGGATATTAATAGTTCTTACATCATAAGACTGTTTAGGGTGTTAAATAAACTGTTGACTTGTGAAGAATGTTGTCAGAAACACGGTAAGATCTCAGTAGATGTTATTTTTTATTACTGCTGATGACTTTTTATTATTGTTGATGGTGATGTTATATTCAACACAGAGTCCAATTATGGCCCAGTCATGGTGACTCAGTGATAGTATGTTGGTCTGTAATGTTAGAGTCATATGGAGCATCAGGTTTGCTGGTCAGTCTGTATAGGATGGGTATATGTGCATGAGCTCATGATCCTAACTGACCTGGGGTAGGGAGATCTTGGCATGAGAGGCCTTCATCTTATAACTACTGAAATACTACCACTAAAGATTTTACAATAATTGCTTTCTTAAGCTCAACTTCCCCCCCAAATATTCTACTAGTTTTGATTTTGGAATGAAATATCTATATATTTGTATCAATCTATCCACTGTCTGTCCAGATACATGCACTCTTGTCATAATAAGAAATGGGGCCAGCAGGTGGCAAAATGGTTACAGCACTGGACTCCCACCATGCCAACTGATGTTCAAGTCCTAGACTTGGTGGCTTGAAAATCATGCTGAGTGTGTGTGTGTGTGTGTGTGTGTGCCCAAAATCTCAGGAGACTGGAGGAGAAGGAATACCGTGGCCATCCCCTTGAAGGAGTGATTTCTCAGAATCTCTCACACTGTCTCTCTCTGTTTTTCTCTGGTGAGTGGATGAATCCTATGGCAAAAACCTTAAGAAAAATTAAAATTGCAGACTGTATACTGTAACTTCATGCATGTGAAGCTATTTGTAAGCAAAGGCTGATGAAGTTATACAGGCACAATTATAAGCAGTGTTGATTTTGATCTTCATCAGAGAAACATAGTAGAAGGGAATTAGAATGTGATAGGAGGTGATCTACAGATTGGAAAAGCTTGAAACCATTCAAAGCCATGACATTTTTGCCAAGTGGCTGCTGAAGACTATTGTAGTTGATTGACCAAACCAGTTCAAAATGATAATTTAAAACAACAGAAGTCACAGTGATGAGTTTTAAATAAATGAGTAGAATAGACTTATATATATATAAAATGACATATTTTTCTCAGAACTATTCAAAGTTTTCTCTAATTTGCATTTGCTTTACATGGCATTTCAAACTGTTAAATTTTATATTCTTGCTACCTTATGAAGAAAATAAAAATAAACACTAATAGTTAATTGAGAAAAGTATTGACACTTTTTGTTGAATTTTTATGTATGACACAAGTTTTCAAAAATGATGTCCTAAAGAGAGATGACAGGAACATATCTAGGAAGCTCTTGCTTCTACAGAAGCATCAGAGGCTAAAAACGCTCATATAAGTAAACCTGTGCAGTTACTTTTTTTTTTTTTTTGGACAGGTTTTTGCTATAGTGTGCAAGAACTCACCAGAAAGACAGAGACAGAGAGACAGAAAGCAAGAAATCATTCCCCAGAGGGTATGGCAACACCACAGTCCCTTCTCCTCCATTCTCCTCTTGGGATCTTGGGCATGCATGCACATGCACCCAGCGTGAGTTTAAGGCACTGGGTCCGGTAATCAAACAGCAGTCAACTACATGAGAGTCCAGCGATGTAGTCATTACTCTATCTGTTGGTCCCAAAAAGTTATCTTAATCAATGGGAACAATTATGATTGCTCTGAAACCTTTAAAAATATTTGTCACGAGGGTCACCTGTGACCTGGTATTTATGTGAACTGGATATTACATGGCTGACTATGGATCCAGAGGCTTGAAAAACATGTTGGGCACATGAACATTGGTACCTAAAATCTCAGGAAGGAGGAGAGATGGTGGCAGGGAGGATTCTAGCATGACCATACCCATTCAGAATTGCTTTCTGTTCACCTTCTTTCTTTCTCTCCATTGAAGGCAGGTGCCTTCTCACAGATAAACACACACACACACACACACACACACACACATACGAGTTTTGCAGCAATATTAAAACTCTTACATTTATTTACAAGTATAGAAAAAATCTGAAGTAGTAAAGCTATTTATTCACACTATAATTTAAAACATATATAATACAGCTAAATTGTTTACATAAAACATATCAGGAGTATTATAAATTTTCTCTTCTCCTTGTCCAAACATCTAATATGGAGTGAGCACCTTCTCTAAACCTTGGTGAACTGGCCTACTGTTTTGCAAGTTTGGATCTCCTTCCAACATTTTGTCATTTGTGCTTCCAATGTTGTGAAGTACTTCCAAAATTCCTTTAATGGAAAATTGTGGGAAAATTTTATTTTATTTTCTGTTTTGACTTTGGCTTTTGCTAGTGTCATTTCTTTTGGGACATCTTCATTCCCTTTGTACTCTGCATCATTTATTTGAATAAGGTTGATTTTATTGGATCCCTCTTGCTGCTTATCAAATGTCTATCCTCTGGTAGCAGTGTCAGCACTTCATATTCCTGCTATAACTCTATTTGCTTCATGTGGGTTTCATTTACAATGCTACCACTCTCGTTGGCTGAATTTTCGTTTGTGTTAACCTGTTCCCTCTTTTGACGCTCTCTTTCTTTCTTTCTTTTTTTGCGAGATTTTTGCTATAGGGTGTGTGCACTTTAGAAGAGACAGAGAGGGAGAGAAAGTGAGAAATCACCTCCCAGGGGTGATGGCCATACAGCAATCCCTTCTCCTCTATTCTGCTCTCAGGATTTTGGGCACACACACACACACACACACACACACACACACAGAACCTACACACGGTGTGAATTTTACACCTCCAGGTCCAGGAATCAAAGTATAGTCAGCCATGTAGGAGCCCAACTCCTTAACCACTATGCTACCTGCTGACCCCAGCTGATTCTTTTTCTTTTTAAGAATTATTTATTTTATTTTATTTATGCATTTATTTTATTTTAACTTGACCAGAGAGAGACATAGAGAGAGAGAGAGGGAAAGTGAGAAAGCAAGCCACCAGGTCCAGGACTTGAACCGTGGTTGGCCATGTGGGAGTGTCCAGCACCTTAACCACCATGCCACCTGCTGGTCCCATCAGCTGATTCATTTTTTTTTTTTTTGAGAGATTTTTACTATAGGGCGCGTGCGCTCGCCAGACAGACAGAGAGAGACATTAGAGACAGAAAGCGAGAAATCACCCCCCAGGGAGGATGGTCACGCCGCAATCCCTTCTCCTCCATTCTCCTCTAGGGATCTTGGGCACGCACGCACACGCGCCCGGCGTGAGTTTTAAGCCACCGGGTCCGGGACGCGAACCGCGGTTGACTACGTGGGTGTCCAGCGACATAGCCATTACGCTAACTGCTGGTTCCCTCAGCTGATTCATTTTTGTAAAATGGTATATGGATTTGTATCTGGGAAACAGAACTCAGCTGTACTATTTGCTGTCTGCACAAAGTGAATAAGAGTTATCCAGTGCACAAAACCAAAATACTTTGTAAAAAGTGATACAGTTGGGGACCAGCAATTGGTGTAATGATTATGTTGCTGGACTCTCATGTAGTTGACCATGGTTTGAGTCCTGGACCCGGTGGCTTAAATTCACTCCAGGCACGTGTACGTGCGTGCCCAAGATCCCGAGAGGAGAATGGAGAAGAAGGGCTTGTGGAGTGGCCATCCCCTCTGGGGGGTGATTTCTCACTTTCTGTCTCTCTGTCTCTCTCTGTCTTTCTCATGAGCACACACACCCTATAGCAAAAACTTTCCAAAATAAAATAAAAGTGATATGATTGGTCTTAGAACAAGATATTTATCTGTTCTTTATGTAGTGATTTGTGGACTAAAGAGCTAACAGAAAGCTTTGTACTATATGTAATTGTTGGAACAGTGATGTTAGATGACTGATTTTATTTAAACTAATAACTGAAATTTGTACAGATATGAGATATAATACGAACAAACATAGTTATTATACAATCTACCAAGTGATAATTGCTACAGAGGGGGAATGGATATTTAAGTCAGGCAGAAATAAAAATGGCCAGAAAGTGGTCAACGCTTTAACATTTTATTGTATATTATTTTGTAATGAGAAAAAACTTGCTTATGAGTAAATTCTAAGATTAGAAACCAAATGGGAATGGTTCATTTTTAGAAATTCAGGGTAATTTTACTAGAAATTTGAGGAGTAAATAATTTCTCATTTGCATTAAGATTCAGTTTACTGCCAAACAGAAAAGAGTTATACAAGATAGACTTTAAAGCCATCTTCCACAGTACAGCCCCTACGAGCTATCTCATGCGAGTATATCTACTCCTGGATAGATGCAGACACATCATTCCAGCACTTTGAAGACCCTTTATATACAAACAGGTCATTACTAGAAAATTTATATTATTTTTTTTAATTTTTTTAAAAAATAGTGCATCTCCAAAACCAACAGGTGGAGTGGTAGTAAAATTGTCTGGATCTCACATAACCAACTACATTGTTTGAGTCTCAGACATGGTGACTTGAACATCATGCCGGGCACATGTGCATGTGTGCCCAGGATTTCTAAAGAATAATGAAAGAGAAAGGATTTCACTGTGGCCGTCCTGCCTGAGGGGTGATTTATCCCTTCTCTAGTATATTCTGTGGAGACATCATCTTTCTGTCATGTGTTAAGGATCTGTCTGAGTATGCTAAGCACAGAAATTAAGTAAAATAATTTCATCTCCCAGAAGGCATGCATTTAATATCTCAGAAGTAATTTCAGATAGTATCTGAAGCATTTTAAATGACACTTTTACCTAGTAAAAGAAATGATCAGAAATAGTTCTTACACGCTAAAGTTGGCTACAGGAAGATAAATGGCAGTGCCAGGAAGACCCTCCTTTCACAGAGATTATACTCTTCAAGAAAAAACCTAAGTGTCAAGGAACATTTGAAATGTACAACATCAAGGAGAAATGGTCAGAGCACAGTTAATAAACTTTTGTGTAGTCATGAGGAAGTGGGTCGAAGCAAATGAAGATCTCAACAAATGGAACAACTTTAAAGCATTGGAACAGGGTAAAGGATCTGAATAGAGAAGCAAGGTGAATTGAAGACCTTGGAAGGAGAGGGAAGGAAGCATTGCAGGCCACAGCAGCACTGAGCAATCGAGGAAGGTGCAAAGCAGAACTGTGCTTGCTGCCTCATCACTGGAGGTCCTTAAGGAGTATCACAGGGATGCTGAGCAGAGGATGTGGCAGCAGACGCAGTCAGAGGAGGTGGATTTAGAGTGCTGTGTCTATCATACTAGGGAATTTGGAATTGATTAGAAGAATTTGGAGTGAATTGTAGGAACTTGGAATGAATTGTAGAGGACCATGGAATGGATCTGAGTACAGAGAATCTGTGAAGGGAGCCAACAGTTTCAAGAATAAAGCTTAACAATTTAAGTATGATATATCTATATATCTGTATCTATATATACATGCATACATACATACAATTAGAGGTTATTTACTTCAGCTTTTTTATTCCAGTGCTAATGATTTCTAGGCAGCATTATTAACAAAACAAAAGATTCTTTTTTTCCTCTTCCCTCCCTTTTTTTATTCTTTCATTCTTTAAGTTCTTTTCTTTTGTAGGTCCTCCAATCCCAAGAGGGAATATGAACTCACCAGAGAGAGAAAGTGAGAAAGCACATCCTACCATGGGCAGTGGTCATGTCACAGTTTCTTCTGAAACGGCCATATCTCTGTCCTTTGAGGGTTCAGGACATGCATACACAAACATCCAGGGTGTTTTTCAAGGTGCTGGGTCCTGGACTTGAATCACACAATCAACCATTTGTCATCTAGCCACCTTAACGACTCTCCCACTGGCTGGTCCTGTTTTTAAGTTTATTTGTATAGCAAATGATGTACTTTAAGAAAATAGAGGGACCAGGAGATGGTGTAGTGGTTGAAACACTGGACTCCCACATGGCCGACTGTAGCTTGAGTGCCTGACCTGGCGTCTTGAAACTCATACCAGACATAGATGTATGTATGCCTAAAATCCTGAGGATAAGAAGAGAGGAGAAGGGATTGCAATTTGACCCTCCCTCTGGAGGGTAATTTCTTGCTTTTTGTCTCTCCAGCAACCCATATGCCCTACTGTAAAAATCTCTTAAAAAATAAAATAGAAACAAGCTAATAGAATGAATATTTTCTATATGTTTCTCTCTGTATACCTGTCCTTCCAAGGTCTTCAATTCACCTTGCTTCTCTACTCAGATCCTTTACCCCTTTCCAACCTTAGGATTTGTCTTAGGGCACATATGCTTGCCACAGAGACAGAAACAATGAGAAGAAAAGTGAGAAATCACCCCTAGGGAGTAACTACATCATAATCCCTTCTTCTGTAATCTCTTCCCAGGCTCTTTGGCACATATGTATATACACTCAGCTTGATTTTCAAGCCACTGGGTCTAGGACTTGAACCATAGTTGACCTTGTAGGAGTTCAGTGATGTAACCACTATACAATCTGCTGGCCTCTTTTTCTATATTTATACACATTCACATATTCACCAAAGGTTTAGTATTTTTACATATGCACTTTAAACAAAATAGGTTTATAATTATTAAGCGTTTTCTTCAAAATACAGGACACTTTAAAATTAATTTTAAAAATATAATTTGCGCATTTTCTAATAAATCATATTATCATAATTAAAAGTGTAAAAGGATAGGGCCATTAGATGGTGTGGTGAGAAAGGCACTGGACTCCCACATGGCTGACCACACTGTTTGAATCGTGGACCTAGTGGCTTGAAATCACACTCAGTGCATGTGTGTGTATTCCAAAATCCTAAGAGGAGACTGGAGAAGGGCTTGTCGAGTGGCCATTCCTTGAGGGAAGACATCTCGCTTTCCTTCTCTCTCTCTCTCTGTTGAGCACATGCAGCCTGTGACAAAATATATATATATATACATATACATATACACACACACACATATATATATATATGTGTGTGTGTGTATATATATATATAGTGTGTGTGTGTACAATTTAATTTATATGTGTGTGTGTGTGTATATATAGTGTGTGTGTGTGTATAATTTAATTTATATATGTGTGTGTGTGTGTGCGTATATATATATATATATATATATATATAAACATAAAGTAAGAAAAAAAACTTACTGCTACACATGTCCTCATTCAGTCCTGCTTTGATAGCTTACAATACTTTCTTTGTATCCCAGCAGGCTTAAGCTAATATTCATACAACTTTATATTCTTTTTATTTGAATAAATTGGTGTATGCTACCTACAGCATGACCTTTACATTTAAAAAAAAAACAGTTATTTTGCAATATTAGTGTGTGTGTGTGTGCACATACCAAAAGAGAGATCTTTTAGTTACAAATTATACCATCATCCAGATAATAGGTTTCAAAATCATGATCTTTCATATTTTGTTAGTTCTTATTTTGTCACTAGTAAAATGCTACAAAAAATTTTTGTATCTGCCATTTTGCTTTTTTGTATATCTCTGAAAGATAGTTTGTAGAAATGAGTTGCTGGGTTAAAGAGTTTGGACATTTTAGATTTTGATAGATGCTTCCAATTAACTGTCCATATAAATGAAGTCAATTAATACTCCTACCAGTGGTAAATGAGAGTGGCTGTTTCTCCACATTCTTATTTATAGCAGAAATTATAAAACATTTTCATCTTTATCAGTGTGACAGTTAGATAAATGCAGAATCCTGTTTTATAGATTTGTCTCCCTTTAATGATCTGACCATCTTTCATACATGAATCTCTTTTTTCTTTGAAGTGTCTATTCATATAATTTTCCTACTTTATCCTCAGTTATTCATACTCTCATTAGTATTTTTAAATAATTTTTAATTAATTTGTTTGTTTAATTTGATCAGAGAAGGACAGAGAGAGAGAGAGAAAGAAAGTGAGAAAGCAAGTCTCTAGGTCTGGGACTTGAACAATTGTTGGTTATGTGGCAGTTTAGTGTTGTTGACCACCACACTACCTGCTAGCCCCTCTCATTACTATTTTTATTTTTTTGAGAGTTTTTTGCTATAGGGCACATGCGCTCACCAGAAAGACAGAGAGAGACAGAGAGACAGAAAGCGAGAAATCACACCCCGGAGGGAAAGGCCACGCCACAATCCCTTCTCTTCCATTCTCCTCTCGGGATCTTGGGCACGCACACACAACGTGCCTGGCATGAGTTTAAGCCACTGGGTCTGGGACTCGAACCACAATCGACTACATGGGAGTTTAGCAACATAGCCA
Source organism: Tupaia belangeri chinensis (assembly GCF_000334495.1). Lineage (NCBI taxonomy): Eukaryota > Metazoa > Chordata > Mammalia > Scandentia > Tupaiidae > Tupaia > Tupaia belangeri. The sequence continues at coordinate 470,586 of NW_006206145.1, read as the reverse complement.
TTATGCTAACTGCTGGTTCCTCTCATTACTATTTTTAAAGAAATATGCACATAGTCAACAGAGTCAACACTTTTTCACTCATGTTACGATATTTGTTCATACATGTCTCTTAAATTTTCATTTTAGTATTGATAATTTAAAAATTTATAAATAGTCTTAATTATTATGAATTTCCACTTTATATAACATACTTTTAGTGTCATGCTTAGAAAATCTAAGCCATTTTGTTTGTAATCATGGATGGTCAACAAACTTTTATCTCCCTTTCCTTAAACCCTACTTGAAAAGACTAGAATTAAAATTAAAATGGGAAGTTAAATTTCAGCAAATAAGCATCATGAAAATTTTTAGGATACTGAGATGAAATAAATTAGGGTAACCAATTTAGTTGATTTAATTGGTGTAGGAGATGGCACGCAAGATTCTTGGGAATGAGAATCACTTCAAAAAGTGGACAGGAAGGTTCAGATACTTCAGTCCTATTATATGTGATCTGAAACAGTGTTATACCTCTAGCCTTTTCCTACAAAAATTGGGAAGAAATAACAGAGCATTCTCACAAGGAAATTTCAAATGGAAAGCCTCTGAACTCAGAAACTTAGCCCAGTAATTGACAAAGGTGAATCTACAGCCATAAGAAATATATGGTAGGTCTGTGAGAGTCTCAATGCAGAAAGCTCTCAGGCTATTTATTTATTTATTTTTTAGAGGATTTTGCTATAGGGCACGTGCACTCACCAGAAAAACAGAGAGAGACGGACAAAATCGAGAAATCACTTCCCCGGGGTGATGGCCACACCACAATCCTTTTCCTCCATTCTTCTCTTGGGATCTTGGTCATGCACACACACAAGTCCGGCATCCAGTGACATAGCCATTATGCCAACTGCTGGTCCCCCCCAGGCTTCTTTGGCAGGTTTTGCTTTTAGAATCCAGGCAAGTATGCTGATTCTCCAGATAGGAAAGTGAATGATTCTTCTGTAGAAAACTGAATTGCTCCAGGAAAAAACCTTGTCATACAAAATATTAGAGATTTGCTAACAAAAATCTATTTTTCTTAACATGTGATTTCTATGTGGTACCTACAATCCTAAGGTCTGCTTAAACATTTGACTTGGGACCAGCAAGTGGTGTAATGGTTTTGTCACCGTATACTAGGCTGCAGTTTAAGTCCTGGACCCGGTGGCTTAAAACTTACGCTGGGAGCTTGTGCATGTGTGCCCAAGATCCCAAGGGAGAATAGAAGAGAGATGGTATGGCCATCCTGCGTAGGGAGTGATTTTTTGCTTTCTGTCTCTCTGGCAGGCGCATGTGCCCCATAGTAAAAATCTCTCAAAAAACAAAATTTGGCTCTTCCAAGAATATCTTCAAAATATCATATGCACAGAAAAAAAAAATCATCGTAGGAGTTTGAGAAGAGGTT
>NW_006206145.1:453735-469132 GCF_000334495.1 Tupaia belangeri chinensis | reverse complement strand
GGAAAGATATAAAAGATAAATCACTTCAACCATAAAAAGAAACTATTTAGAAATATGTAGTTACAAACTAGAATTTCTATACGTGGTGGTATAATTTTTGTTTTAAACATTATTTTAAATCTTAACAGTGCTGATTTAATAAAATAATATTAATATATTTTTCTATATCATATAAATATATATTTTCTTTAGGCACTTTCTTTCCACTTCTGTTTTTCTTTTTATCTCTGTCTTTAGCTAATGTTCATATATTTTTCTCTTTTAAAGGTTGAAAAAAAGTTAAGAATCTAAATTTGTCTTTTTTTGTTGCAAAGAATGAGGTAACTATAATAAGTTCTGGGGAATCTAATGCACAGCATAGTGACTATACACAATAATACTGTATTGTTTGTTTGCAATTTGCTGAGAGTAGATCATTAGCATCCTCACAGCCCACACATGTACAAAGGGTAACTACATACGGTGCTAGATGTGCTGGACTAATTTGATTATGGCAATCATTACACAGGGTATATAAATAACAAATCATCATATACACCTCAAAGTTTTTGTCAATTATACTTCATAGCTGGAAAAGACATTATACCATGTGGAAAATAATCAAAGGAGTGAGCGAGTCCCATATGCTCTATTTTAAAAGCCTTGCTTCCTTTCCCAGCAATTTGAATTTGTGCCTCTAGTATATATTTTATGTATACTCAGTCTTATTTGTAGACTGTAAGTTTTATTCCACTGATGGTCTTGACCATTTCTGTGCTGGAATCTCATTGTCTGAATGATTGGCTGTACATACTGTATTATGATGCATCCTATTCTTTGTTGGGAAGCTGCAGGTGTCAGAAAATTATGTAAGGGGACCAGCAGTTAGCATAATGCCTATGTCACTGGACTCCCATATAGTTGACTGCGGTTTGCGTCCTAGACCCAGTGGCTTAAAACTCACGCTGGGCGCGTGTGCGTGCGTGCCCAAGATCCCGAGAGGAGAACGGAGGAGAAGGGATTGTGGTGTGGCCATACCCCCTGGGGGTAATTTCTCGCTTTCTGTCTCTCTGTCTCTCTCTGCCTGTCTGGTGAGCGCACGCGCCCTATAGCAAAAACCTCTCAAAAAAATGATGTATGTAGAACAATTATCATGGACTCTTGCCCTGGTTTAGAGGAGGAGCAGCTTAGGAACATGATCTGGTCACTACTTGAGGATATGATAAATATGAGGTCAGAAATTGAAAATGAAATATTGTTTCAGCTGATTTTTTTAATGGAGAAAATGGAAGCCTTTGGAAGATACCTATCTTACAATCACAAAACTGAAAACTCTGTTTATCTACTTGCCTGGGTCTCTTCTTGAAATGTCAATAAACTGTGCTCATAAACCTTTCTGAAGGCAACACTTCCTTTTCTTATGATACTGTCTCCCCATTAACCTAATAAAGACATCGCTCCAATTTTCCCTTCTCTTTATTGTGGAATCGGCATGAAACTGTGTAATTCCTCCATCTCAAATACTTGTTGAATCAATGAAGTATTGATTCAATACTTATTGAATCAAACAAACAAGATTCTTCTGATTTTTTACTATTCCATTTTTCTCAGATTTAGTAAAACGATTCGTCTTTCATGATGTGTCTATCCTTGTCAAGTCTTGGTATTATACTCCCATTCTCTATTCAATGCGCTAGTAATACTATCGCTTCCCCACCTCTACTGCAGTGTGTCACCCAAATCACCAACGACAGCTAAGTTTCCTTGCCCATGAGTGTCCTTCCAATCATCACCTAGGTTTTGTTCTATCAGTTGTGAGCATTCTTATATTCCTGAAGTGCTTTTTCTTTCCTTTTTTCTAGTCAGTTTCCTTGGGTGCCACATTCCTGGTTGTCCTCCATCATTTGTTATTGACCTCTCCTGAGTTCCTAGCTTCCATTTGATGTGCCCAAGGCTTGGCCTTTGAATCTCCTCTCTGTTTACATAAACTCCTAGTGCGGTATTTATGGTCACCTTGGTTTAAATGCCTTATGGTCTCTAATATTCCCCATGTTGCATTCCTTCTAAACCTGTCTTCGGAATTTTTGAATCAAAATATCATCTGGTATCTCAGTATGTACACTTTTAATGGGCCTGTCAAACTTTATGTCAAGTTATAGTCTTGACTGTCTCAAGTCCTTCTTCAGCGTTATTCTTTCCTTGGAAAGGCAGCTCCAAATATGCCTGTGTTTAAGTAAAACACCTTGCAGTATTCCTGATTCTTCTTTTAACCTCTATTATTTTTTAAGCCAATCCTGTTGGCTGTTGGTGAATTATTAATCCCAAAATCCTACCATTTTTTTTTGTATCTCTACTATGTATGTTCCCAGTCCAAACAAGTATAATTTCAGCAGACGACTGCGATAGTCTACGAAGTGGACTCCTGGATTTTACTTTCTGCTTAATCTCAACATAGCAGCCTGAACAAGCTTACTGAAATCGCTGTTTAAGCCACTCTGCTCTTCAAATACTCCCATGACTGCTAGTCTGAAAGTGAAAGCAAATCCCTTACAATCAGGGTAAAGCCTTCTATGACCTTGGCTCCCACCTCTCCCCTCAATTACTCTGCTGTAGTCATATTGGCCTGCTTGCTATTCTGTAAATGAGTCCATCTCTCTGCAGCATCAGGCCCTTTACATGTTATAGGTTTTATCTCAATTTGTTTTCCCAGATTTCCAGTTCTCTTCATTATTGATGTTAATTGCATCAATCTCTGATTAAATGTTGTCAATGATCTCTTTTTTGATTATTTTATTTAAAAGAGCAATAATTCCTAGCTTTTGTTCATAGAAGAAAAAATAGAAACAATCTAATAGAAACAGTCTGGAGGCATACAACATTTAAAGAGGATACATTCACACCAAACACAGACTCATTCCACAAAAGATGACCATTTGGGTATATAAACTTTTCCATTCACTTATGACAAAACCCTTTGAGAAACTATTTCTTCCTAAAAAATCCTATCCACTTGCTTTTGTTTCCCTATCTGAGATGATCATCTTAAAATATGTTTCTACTGTAAAATTTTCCTTTAGGTATTTGTAAAAAAAAAAAAATTTTGTTCCTAGTCTATTTCCTCTTTTTCAAAATAAATAAACCCATTTTTAAAACTGTCCTTTTATTTCTATACACTTAGACATAAAACATGTTGTCATATTTTACTGTATTTTCTATAACTTATAAATAGAATTAGTATTTCAAGCGTCCTCTCTAAGTACATTTAGCGATCTGGCAAAGCTATATCTAAGCCTGTGTACTAACACAAGTTGGGACTATCTTATAGTACTCAAATTACCTTGAGTTTCAATTTCCTATTTATCATATTTTCTTCCCTTTTGAACTTTCTGTATATTGTTCTTGCAAAAGAAGATTAAAAGAACATTGGAATTTAACCATTTTGCCTTCAGAATTTATTCTATTTGTTACGTTGTTTATCTTTTTCCCAAACATTTGGCCTATCCCTCCTTCCTTCTTAATTAGAAGACAAACAAAAAGTAATTTACAGAAAACAATCTACAGAAAAAATAATTTCTGTAAATTATGATACAATATTTCCCAAATTTTAATTCATTCTTGGTCTGGTCTTATTCCACGTTTCTAGTATTCTTTATCTACATATCCTTCCAAGGTAAAATATATTTCATCATTTGCTACCTACTACAGAGTCTGAGTGTTTGTGTTGGTTAGTTTTCTGTTTTCCTGGGATTATTTGCTATTCTGTAGTATAAGTTTATTCTTTAACATCACTTAATATCTCTTAGGTCATCTTCCACTTAAATTCATACATTGGTATAGTACAAATATCAGAGCATTTTGTCTGGATCTGAGTTCGATTTCCAGCTCTGATGAATATCAACTTGGATATGTTGAATAATATCTGTAAGTTTTAGATTCTTGCTCTATAAAATAAAGCATTCTATAGTTAGTATTCTTGTTTGAACTAACATCTTAAAATCTCTTGTACAAATCAGATGTTCAAGTAACAGATAATAGTCATAAGGTTATACCTCTATGATTTTGAAAATTATCTGTAGTAAAGCATGTTAACTATAAGTATCCCATTGTGTGTGTGTGTGTGTATATGTGTTTTATATTTTACTACTGAAAATATTAAGGTGACATAATTGTCCTGGTATTTATTCTCACTGATGTAAATTAGATCCAGATTATCAATCTCCCTATTCTTTCATAGTAAAATTATAAATTTTCTAGTAGTTGAGAAGCTATGAAAATTGGAATTTTCAATACATTTCTGGAAGTTATTTTAGAGAAGGCCACTTTGGTTGCCACCTGTCTTTTAATACTTTTCCAGAGATATTGCCTTTGCTTTATCAGATCATCCAGTCATGTGTAAAACAAGGTCTTTCTTTCGGATGGATGAACCTCGATGCTTCTCATGAGTTTGTCATTCTGGTCATCACAATCACGTGATCAAGGAAAACAAATTTATCATGCTACTCATATCTCTAAAAGTAGAAAACGTCAACCATAAAGAGGTAAAAATATCACCTGTCTCCAATATTCTGTTCTCTAATTGAAACTGCAGAGTTGATTTGGAATTTTTGACTCTTTCAATTTCATCATCTCTCACCCCCCCTGTCAGAGATGTCATTTTTATTCTTGTCTCAAGTGAGTCATCTTAGACTTGGCACCTAGGACTGGTCAATGTAGAGGTGAGTTGGGCAGGTGCGCTATTAGGTGTGATTCCAGCTCCACTGCCTGCTGCCTGAAAAGCCCTCTGGGCTTCTATAACGTGAACATGCGTTACCTGTGAAAAATGTACATTCTCTGAGGAAATCTAGCACCTCAAAATTCTGAATCACTTGAGTAAAAAATCATTCAGAAAAATTATTAGGATAACTTAATTTTGCTTTTTTCTCTGCCTTTTACTGTCTGTATAAGGTTAGTAAACTTGCTTTCTCAGTTATTTGTTGATATTCATAAATATTAACATTAATATTAAGAGATATATTCTCTTAAATTTATATAAATAAGAACATTTTATGAAGATATTTTCCAAGTATAGAATAAATCATAAATGCTTTTTGAGAGAAAAAGACAACATGGGACGTTGCTTTGTAGAGGTTATAAGCTTTCCATTTCAACAGATCTGCCCCGACTATAGAGTTCTGCCCTGGGCTAGCTGTGTAATCTCCAAACAACTTTCTCCCAATATGGGTTTACTCACCTGTGAGGAAAGGCAACCATTCAGACGTAGAAAATATTGTAATAATTACTTTTGAAAGTACATCTAGATGGACTAATATAGTGCCTGTCATATATGCTGCTCAGAAGCGTCAATTCTTTGTCTAGTTTTTTCCTTTAGTGATCAGCAGGACTTTGGAGAAAGTATTGATAACAAAACATAGATCTGAATAACCAAGCAAGAAAGATTTATAGGGTGGGATCAGGCAACACATAGATCTAAATAACTGAGAACAAAACATAGATTTAAAAAACTGAATAAGAAAGATTTACAGGGTGGGGGTCACACATCTGAGTAACAACGGCTAATACACAAGGGCTTACTATATGCCCAATACTTGTTTCAATCTTTTTCATGTATTTATTTCATCCTCACAAGCATCCAGGGCAATAGATACTATTATCATCACTAGGTTATACATGAAGAAATGAGACTGTGAGGTTAAATAGATTCACAAACTTGAAGTTAGGAAGGAGAGGAAATGAAATATGAACCCAGAGAGAAAAGGTTCCATGCCTGTGCTCTGGATCACTTCACTAAGATATCTCACTGTCAGAAGTACCCAGACCACAGAATTTTACTCTTCTTAATAGATGGTCCAGGGCCAGCAAATGGCATAGTGGTTAAAGTGCTGGAATCCCAGGTATTTGACTGTGGTTCAAGTCCTGGACCTGATGGCTTGAAACACCGGGAGTATGTTCATGCATCTCCAAAATCCTGAGGGGAGAATAGAGGAGAAGGGATTGTGGTGTGGCCATCCCCTGATGGGGTGATTTTTCACTTTATATCTCTGTCTCTCCAGCAAGCTCATGCACCCTATAGGGATCAACAGATGCCCTAATGGTTTAGTCCCTGGACTTTCATGTAGTAGACTATAATTTGAGTCCTGGACCTGTCAGCTTAAAACTCATGTCAGAAGTGTGTGCATGCATGCCCAAGATCCTGAGAGAAGGATGGAGGAGACGGGATTGTGAAGTGGCCATCTCCCTAGAGGGGGTGATTTCTCACATTCCATTTCTCTGGTGAGTGTACATACTGTACAGCAAAAACAAACAAGCCAACAAAAAACCCTCTAAAAATAAATAAATACAAAATAAAAAAAAATAGATGGTCTACTCATACTAGTAGATTAACAGAAAAATAGGCAAAATTGAAATGGGGGCCATTCTGTACCCCTAAAATAATATTGCATTAATCTTTCTCTTCCAGGAAGAAATGACTGGCTAAGATTTTTTGGGGGATCCAAACTCAGCAGTTTCTTTATGAACCCCCTCCATTTTTGGCAGGTAGACAAGGTCACAAAAAACAAAATTGCCTAAATTTTTTTAAGCTAGCCTCCTGACCAGAGTCAGTGACATTTGCAGCTCTTTAATTATGCATAACTATCCCTTTCATCTTGCATAATGCTGAGTAATAAAATCAAATGCACATTCTTTCCTCTGGGTGGCTATTTGGAACATAAAGCATTTGTATTATGTGTTAATCAGCACATCTATATTTTGTGGAGTATATATGGACACAAGATACAGGAGTTCACTTACCCTATTATAATGAATTTATAGTCCTGAAGAGCCCACAAAAGACTTAGAAAATGTTGGCTATTGTGCTCTCTCAGGAAAATGTATTGCCAAAGGGTACAGAAGTGCTGAGTGTTGGGAAACCAAAGTGGATTTAGAGAAAGCAAATAGCACGACATAAAGTAACATTAAAATAACTTTTAAGAATTTGATCAGAAGACATGGGAGCCAAGAAACAAGAAGATGAGGGCATCGTTACTCACAAACGAGTACTTCTTGGCAAGACAGAGACATATGTTGGCTTTGAGAGGAAGACAAATTAAACAAATTCTATTTTCAGTTGGTGCTTAGAGAGACCACCACAAACAAATACAGTTTAAGGAGCAGGTTTGCATGCCTGGCATCATCATCTGCCTAGTACGATTGCTCTGTGGATTTGGCTGTCTTTTCATGTGTCTTCACTCCTAGCTAATACACTCTCCACTATATAAGAAATGATCAGATAATACCATTTGATTATAAGATAAATAAAAAGTAATTCCTTTCCAGAAAGTACAGTCATTAGAAGATTTAGAGTTCATTTCAGGGACCAGCAGGTGGTGTGGTGTTTAAACTACTGGTTAACTGTAGTTCAAGTCCCAGACCTGGTGGCTTGGAAATCCGCATGAGTTACGTATTCATGTACGCCCAAAACCCCAGGAAGAGAATGAAGGAGAAAGAGTAGTGTTGTGGACATTGCTCCTGGGGGTGATTTCTTACTTTCCTTCTTTTTGTCTCTCTCTGATGAGCACACACCCCCAATGGTAAAAATTAAAAAAAAAAAAAAAAAAAAAAAAAAGTTCATTAAATGAGTTCCAAATACCTAGATTCCAAATTCTTTAGAACATATTTCACATAAGCAAATACTTAATTAACTGAATAAAAAATACATAAAATAATTTATTAAAAAACTCAATTCATAATACACATTTACTAAATATTAATAATTCTTAATAGAAAACCCAAGTAAACTGTACAGGGTTTTTGTTCGTTTCTTGTGCTTATTAATTTAAACTTTATTTTTTGTAAGGCAGGAAATTCATTATTTTAATGAGTATTTATAAAACTGTTCTAATTTATGAAATTGTTCTAGATCTAGTGGTAAAGAACAAAGAGATGTGGCATGGTCATACCTCTTCCAAAAAATAAGTAGAAAGTCTAGTTGAGGACATAAGCTTAAAATGGGTGAAGAGAGAGGGAAAACAAATACACATCAAGGCAGTGTGAGAGTAAGTTTAGAGTGAATACTAAGTAGTAATAAAAATTTTAGGAGTTGACAATAGGGAAAGTCAATGGACTTTATGATGGGTTTACTACTAATTAAGGCTGAAAGGAAGATGGCCATTTGCTTTAGTGGAAAAATTGTATTATCTGATAAGCAACACATCCAGTAGGGATATTTATAAATAAAAATGAGAACAACACAGGACTTTTGAGGGATTGAAGCTGGTCTCTGCATGAGTAGAGAAGGCTTGTTTAGATCATTCTGGATCACAGATTTGTGTTTGGAATTAGTGGGAACATAATATGTTAAAATAGGAAAAGTTTTTGTAAGTTAAAAAAATTAAAGTGTATATTTAATCACTGTACATCTTTACAGTGTACAGCATGGTTTTTCTTAGCATGAATAGAGTGTACATTAGTCAAGTCAAAGACATTACTATATACATTATCAACAGATAACTTTCCATATTTGTGTCTATTAAATATTTTGTTTCCCTCATTCCCTCCTCCCTACTCCTTATTACCAACCCTCTCTTGCCCTCCTCCTTCTTTACTGTCTCTGGCATCTACAGAGGATCTCCCTGCTATTATATTTTCTTTCAATCTTTCAATTTCTGCTGTAGAACACAGACATTTGGTACAAGTGGGGGGCATACAATACCTGTCTTTCATAGCCTGGACTGCTTTGCTTGGGATTAAATCTTCCATATTCATCTACTTTATATCAAATATCAGGGTCTCACTGTGTTTTTTATGGCTGATAATATTCCATAGAGTACATGCGCCATATTTTCAGTCCACTCATCTGTTCTTGAACATTTAGGTTGATACCATGTCCTAGTAATTGTGAATAATGCTGCACTAAACATGGATGTGCAACTATTTTTTTCTGATTGCTTTCCTATTCTTTGAGTAGATACCAAGAAGTGAAATTATTGGGTCTTATGTTGGTTTTACTTGTAGGTTTCTGAGGAACTTCCTTATTTTGCTCCACAGTGGCTGCATCAGTTTATACTCCCACCAACAGTGCAGGAAGGTTCCCTTTTCACTGCAGCCTTTCCAGCACTTTTCATTTTTATTTTTAAAATTTTTTAAGAGAAATTTTTGCTATAGGGCACATGTGCTTGCTGAAGAGACAGACAGAAAACAAGAAATCACTTGCCTGGAGGATGGCCATGCTGCAATCAGTTCTCCATTATCCTCTCTGAATTTGGGGCAGGCAGGCAGATTCACCTGGCATGAGTTTAAGCTGCTGGTCCATGACTCAAAACATGGTCAGCTACATGAGAACCCAGAGACATAACCATTATGCCACCTGCTGGTCTCTATTTTTAATTTTTTTTTTAATCTTAGCTATTCTGACTGGGAATAGGTGGTATCTTGTTATGATTTTCATTTGCATTTCACTTATGGTAAGAGATGTTCAGCAGTTTTCTTTTATGGTTGTTTGTATAAATTGCTTGAAAGTTGTCTGGTCAGCTTAACTGCCCATCTTTTAATTGAATTGATTTTTTTTTTCTTTTTGGCTGGAGTAAGTTGCTTGAGCTCCCTGTATATTCTGGTTATCGGTCCCTTATCTGAGGCACAGTATGCAAATATATTCTTCATTTCAAGGGTTGGTGATTTATTCTAATTCTTGTTTATTTTGCTCTGCAGAAGCTTTTTAACATGATGTAATCTCATATAATGTTTTTATACCTCCAATGGAGCTAGGGAAGAAATCATTGTTGATACCTTAATGTTCTTGCTTCTCCATGGGGTGGGCAGAAAAATTTCAAGCACAAGGAGATAGTGTTAAAAGCAGTGTAGTATTATCACAACTCCAGAAAATTCAAAGGAGCACATAAAGAACATAAGAAAAAAGAAATAAATAACAATACAAAAATAACAATAGCTGGGACCAGCAGCTAGCATAATGGCTATGTCTTTAGACTCCCATGTTCGCGGCCTGGACCTGGTGGCTTAAAACTCACGCTAGGCGCATTTGCGTGTGTGCCCAAGATCCTGAGAAGAAAATGGAGAAGGGATTGTGGCATGGTCATCCCCCCTGGGGGGTGATTTCTTGCTTTCTGTCTCTCTGGCGAGAGCATACGCCCTGTAGCAAAAATCTCTCAAAACAAACAAACAAACAAAAAGCAATAGCCATAATAACACTGTATAAGTTTACTTCATCCAATTTTAAGGTAAAACATATAATAACTTTTAAGCTTTGAGACATACAGGGTATAATTTGGGCCATTTTTACAGTACATTTCAGAATAATCAAGAAAGTTAATGTAGGGACTAGCGAATGGCATAATGGTTATGTTGCTAGACTCCACGTAGTCCACCATGGTTCAAGTCCCTGACCAGGTGACTTAAAACTCACTCAGGCATGTGTGCATGCATGCCCAAAATCCATCCTGATAGGAGAATGGAAGAGAAGGAATTGCAGTATGGCCATTCCCCTGGAAGATAAGGAGATAATTAATTTCTCACTTTCTCTCTTTCTCTCTCTCTCCAGCAAGCACATGCACCCTATAACAAAAATATCTCTTAAAAAAAAGTTAATATAATCTACATATTTGCTTTTCACTAACAAATTGGGATTTAGTCAATAAAACTCTGTCATTAACCATGAAAACACCTATCTAAAATTACCAGTTCAACCTATAAAATGTCTTCAAATTAAATTTAAAATTATAAGCCATAAAATTTACCAATACATTTATTTATGTTTTATTAAAATTATTTCTTATTATATATCTGAATTGGGTCATAAGTTATATAATTTCTTTGATTAATAAAACTTAGACAGGGGACCAGCAGTTAGCGTAATGGCTATGTCACTGGACTCCCACGTAGTTGACCGCAGTTCGAGTCCCAGACCAGCGGCTTAAACTCATGCTGGGCACGTGTGCGTGAGTGCCCAAGATCCCGAGAGGAGAATGGAGGAGAAAGGATTGCGGCGTGGCCATCCCCCATGGGGGTGAATTCTTGCTTTCTGTCTCTTTGTCTCTGTCTGTCTGGCGAGCACACATGCCCTATAGCACAAACCTCTCAAAAAAAAAAAAAAAAGAAAAAAGAAAACTTAGTCAGAAAGGAGAAGAGACCTGAGCTCTGAGGTTGGGAGAGGGACAGAAAGGGCCTACAGACGTCAGTTGTGGTGAAATTGGTCTTGCCAATTCAGCAGGTGTTAATACTGATAGTCCTAATTGCTTGTGATTTAGGCAGAACTGCTCCAAGTATTTATCAAAGGAAGAGTGGTATAGTTACATCAGGTGGGTAGAATACAATACAGAGTTTTCATTATTTACTCTATAAAACAACTTCGACAACACTGAGTGGCTCAAAGAAACAACCATTTTATTATTTTTCAAAATTCATTCATCTGAATTAGACATGGCTAGTTGGTTCTGCTGCTCCTAATGTTCTAAACTGAGGATAAAATGCCCAAAGCATCTTCCTCATTCACATGTTTTGTGCCTCATGGGTTGGATCAAACACTGATAGGCTGGCTGTTCATTTCTCTTTTTTCCATGGACTCTCTAATATGGATTTTTGGGCTTCTTTTAAAAAAAAATAAAATAGGTGGTCTCAGGGCTATACAATTTTTATATAACAATTGTCTTCTAAGAGAGATTCCCACAAAAGGGCAAACGATGAAACTTGCAAATGAGTTTGATATTGGAAGTTACACAGAGTTGCAGTCACTGACATCACATCACATTAATTTGATTAAAGGATACTATAGGGTCATCTTAACCTCAAGGAGATGGGAAATGGACTCCCACTTACAGAGCAGTGGTAATGTAAGTGGTCTCTTACCACAGGAACTCAGGCTCTTTTTAGCTTACAATTAGCCGTATGATTGGTGTCCCTTCCCAATATAACTTTTTGGTCCAAGTGACCTGAATTTGTACCTGACCAGAATAACAAAATAAAGAGAAAGAGCAAATCTCTCCCTTAAAGGTACATACAAAAATTGCTCCTTACTGCTTGTTTTTCTTTTGTAATAGAACTTAGTTGCATGACTACATTGAGTTCTAAGAAAAATCAGAAAATGTATAATTTGGGAAGATAGGTGCTCAACTATCAAATCTGGGGCTCTTTGTCTATTAAAAAAATGGGGGGCATTAAACAATGTGGGAAGCTAGAATTTTCTTGCAGAAAACCCAGTAGTTTTTAAATTATGTGTTTTTCCTAAAGTTCATAGATAAGAATAAAACAGACACAAATTCTATCTACAAGGCCAGATATTCTTTAAAAAATACAAGATGGAAAGCTGCCAGATGGCTGTGGGATGGAAGGTAGTTTTACTTGGGGTTATTTTCTTTTAATGGCATTCCCTATGAGAACCTGCTTTTGTTAGACCTAGTTACTGGATTGCAGTTCCCATCCCTTTGCTCCTAGGAGCCATAGGCACTCTCCTAATGATGTGGCATCCTTGAATAGAAATGAATACAGCCAATTGGTTCTCTGCATGCAAAATTCAGCTGAGCTACCAAGAAAATATTGCACCAATGTGTGTCTCTTCACAGCTTAACCATCATCTTAATAAATCTCAACAATGTTTGCTTCCTATTCAATATTAACCATCTCTCTTGCTCACACAGAAATGACTGGTTATAGGCATTTTATTTAGGGAGAACATGACAGTATCTGTCTGAATAAGAACAAAGTAATTTCCCTCAGAGCACTTGCCAAATGCATTAGGCACACATACTCCATCAATGCCCAATACGCACTCAGTGCTCATTCCCCGAACTCATCCAGATAGCAGTGCATCTGAGGAAGGCAAAACTGCTTTAAATTCAGTTCTTTTTCCCCCATAATGTAAAATAAAGATTAAAAGGTATAAACAAACCAGAAGTCATGAACTAAATCTTATATGTTTTACAATATATCACAATTTTAATTTTAACATGTATTACTAATATATTTAAGAGCCCATTATTGCTAACGTGTCACAATTTTTTCACTATTTTTTTAAAAAATGTTTTGTTACAGAGCTCATGTGTTCTTCCTGAGGCAGAGAGAAAGTGAGAACACAGTCCCCTCCCCAATGGGGGAGGGCCATGCCTCAATTCTTTCTCCTCCATTCTTCCTTTCAGGATTTCAGTCATGCATGCACAGGTGCCTGGCATGTTTTTCAAGTCACTAGATCTGGGACTTGAGCCTGCATGGCATCACCTCAACCACCATGCCACCAGCTGGCCTTCACCTTCGAAAGAGTACTTCTCCAAGTTCCCTACCCATATGTGACTTATGTGCCTCTCTGCTGTCTAAGAAAAAAGGCTTTGCATGTCTGCCTCACTTCTGAGTTCCAGTTGGACTTTTCTACCTTTGGTAGGTAGTACTATGTTGACTTGGTTTTGTTTCCCAGAATCATTTTCTCCATAAGTTTGTGTTAAAATCATCCAATAAGGAGAATTTGCAATACATTTAAGGGATGGTATTAAGGCAACAGTCATTACTCCTGTGGTTACCAAAGAAGCTTGCTGTGGCAGCCAAATGCAGAGGTGATGGTAGGTGTGTGTCCCTACTCCCTCTGCTCTGTCTCCTGTTCTTCCCAGATGGCAAACTGGTAAGCTAGCAGCAGCTCTAGGCCCTCTCAGAGGCTTGGCAACATATTTACCAAGATAGTAGGTATACAGAGACAAAGTTCCTCACAGGCCTCCCACTAGAGTTCTCATGAGAATATTTTAGTTTCTGTGTAAGTATGGCAGCACCCAAATTGACTGCTGGTAAAAATTCTACGATACCCTACTCTTCTAAACATTTAATTCTCAGCTTTTTTCAAAATTATGTTCTCTGTCATTACTATTGCTTTGCCTTAAGTAAACTAATAGTTTTTCTACTTTCCTGGCTGAACTCTGTTAGACTCTCAGTTAGATGAAGCCATATCAATAACTGGACTGATTATCTTCAGACAGGAAAAAACATGCTTTTGTTTATAATACATTCCACATGTAAGTAAATTCATTCAGCTTGTCTTTCTGTGCCCTGGCTTATGTTACCATAACCTCTTCCAGTTCTATCCATGTTGTTGCAATAACAGAATATCCTTTTCTGAGGCTGTATACATTTGTGTATATATCTCACATTTTATTTATCCACTTATCCACTGATGGACTACTAGATTGCTCCTATTGCTTGTCTATTATGAATAATATTGAAATGAATATTGGGGCGTAGATATCTCTTTGAGAGAACAATTTAAATTCCTTTGAAAATATACCCTGTAGTGAGATGATTGGATCAGATGGTAGTTCTGTTCTTTAGTTTTATGAGGACCATCCAAACTATTTTTCAAAATGGTTGTGCTAATTTACATTTCTACCAACAGCATACAGTGGTTCAGGTTTTCCACATTCTCACCAAAACTTATTCTCCTTTTTGGTAACAGACATTACAACAGGAGTGAGATGATATCTTATTATGGTTTTAACTGGCATTTTCTGATGATTGGAAATGCTGAACATTTTTCCATATTGATTGGCTAACTCATATAAACAGGGAGTAGAAAGGTGATTACCAGAGACTGAGGGGAGAGAAAAAGATGGGGGAAAGAAGTTGATAGAACAGTATAGTTTTAATAAAACTGAAGGAATACGTTATAATTGTCTACTGTACTTTGTACACACATTAATATTAATATTATTTTAAAGATTCCTAAAAGAATATATTTTAAGCTCACTATTAAGAAAACTAAAGATAAGTTGGTGAGGTGATGAATTTGTTAGCTTGATTGGATCTCTCTACAGTGTGTATTTATATCAAAACATCACATTGAACCATATAAATATACACAAGTGTTATTTGTCAATTAAAAATACAATAACATTCTGGGAAACAGCAGTTAGCGTAATGGCTATGTCGCTGGACTCCCACGTAGTCGACCATGGTTTGTGTCCCGGACCCGGTGGCTTAAAACTCATGCCGGGTACATGTGCATGCGTGTCCAAGATCCTGAGAGGAGAATGGAGGAGAGGGAATTGCGGCAGGACCATCCCCCCTGGGGGTTGATTTCTCGCTTTCTGTCTCTATGTCTGTCTCTGTCTGTCTGGCGAGCGCATGCACCCTATAGCGAGAAAACCTCTCCAAAAAAAAAAAAAAATACAATAACATTCTCAGATAAAACCTGAAAGAATTTATCAGCACTACACCAGATCTCCAAGAATTTTTCAAAGGACTGCTATATCAGAAAATTAAATACAGACACACAGAACTTAGAGTTCTTAAACTAAGAAAATGGCCACCTTAATCATAGGGACAAGTCTGGATTTGAATATTATATCCCAGAATTTAATTGGGAAGAACAAACCACAGCAGAAGATAGACTAAGTACATGCAGCTGAGCTGGTGAAATAGCATTTTATGACTTTTTTTTTTTTTTTTTCTTTTGGAG
>NW_006206145.1:451379-453664 GCF_000334495.1 Tupaia belangeri chinensis | reverse complement strand
ACCCCATAGGAGGGATGGTCACGCTGCAATCCCTTCTCCATTCTCCTTTTGGGATCTTGGGCACACACGTACACGCGCCCGGTGTGAGTTTTAAGCCACCGGGTCCGGGACGCGACCCGCGGTCGACTACGTGGGAGTCCAGCGACATAGCCATTATGCTAACAGCTGGTTCCCGCATTTTATGACTTTTGACTAAAGCATTGCTGATCTTCTTGGCTTTTAGGATTTAAGGATCTTTGTCCTATCTTGAGCTGTCAATAGGTTCATATACCTACTAGTTAAACAGAATGCGAACCTATTTCCTGGCTTTAAGTTTTAAGCAAGGTTGCTTAGCATTTATTTGATTTATTAAAGTTAAAATTGCTTTTCTTGAAATTACCAGCTAAACTTGCTATTGAAAGTAGTTAGATTATTTAAGAAATTGTGTAATCAATAAAATGTGGGGGGAAAAGGAATGGAAGACAACTGTAGACACCAGAGATAGTGGGAGAAGAGGGTGGGAAAGGGCAGAGGGTCAGAAATAGAGGTAAAATATAATACATATATATATACACACACACACACATTTATATATATGTAAAATAAATAATATATATATTTTTGAAACTAGAAATGGAAAATTATTGACAATAACATGCGTGATTAAGCCACTATGTGGTATATTCTGGATGGGAAATCATATTTTGCATGTTGTGACAATGATTAGGGAATGAATGTAAATTAATTAATTAAAAAATGTTTCAGGGGAAAAAAAAACCACTAAAACTGTTTTTCCTGAAATTAAAAAAATGCATTAAAAATCCTATTTGGTGACTGCAGTAAGCTATGTAGCCCCAGCCAGGTGCTACTTGATAGTATGTTCATTCTACTCAATGAGGTTTATGCCTAAAGTCAGACTCATGTTCATGGATATGTATATATCACCTGCTCTTGCTATTGAAAATTGTTAGGTTACGATCTTTAGTGAATCAATAAAATGTGGGGGAGAAAGGTATAGAAAGCAACCATGGATACCAGAGAGAGTGTGGGAGGAGGGTGGGAGATGGCAGAGGGTGAGAGATAGGGAATCAAGGATGGGAAAAAAAGCAAATTATACAGGAAACAAGAAATGGAAAATTATTTGTTGATGATAACACGTATGTTGATGTACCTGATTGACCCAATATACAGTGTATTCTGGATGGAAAATTTCTTTTTGTATGCTATAATGATGTACAGTGAATGAATGTAAATAGATAAATTTAAATTAAAAAATATTAAAAAAGAAAAAAGGACCAGAAAAAAATAATTGAAAAATTAATTTTCAATTACGTTTGAGGAAGTTGTTTAAGCTACCA
The DNA here is from genome assembly GCF_000334495.1 of Tupaia belangeri chinensis. Lineage (NCBI taxonomy): Eukaryota > Metazoa > Chordata > Mammalia > Scandentia > Tupaiidae > Tupaia > Tupaia belangeri. The sequence continues at coordinate 452,327 of NW_006206145.1, read as the reverse complement.
TTCTTTTTCTCTTTTCTGTTACTCCTTATAATCTGATTAAAGTCAATATATAGGTTCACTAAAATTATTCCAAATAGCAGAATTTCTGTTAATGTCAAAATTATCCCTAACACATTTTTATTGTTGGAGAAAAATATTAGATGTAATTTCACAGAATAGACAAAGTCCATATGCAAGAGCAATATAACAATATATTTTCTTACTGTTATGACCCAATATCAAACTATAATAAAAACTAAAAAGTGATAACACTTAAAAAACACTTACTGAATAATAAAATTAATCCTTCTTGAATTTATAGTTCCTTACTGATACAACCTGAATAATTTGAGAAACAATGGTAAATATTTTATACCCTTAGGGTATTATTTAGCTGCTGAAAAAATATTTTGTTTTATGAACCACTTAAGCATTAAATGCAAATTTTCAACTGCACTTCCATAGCCTAGAATTTCAGAATTAATTGAGATAATAAATACCATTGAAATTCCAAGTCAAAAGTCCTATTTCTTAAAGCCATGGTTTCTCCTCTAAGCATATAGTCTTCTGGGAAGGGGGCATTATTTGTTGGAGGAGTTCATGAATCAATGTGTGAATCAAACATTGTGACTATACTGAAGTGAGGCCAGCAGGTGATATAGTGTTTAAAGTGCTGGATTCCCACATGATGGACTGCTGTTCGAGACTCCAACCTGGCGGCATAAATCTCACACCAGGGGCATGTAACGCATGCCCAAATCCTGAGAGGGAAGTGGAGAAGAGATTTTGGTGTAGACATCCCCTCAGGGAGTGATTTCTTACATTTTTCTTGAACTCTCCAGCAAATACATACACCCTTTAGCAAAAATTTCTCAAAAAGCAAACAGGAAGGAAGGAAGGAAGGAAGGAAGGAAGGAAGGAAGGAAGGAAGGCAGGAAGGAAGGAAGAAAGAAAGAAAGAAAGAAAGGA
>NW_006206145.1:436163-450953 GCF_000334495.1 Tupaia belangeri chinensis | reverse complement strand
GAAGGAAGAAAGGAAGGAAGGAAGGAAGAAAGGAAGAAAGGAAGAAAGGAAGAAAGGAAGAAAGGAAGAAAGGAAGAAAGGAAGAAAGGAAGAAAGGAAGAAAGGAAGAAAGGAAGAAAGGAAGAAAGGAAGAAAGGAAGAAAGGAAGAAAGGAAGAAAGGAAGAAAGGAAGAAAGGAAGAAAGGAAGAAAGGAAGAAAGGAAGGAAGGAAGAAAGGAAGAAAGGAAGAAAGGAAGAAAGGAAGAAAGAAAATGCTAACGTATATGCATAGTACTTATGTGAATTGCTATTTTATAAAGGCAGGTGGTATTGGCCACATCACCTGGTGGTTGAGAAAGCTAAATCCTACATGACTGAACGTGTAGTATCCCTGCTCCAGTGGCTACATGAACTGGCTGGGAATAGAGCATGAGTACCTGACAGGGTGGAGAAATAGAGAAGAAGGGATTGCATATTGACCATGCCCCAATTTCGGGGACTGCCTTTCCCCTCTCCCTTTCCCTTACTCTTTCTGTCTCTGGTAATCACATGCATCCTCTGGCAAAAGTAAATAAATAAATAAGTGAATACTATATTCAAATTAATATTTGCACATATTTAAAGGTCATTAAAACATATTGTTTTATTAAAAACTTCTTAATCAGTAGCTACTCAAATCACAAATACTATCATCTGTATCTCTATTAAAAAAATTAATGAACTTGTTTGATTTTTGTTTTTTTGTTTTTGTCTTTGTGATAGTACCCATATGCACACAGGATATAGACAGAGAGGAAGAAAGTGATGGCTACACTACAATCCCTTTTCCTCTAGTTTCCTCTTAGGATTTTGTGCTTGCAAGCACATATATCCTACATGATTTTTCAAGCTGCCAAATCTGGGATCCAGCAACTTAACTTCCATTCCACCTGCCGGCCCTAATTTTATTTTTAGTTTAGTTTTTTTTTTTTTTTTTTTTTTTTTTTTCCATAGGGTGCTTGCACTCATTGGAGAGAAACAGAGAGACAGTGAGAGGGAATGTGTAAAATCAACCCCCAGGAAGTATGGCCATCCTGCAACCTCTTCTGAGATTTTGAGCATGCATGCACACCACACACACATGCCAGCATGAATTTCAAACCACTAGCTTTGGTATTCAAACCATGGTTGTCCATTTGGCAGTCCAGCACCTTAACCATTCTACCTGCTGACTCCTCCAGTAAACATTTAAAAAGAAAAAAATTCTAACCAACTGTTCTGGTAGAGTCCCATATCAGGGAAGGCTTGCCCATTGCATTTACTAATCACAAAGTACACACCCAGAGGTCCAGCACAAGACATGTGTTTACTTACACTGGGGAGAAGAACTTTCCACTGATGGCCAGGTGGAAGGAAAATGGTCTGTGCCCTTTAGAACATAGGGTCAAGTTTATTTCAATGAAAACAAAGATAAAGCCATTAAAGATCAATGTGGATTCTCTGCTCCTAAGGTAAGGGTCTTGCTTGTACATACATTGTTTGAAGGTTACAGTAAAGGTTCATAACTTATTGATGAACAGAATCAGCAGAGTACATTTAGGGTTCAGTGCCCCTAATCTAGTGATGTTAAAGTGGGAGGGTTGCACTGCTTCTAGAAAGGTTACAGCCATAAGCCAGTTTCATAAGTTTAAGGTCATGGTCACAAGATGTTCGGGAGGCCCAGACAGACCAGCCACTTGGTGTCTGGGAGACAGGGCTGCAGGGAGTGGGGAGAAAGCCTAGTGTGGGGAGCTTACTCCTGCTAAAGTGGCTATTCTCTCTCAAAAATTAATTGAGATGATAATAGCTGGGTGTATTTGTACAAGATTTTATATCTGTACTGAGAACATGCAAATGCACCAACCATTAACAAAATCTTTCAAACAAGACTTACAAAAATATGGTACAGGTCATATTCAAATTAAGAGGATAGAATTTCTAAGATTCTCTAAATGTGATAGAAAACAAGCCAACCCACCACTCAGACATTAGATGGGTAAATTATGCATTATCAATCCATAAAGATTTCCAGAAGTGAAAAGTTAGAGGTAATAAAGTGGCAATTGTTAGTGGGCAAATTTCAATTATGAATGAATGATAAAACTCCTACCTCATAGGGCCAGCAGATGGTATAGTGGTTAAGATGCTGAACTCCAAGATGGCTGATGATGGTTCAAGTCCCAGACTTGGTGACTTGAAATCATGCTGGGTACATGTGTGTGGGTGCCCAAAATGAGAGGAGAATAGATTGTAGCATGGTCTTCTTTCTCACTTTCCATCTCTCTCTCTATTCAGTGAGTGTACATGGCCTCTGGCAAAAAGAAAAATCTTTTTTTTGGGGGGGAGAGAGGTTTTTGCTATAGGGCGCATGCATTCGCATGAAAGATGTAGAGAGACAGAGAGACAGAAAGTGGGAAATCACCCCCCCCCACAATCCGTTCTCCTCTATTCTCCTCTCGGGATCTTGGGCACACATGCACACGTGCCTGGCGTGAGTTTAAGCCACCGGTATGGGACTCAAACTGCAATTGACTACACGGGAGTCCAGCTACATAGCCATTATGCCAACTGCTGGTCCCAAGAAAAATCTTAAAAAAAAAAAAAATCTTTCTTCAGTGGAATAGGGTGATGAATATTATGGGGCCTACAAATGTGATAAAATGTTAAATACATAGGATCAGCTGTCAAATTTTTCCCTATGTACATTGAGTTTACAACTCTTCTGTCCATTAGAGCTAGTTTTAAATTGAAAGTAAAAACAAAGAATAAAGCTTGTTAAATATAAACATTAAAAAAAAAGAATAGACTCCTAGGGACCAGCGGTTAGCATAATGGCTATGTCGCTGGAATCCTACGTAGTTGACTGCGGTTCATGTCCTCTACCCAGTGGCTTAAAACTCATGCTGGGCGTGTGTGCGTGCATGCCCAGGATCCAGAGAGGAGAATGGAGGAGAAGGGATTGCCACGTGGCTGTCCCCCCGGGGGATGATTTCTTGCTTTCTGTCTGTCTCTCTCTCTCTGTCTAGCGAGCGCACGCGCCCTATAGCGAAAAACCTCTCCAAAATAATAATAATGATAATAATAATAATAATAATAATAGTAGACTGCTAAAGTAGGATATTCTGATAGTTTACTGAATATTTTCAACAAACCAATGCCTTGGAAAAGCAAGTAAGATACGATTTGTCTATGCTTAAAAATACTTATATAACATTAACCCCAATGCAGTTATTAGATGTTACCTGAATTCTGATGTAAAAAAAAAATAAAAAATACAATTTGCTAATATTGTGGCTACATAACAAGCAATTCATCTTTAGAGATGAATTATTTATAGATCCTGGCTACATGTAGTAGGCAGAAAAATGACTCTCTAGATATTAGCGCATCTTAATTGCCCCTCTACCAACCTAAGAACTTGTTTTGCTGTAATTACTAAAAGGAAAATTAAAGTTTCAGTTGGGATTATTGTATAAGTATACTAATCCGGTGACTTTAAAATAAAGAGATTATCCTGAATTATTTGGGTGGGTTTAATGTAACTACAGTGTAAAAGAAAGTGATTAAGACATCCAGTGTCAGAATGATGATATAACCATTATGCCTTCTGCTGTTCCCAGGATCTGCCACCATTTTTCTTTTCTTTTCTTAATCTGGTGCAGATTACGTGTTCCCAAGTTATTTAATGAATGAATTTTCCAAAGAATATATGCATCTAAACCCCTGCTATTTAAGTCAATTTATTTATAAGTGTTAAGAGAGTAACCTTGACAGTTGAATTAAGCAACATTTAAGAATAAAAAGTATTTGGTCATCATAAGAATACATATGATATGTATGAATATATAGATTTACTTTAATATTTATAAAATAGGTGTAAAAATCAAAACTTCTACACCATTGAAAGATGCATATTCTTTTCAAATTTCTGAGCTTTTTAGGGGGAACTGAATCATATTATTTCACCTTTACAAGTTTGAAAAGTATACACATTACAGTGCTGAATGCAGTATATGTGAAATTACAAACTAAAGAATTAAAAAAACATCTAACCATCTGAAATACACAAGAAGATGAAAGCTCATCTAAATATCTCATGGGTCAAAGAGGAAATGATTACAGTAATTTTAGTCAATTTTGAAAATTACGACTTTTATGAAAGACAGGGAAAAATCATATTGGCATATTTCAGTATACTGAAACAACAAAATTAAACACAAATAAGTGAAAATGGAAAGGAAAGTTATGTTCAATAATTCGTAAAAAGAAAATTGCCAAAATTTCAAGTTATCATCCAGAAGCAATATAATTTGGAACAAATAACAAAGGTTTTAGGGAAAAAAATAGGCTTAGGATATATGTCAAAAACCTTTTCTGAAAAGATCAGCTTAGGTTTTGCCAGTCAGATGCTCTTCATTGCAGGAACTCGACTCACTGTTTCAGGGCTAAAGCATCCAGACAGCAGATATGCAAGTAGTGGGTCTCTGTTCCAGTAAAACTACTGATAAACACTAAAATTTGTATTCTGTAAAATCTTCAGATCACGAAATATTCCTATTTTGCCTTTTCCCAATCATCTTAAAATGTAAAAGCAATTCATAGTTTTCTAGTTCTTAAAAAAATATATATATAGGTAGCAGGTCAAGGATTATAGCTTGCAATGCCTTATAACACTTTTCCTCTATCCCAGATAAATAGCTAAGGTAGCAATAGGAGTCTGGGAGCCCTGGGTAAACCAGGCCAGAAATAGCCTCCCACTGAGTCACTAGCAGGTGAATTTAGATATGTGTTACCTGGTCAAAATACAGCACAAACAGATCTCATTCCCTCCTTGCTTTCATGATCCAACCTGACCACCTGGAAAGAGTAAACTGTAAAGATGACAGTATGCAGGAAGAAAAATATCATATACTGAATGTATATTATTCATTTTAAGATGCATATTCTCTTACAAGTAGTACACATAAAATTAAATTTTTAAGTTTATTCGGTTTTTCCAAGAAAAGAAAGGCCAAAGAGAAGCCTGGAGGTGCCCCCCAAAAATCAACAAGGTCCTCATGCCATTATCTACTCTGAGCTTTCAGCCAATCAGGATCCTGGTACATACATATTCAGTGTGTTTAGGGAGATCTCTGAACTCGAACCCAGAATTCTCGCTTTTGGATAAGACTTAACCCCTGTTCTTATTGTTGGACTACCAACCAGCCCTTAAAACATGGAGAAACCAAAGTATATGTGATGGAAAAAGAAAGAACTTTTCCTAAAGAAAATAGAAAACTAGAATTTTTACAGATGTTCTTTACTCAGTTTTTAAAGAAAATGTATTATTGGATGTAAAGAACTACTGAGGGGCCGGTAAGTGATGTAGTGGATAAGGTGCTGGACTCCTACATGACTGACTGCAGTTTGCATCCCAGACTGGTGGCTTAAAACTCATACCTGGCATGTGTGCACGCATGCCCCAAATCCTGAGAGGAGAATAGAGGAGAAAAGATTGTGGTATTATCATCTCCCCGGGGATGATTTCTTGTTTTTTGTCTCTGTCTCTCCAGCAAGTGCATGCACCCAATAGCTAAAATCTCTCTCTCAAAAAAAAAAAAAGACCACTTGTGAATGTTTTCTGTAGCTATCTGTGAGTCAATGGTTTGAAGGAATATAATACTGACCACATAATAAATGGAACAACTGGAGTTGAAACAAGTGACTAGATGAACAAAGAGACAAAGATTGCTAGCTTAATGGAGATTGAGCCTATTCTACCAAACCCTCCCACATGGCACATGTGAGTCTGCTGAAGGAGCACTTGGTGGTGGGATACTAGGATTCTAATATTAGGGTTTGTCAATAGCTACTGGGCATGGTGGTTAAAGTGCTGCACTCCCACATGGCTGACTGTGGTTTGAATCTTGGATCTGCCAACTTGCTTTCTCATTTTTTTCTTTCTGTCTAGATGTCTGTCTCTGTCTGTTTGTCTCTTTCTCTGGTGACCTCATATGACATGTAGCAAATTAAAAAATAATAATAATAAACAAAATTAAATAATTCTTTTTAAAAGAAGCTACTGACTTCCTGTTTTTCTTTTACTAGGTTTTATCTTATGCTACCCTGCATTCTAAAATGACTCTTTGAATTTGTCATTTTTATCGAAGTATTACTAGAGTTGATATGCTGTTGGCTGTTTCTCTAAACAGCTTTGGGCAAGTCACTTTGCCTCTCTGGGTCACTTGTGTCTAATTATAATGTGAAAGATGTGGCTTTATTCCAGGGATGCAAAGGTGGTTCAACAAATGCTAAACCAAAATGTGATACACCATATTAACAGAAAGAAAGATAAAAGCTGTATGATCATATAAATTAATGTGGAAAAGCTTTTGATAAAATACAACTTCCCTTCATGATTAAAACTCTCAGTAAAATTGGCATAGAAGGGACATTTCTCAGCACAATAATGGCCATATACGAGAAACCTATAGCCACCATCATACTATATGGAGAAAAGCAGAAAGATTTCCCACTAAAAACCGGAACAAAAAAAGACTGCCCACTTTCTGTACTCTTTTCAATATAGTCCTGAAAGTTCTAGTCAACACAATCAGAAAAGAACAAATAGGGAAAGAAGTAAAATTGTCTCTATTTGCAGATCACATGAACATATACATGGAAAATACAAAAGAACCCATGAAAAAACTCCCGGAAGTGATAAATGAATACAGTAAAGTAACAGGATACAAAATCAACATACAAAAATCTGTAGCATATCTGTATAACAACGAGTGGACTGAGAATGATGAATGCATTCCCATTTACAGTAACCAGAAAAGTATAAGACACCTAGGAATAAACTTAACTAAAAAAGTCAAAGTCCTCGACAAAAAAAACTATGAAAATTTAAAAAGAGAAATTGAAAGTTACACAAAAAAAGTGGAAAGGTATCCCATGTTCCTGGATTGGAAGAATTAATAAAATCAAAACGTCAATTCTACCCAAACTAGACTACATAGTTAATGCAATCCTAATCAAATCACCAGGGACATGCTTCACAGATTTAGGAAAAAATCATAGAATTTGTCTAGAATCATAAAGGACCCAAAAAGAATAGAGTGAAAGCCATCTCACTCCCTGACCCCAGAATATGTTACAAAGCTTTGCTAATTCAAACAGCATGATACTGGTATAAAAACAGGCAAGCATGTAAGCCAATGGAACAGATTAGAGATCCCAGAATTAAATTCAAACACTCACAGCCAACCGATTTTTTTAAAAGGGCATATGTCAATCCAGTAGGGATAAGAAAATTTCTTTAACAAATGGTATTGGAAAAACTGAGATCCCACGTGCAAAAAGATAAAACTAGACTCCTGTCACTATTAACAAAAATTAACTCAAATTGGATCAGATTTAAACCTAAGACCTCAAACTACTAGTGGAAAACACAAGGAAAACTCTTAGTAATATAGGAATAAGCAAAGACTTCTTAAACAAGACTCCCAAAGCATAGGCAATAATTCCCAAGATAGACAAGAAGGATTGCATTAGATTTAAAAGCTTCTGCATAGCAAAAGAAACAATAGTAGATTTTATTGATAACCCTCCAAATGGGAGCATATATTTGTGAACTATGCCTCACATAAGAGACTGATAACCAAAGTATATAGGAAACTCCGCTTATGTGAAAAAAAATGTTAAACCATTTAAAATATGGGCAAATGAGCTGAACAGACAACTCTCTAAGGAAGACATGCGAATGGCTAAAAGTGTATGAAAAAATATTCATATCTCTTATAAGGGAGATGCAAATCAAAACTATAATGTGACACCAATTAACCCCAGTCAGAATGGATAAAGTTTTAAAAATAAAGAATGACAAGTGCTGTGGTGAAAAGGGAACTCTCCTACACTGTTGGTGGGGTTATAAATTAGTATAGTCAATGTGGAGAACAATATAGAGGTCCCTCAAAGACCTGCAAATAAAACTACCATATGATTCATTAATTCCACTCCTGAGTATCTACACAAAGGAACAAAAATGTTAAGTTGGAAAAATATTTCCAGATGCATATTTATTGCAGCACTATTCACAATTGCTAAGACATTCAAACAACCCAAATCTCCATGAACAGATGAATGGAGAAAAAGTGTAGGTCATATACACTACAGAATACTAGTCAGCCATAAAAACCAATGAGACCCTGATATTTGATAGAAAGTGGACAAATATGGAAGATTTACTGCTAAGTGAAGCAAGACAATGAAAAAGAGGTATTGTATGTCCCTACTCAATATATACCAAATGTGTGCACTCTATGGCAAAAACAGAAATATTGCACAATATAAAGGCATAGAGAGCAACTGTAGACACCATCGACAGTATGGAATAAGGGTGGGAAATGGCAGAGGGTGAAAAGAAGAAAATCAAGGGAAAGAAGTAAAACAGTTAAACATAAAATGGAAAATCATCTGTTGAAGATAATAGGTATGGTAATATCTTTTTTGGGCCAATATTGAGTGTATTCTGGATGGGAAAACTCATTTTGTATGCTGTAATGATATACAACTGTGTAACTCACAAAATTAACATAAAATAAAAAATAAATAACCTAATGACTGTTGTCATTTATCATGCTTGTAAATCTACTCTGAATACAGTCCTGGATTGAATATCTCTCAAAAAAATAAAAATAGAATAAACTGGAAGTCAACAACTTTAAGAACTAAAAAGGTAAATACATAGGAAAACAGGCACTTCACTATACCATTGTTAAAAGGAAAATCAACCTAAAGTCTGAAATTATCACAGCTTTCACTCCTTTGCAAATGAGAACCTATAGGTTAGGACAGGGAGCAATTATCTAGGATGGACACCACATGATTTTCTCATTCCCTCAAGCATTATATTTTTCTCTCTCTGGCCTTTATTAAAGGGGGAGAGATAAATATACATGTAACGCTTCTAATGTAAGTTATAAAGGTCTTGCCCTCCAAATTAGCGAATTTGCTCTTACAACCTTACATCTTAGCTGAAGTTCAAACTTATTAAATAAATTAAGAGTAGTAGAACTTGAAATGGCTATAAATGAGAAAATAACATTTGGGTGGATTGAAGGAATTGAGGAAAATACATTTTAAAAATCTTAGACAAAGCTAATGAAGAAAATCTTATATACATGGCAGCAGAAGACATATTATGATTTTACTCCATCTCCTTAATCTAGCAAAAGACCTGTACATTTGCAATCCCTACATGTTTTATGATATACATAACACATATGTATGTTGTAAAGATTACATTTCAATGTGATAATAAATGTTGAAGGTGTTTCATAACAAAAAGCATTGCACACATTGCACAAATGTGACCAGTTAATATCTGGTGTCACTTACATGCAGAAAGCTCAGGCATTCTACAACTCAGTAGGAAGTCCTGTTGGATATATTAGGATTTTCGGCTCTAATCTAGAAACCATAAGAGGTGCAGAAATAAAATATAGTGGGTTTCTCCTTCTCTTCAAAATTTTTTAATCTATTTGAGAATTCAATAGATATAGTAATTATAATGGATGATATTCTGAGTAAAAATGCTTGATTAAAAGACTAAAATGAGTTAGGTTACAAAACAAAAATTTTGAAGTGGTAAAAATATTCAGTCTGTATAGGGAATGTTTTATACTACTTTAGATTAAACTCAATAAAGGTCTACATGTATTATATGTGTGTGTGTGTATATATATATATACACACACACACATATATATACATATATACATATACATATACACATATATACATATACATACACACATATACATATGTGTGTATATATATGTATATGTATGAAATAGAGGATGATCAAGGAGACAGAGTTAAGGGAAGCTGGTGACTGATCAGATGAAAGTTTTTGGAAAGTTTTTGGCTGACTTATTAGTGTTACTAGCATTTACCAACTAAGATCATACTTGGAAATTAAATATTTTTGTTTGTTTTGGGGGGCTTAAAGACTCATGAGAAGACCGTCTTAGCTTGAGACCAGCAGTTAGTGTAATGGCTATGTCACTGGACTCCTATGTAGTTGACCATGGTTCATGTCCCGGACCCGGTGGCTTAAAACTCACGCCGGGCACGTGTGCGTGTGTGCCCAAGATCCCAAGAGGAGAATGGAGAAGGGATTGCAGCGTGACCATCCCCCCTGGGGGGTGATTTCTCGCTTTCTGTCTCTCTGTCTCTCTCTATCTGTCTGGCAAGCGTATGTGCCCTATAGCAAAAACCTCTCAAAATAAATTTAAAAAAAGACCATCTTAGCTTTAGGATTTGAGTTCAAGCTTTCCACAGAATATGTAGTTAGATATATATGGTAGATATTCCTATTTCTCCAATCAATCAATGAATAAACATGTATTTCAGTCTTAAACTCAATTAGTCTTAACCAAACTAACCATTAATCTCTAATGACATGAAAAGGTAGGCCATTTGGGAGGTAACAGGGTTTAGATGAGGCCAAACAGTGGAGCCCTTTATGGAGTCTTATAGGAAGAAGAGACACCAGAGCTGCCTTTCAGTCATGTGAGCACACACATTGTGAAGGCAGCCATCTGTGACACAGAGGAGGGCCCCCACAAAGACCTGCATTGGGTGGCACCTTGATCTTGTTCTTCCAGCCTCCAGAACATGAGAACAGTCTGTGGTTTAAGACATCAGATCTATGATATTTTATTTTGGCAGCCTGAGTGGACTAATATGAATGTATTCATTTTTCTCAGCTAAATTATTTTCCCATTTTAACTTGTCCTCTACAGGATTGCTGAGATAATTCCTTCTTTCCTTTTCTTTCTTTTTCTTCCTTTCCTCCTTTCCCCTCCCCTTTTCTTTTCTCCTCTCCCCTCCCCTCTCCTCCCCTACTTCCCTTCCTCTCCTTCCTTCCTTCCTTCCTTCTTCCCTTTGTTTCTTGTCTCTCTCTCTCCCTCCCTCCCTCCCTCCCACCTCCCTCCCTCTCTCCTTCCTTCCTTCTTTTTAAAAATTTTTGCTATAGAGAAAGTGCACTTGATGGAGAGACAGAGAGACAGAAAGTGGGAAATTACCTCCCTGGGAATATGGCTTTGCCACAATCCCACAATTTGGGGCATGCATACACACACTCCTGGCATGAGTTTTAAGCAGCTGGGTCTGGGACTTGAACCCAGTCGACTACTTGGTAGTCCAGTGACATAACCATTACGCTATCTGCTAGTCCCAACTAAGATGATTTCTTAAATCAAATTTATTTTGACAGTTTTTTTCCTTAAAACATTCTAACAATTCTCCATTTCTCTCTGGATAAAACCAAACTCCCCCAAACTGACATATAGGATCCTTCCTCAACTGACACGGGACACCTCCTGCAGCCTCAGTCCAAGCATATTTTGGTAGAACCATTCAGTAACACACAGGACAACACGTTCATTCTTCTGAGGCCTTCCCCTATCTTGTGGAATTCCCTCTCCCGTTTTTGTTTTTCATGGTCCTCAATCTGTCCCTTGGTACTGACTTAAAGTTCATCAGCATTAATCCCCTCTCTTACTACTAGTTGGTTTTATTTTTTTGTTTGTTTTAATATTTTATTCAATTCAAAATGAGTGTATTTCAATGACTGTCTACCGGACACTATGTGGGCGTTTGTGAGACAAAGCTGACTAAAACAGGCATAGGGGCTGGACTGTGGTGCAGAGGTAAAAGACAACACTCTGAGAGGCTGCCATGTGGGAAGTATGTAGGTTCATGACTAGAGACTTTCTTGAGTATGTCAGGTGAAAGGATGGCTGTGACCCAGCTGGCCAGAGCTGGGGGTCATGGTATTGGCACTTTACTAGGGTTTTTGTCTCTGTCTATGACTTTCTCTGATTTGTGGTAAAACCTGAAGAAAAAAAAAAAAAGGCAAGAACAGAGTATTGCCTTCACATAAAGTGTATTTGACTCTCCACTTTATTCTGAAGGCAATGTATTATCTCCATTTTTACATTTCCTGCAAGTTATCCCCTATACTAATATGGCAGTAATGATGTTTTATATGCCTTTCATTCATACTTGATACCTATTAAAAAAATGAATGAAGCTTTTATTGAGTAAATATTTTATGATTTTTGTGGATTAAATTGTTATGGAAGTCTGTGTGAAAAGGACTGAATTTGATTTCACCTAAAGTAGTTAACTTGGATCTTTAGAAGAAAGAAGCACCTTATAGAATGGGGACACAACATTGAAGTAAAATATTAACTTAGCTTCTGGGGCACACAGTGACATATCCAGTCAAACTAGACCCATGAGTGCTGGGCATTTAGCTGATTCAGAGCCAAGGTTTGATGTATAATAGTCTCAGTTCAAACCCCCAGCTCTGCTGATTAAGGCTTATGTGGCATTAAGGAAGTAAATTAATCTCTCTAAATCTCAATTCTACCAACTGTAAAATTAGGATAACACGTACCTTATAGGGTCTTTTTTATTTTTTACAACCCCCAATTAGTAGGTAGGCACATGTACTCACCAGAGAGACAGAGGGTGAAAGACAGATACAAAAGAGAGAAAGTGGGAGAGAACCCTCCTCCCCTTGGGGTTTGGTCATTCTGAAGTCCCTTCTCCACGGTCTCTCCCTCCCTTTGGGATTTTTGCACACTTGCAGATGTGTCTGGGCTGTGTTCTGTAGCTATTGGGTCCAGGGCTCACAATATGTAGTCAGTCATATAGAATCCCGCTACCTTAACCACCGTGCCAGCTGACCCAAAGGTCATCTTAAATATTAGCTGTAAAACTGAAGTAAATGGCTTAACATATACTAAGTATATACTAAACAAAAACGTACATGCTGTTCATTCAGCATTGCTATTATATAATATTATACATTATATCATATGCCTTGCCTGAAAATTCTTAAAGAGAGGAGCTTAAGTTTTCAAGTTACTTTTGTGGAAAATTGTACTGCAACTGATATGAGTGGTAACTATTATTGTTCACTCATCCTGTTGGGTAGTAAAGTAAAATTCTACCAAATAATTTTTAAACTGAATTTGGAAGTGAGCAGTTGCTATTTGGCTTCCTTTCTTTGCTGTTTGTGTATAGGTTATACAATTGATAGTTCTTAAAAATGATGCATATTAGGATAAAGTCCAGGTGTATACATATGTATTACTGAAAATTAAATCCTTTATATTAAAATACTCTTTAAAGACTTAGACTCTTAAAATGTAAGATGACCATTGAAGAGAAATATCATAGTTAAAAAAAAAAAAAAAAAGAAAAAAATAGGTTTTATTTTTTTTAGTTGAAATGCTACTATAGACCAGTTACTTGTTGTCCTAAGCCCTTTCGTAAGTATACTGTCTCATATAAACTTCAGAAGTAAACTACAATCCAAAAAAGAAATACAGATGGTTAATAAGCACATGAGAAGATGTTTGTTCTCATTAGCTATGAGGAAAAGTTAAGTCAAATCTACAGTGGGATACCATTTCAGATACGCTGGAATAGCTATATTCAGGTAATGGTGAAGATGTGATGAAGTTACCCTCATATTCTGCTGAAAGAAATGTAAAAAGGTAAAGCTGTTTTGGAGAATAGTCTGGCAGTTCCTTAAAAAAATAGAGTTATTGGGACCAGCAGAATGGCATAATGGTTACATTGCTGGACTCCCAAGTAGCCAAACATGGTTTGAGTCCCAGACCTGGTGGCTTGAAACTCACACTAGGCACATGTGTGCGTGCGTGCCCAAGATCCTGAGAGGAGAATGGAGGAAAAGGGATTGTGGCGTGGCCATCCCCCCTGGGGGGGTGATATCTCGCTTTCTGTCTCTCTGTCTGTTCAGCAAGCCCATGCACCCTATAGCAAAAATCTTTCTTAAAAACAAGTTTAAAGAGTTACTATATTAATTAACAATTTTAACTCTGGGTACATACACAAGAGAATTAAAACTATATTTACACACACAAGAAGATTTGTGTGCAAATGTTCATATTAGCATTATTCAAAATAGCCAAAAACTAGACACAACTCAAATGCTCATCTGACTGATGAATGGATGAAAATTAATATGAGATACTCATCTCTAAAAGGGAAAAACGATTTGATTTATGATGCAACATAGATAAACTTGTACATTGTAGGTGAGAGAATATACCCTAAGTGAAATAAACTAGTTGCAAGAGACCACATATTGTAGCATATGATTCAATTTATATAAAATGTTTAGAATGAGCATATCTCTATATGAAGAAAATAGATTAGTGTTGTTTTAGAATTGTGAGGTGGAGGAATGGGAAACAGCGAGTGAATACTAATGTGTAGGATATGATTAAAATTTCCTAGGGATTGCAGACGGTATAATGATTATGTCGTTGGATTCCCATGTAGTTGACCTTGGTTCAAGTCCCAGACCAGAGGCTTAAACCTCATGTTGGGCACATGTGTGTACGTGCCAAAAATCCCGATAAAAGAATGGAAGCAAAGGGATTGTGTTGTGGACGTCCCCCTTGAGGGGATGATTTCTTGCTTTCTGTCTCTTTGACAAGTGCACATACCCTATAGCAAAAATCTCTCTCTAAAAAAATAAAAATAATAAAAAAAAAAAGTTCTGAAATAGACTGTGGCAGTGGTTGCAATGCTTCGTCTTGTCATATCAGTACAGATCCATGATGACCTTTCTTAGCCCATGATTCTCTATTTCCTCATTCTTAACCAAATAGATCTTAAAATATTTATGGTTGCAAAAGGCCCTGTAAGCATTCAAACACTTAGGTTTCAAAGCCAGCAGAACCAGGGTTTGAACTCAATTCC
>NW_006206145.1:399978-436132 GCF_000334495.1 Tupaia belangeri chinensis | reverse complement strand
TGCTTCTTGGTTGCGTAAATGTCTGATCTTCAAAGTGTAGTTTCTCTCATCTTCAAAGTATAGGTAATGATGATCACAAAGGATTTATGTTAATAGTAAATAAGGCAATGTATATATAAAAATCTTGAACATGTCCAGAAATGCCTACTCCTTCCCCCCCGCCAAGTTATAATTATCTCATTTTTACAAGTGAAATATTTATTTAGCTAATGGTTTTGGATCTGTCCTCTAGAACTCTGCAAGCTCACCTCATAGATGAGCCAAGGCTTGACAAATGTGTGAGGTACCAATGTTACGTTCATTTCCCTGAAACTCAAGTTAGACCTTGCTAATCAGTTGTTGCACTCCTTCCTACTAAGTGTAGCTAGAACTTTATATAACCTTAATTAAATGTTTATGGTAGAGGCCGGCCGGTGGTGTGGTGGTTGGCACAATAGACTCCCACATGGCCAAACTTCTCACCCTCTCTCTCTTTCTCTCTCTCTGTTGAGTGAATGTGCCCTATAGCAAATTACAAAATGATAATAAAAAATAAAATTAAATAAATTTTTTAAATGCTCATGCCAAAGGCTTAAATTTATATGAATGGCAGCAAAGAAAGTTTTGCTACATCTGTAGTAACTTCTGGAAACAAAGCATATTTCTTTATTTTATGATAAATGTTGGGCTAATTTTTTTAGCACTCATCGGGAGCTGAATCTATGACAACAGAGTAGCACAAAAAGAACAGGATTGTAGGAGATAATAGATGCACACATGTACAAGCAGACGCTAAATGTGTGGTACCTACATTCTTGTGCTAAAATGCCCAAAGGCAATGATGTGCAAATTGGCTGACTCTAATTTCTAGATAAATTAAATATAAAAGTTTCATGTGCAAATAATCAAATTGTAAGGACTTGCAAAATTTAGACCTTTTGTTAGACGGGTTCAGTATGGTTACAGTATTTTGATATACTTTTGAGAAAATAAAGTTTGATATTCTGAGTTATGATACTTGTATGAGCAACTGATAATCCTCATTAGGATAAAGGAGGTTCCACATGGACTGAGACCCTGAGGAAATGAGAGTTACCATACTGCTGGGTATATCCAGAGATATATATATTTGCAGTACAAACTGAAGATACTGCAGATAAGTTATGATTTATCTCCATTTAAATGGTGAGTATAAAATCCTGTTTATATGATTTATAGAGTCTGAGAAATGCACATTTCCTTTTGGAGCATTAACAAATGAGTGAACACCCTGGTCAAGAGAACCATTAATTTCGGAAGAAGATATACTTGATCTTGCACTTAATCAAGAGACACATTTCCCAAGATTAAGAAAAGAATCCAAGAGTATTAGGAATGCAAGGTTGTCTCCCATGCAGAAAGGTCAGAGCAAACCCAAGGCACTTTATAAAAATGGCAAAGTTGGCAGAAAGTGTGCAATGCCTACTGTTTCCAGAGCCGCACTTGGGATAGCCTGGAGGAAGACGGAAAAGAAGAGGAGCTTACTGCCTTCACCTCTTGCTTAAAAGCCCACAGTGATGACTTCTGGTTCATGCAGAGATTTTCAAAATTTTACAAGCACTTGAGGCAGAATTTTTCAATTTTGGCACCATAAATATTTAAGATCTGGGGCTTGACAGTGGTGCAGGTAACATAACGGTCTGCAAGGCTTACTCCCATGGAAACAGTCAGGGTGTGTGTCAGAACACCTGCCTGGCCATTTCAGATGCATTCACATCCATGTTTCAGTCAGTGGAGCTGCAGATGGTTCAGAGCATCAAGGCAGTGCTTGGGACATTGTTTCTTGGTTTCTTCTTTTGCTATGGAAAATAAGAATAAACCTTAAGCAAATAATTGGCTAATATTTTCTCATGAGAGCCATGCCATATATTATAGGGTTTTAACAGCATCTTTTAACTCTACCCTCAATGTCCCCACTATGCTCAATGCTTTCACCCTTAGTGACACGAGGTAGTATCCCCACACCTAGTCACACAGTGCTCTAGAAGCAGACAAATATTTTATGGGGTGGTGCAAAATCACTTCCAGTAAAGAACCACTGTTAGAAGACCTGTTTCATTCTGCCACTTCAGAAATAAATCATTTATACAGCAAAAAAAGGAGAGTAGTTCATAACACAGGCAGACTCCTTTTATCACGCAAATACTTTCAGAAAAGTGTTGGCTCCCTCACTTCTTTCCCTTCCATGTACCTATTGCAATTCCATTTAGGTCTCAATTATTCCTGAAGCCATCCCTGAGAATGTGGTTACGAATAGGTGTCTGGTCTTTTTCTCATTCACATTTTACCAATCACAGAATTGACCATATCATATTGTGATGCTTTGTTAACCTATCTGCCTCCCTTCCTTAGACAAACAACTAGCTCCTTAAATTCATGGACTCTTCCTTATTTATCCATCTGTAAAGCTTTATATTAGTATTGTAGACAGGCTGATTAAAAAAAAAAATGGGGGACCAGCAGTTAGCGTAATGGCTATGTCGCTGGATTCCCACGTAGTCGACTGCAGTTCACGTCCTGGATCCGGTGGCTTAAACTCATGCTGGGCATGTGTGTGCATGCCTAAAATCCTGAGAGGAGAATGGAGGAGAAGTGATTGCAGTGTGGCCATCCCTCCGGGAGGTGGGGGGGTGGGTGATTTCTCGCTTTCTTTCTCTCTGTCTCTGTCTGTCTGGCGAGTGCACATGCCCTATGGTAAAAACCTCTCGCCCCCCAAAAAAAAGACTACTGAGAGAAGGTTCAAATAAGTAGGGTATTCATGTCTCCAATGTGTGACATAACTTTAAAAAATAGAAGGTGAATACAGACATAGATAACCTAAAAAAACAAACAAACAAAAAAAACAAATAAATAAAATTCTGGACATTTGGAAGGAAAAGGAAGGAAAGACTTTAGGTGAGAAAAACTAAATAAGATCAGGACAAAGCGTGCTCTGAGGCATGTACACAGAATATGTGGCCACCTCTGGTTTCCTGATGACTGATGGCCTCACATGAACATGCGCTCTATCTGCAGTGAGAAGAGTTGGTTCCAGGCAAGGTCATTAGGCTGGTAATGCGTGGGAATGAGAGCTATTTGTTTCAATGTAAGCCTTCACAAATTTCTAGTCTAACCTTTTCATAAGATAAAAATTTATTCAATATACTTACTTTACCAGTTTAAAAAACATCCTGTTGTGAGGATTTCATCTATTTTATGTTGCAAATGATGGTCCTTCAGGGTCCCAAAAGTAATTCTCAATGGACACCTATAGCAAATCTTCCCTTTTCTATGTTAAAGCATATCTAGCATCTTCAACTATTCTTCTAGCAGCCTAATCTCTGGACAACTCACTAAGCTATATGCAAATGAACAAAGACTGAGAATAAATTTTAGTTTGGGTTCCAGTTGAGTTATTAGTTATAGGAACTAATAAATGTCACCTGGACTTTCTAACATCATTCTCCCTCATCCATAAAGTTGGGATGATTTTCTTTTCTTTAGAGATTCTTATGAGGAAACTTTGAGGACATGTAAAGGGTCTTTTGAAGTGATTGGCACTTAGCAAGTGCTTTAGTAAATGTTAATTTTCATATTTCCTCTTTATTCTATGATTTTCTTCCTCCTGTGCTTTCATGTGATATGTTATGATGTTATTCTTAAGAGAATTTTTACCTATTCATTTATCACCTTGTCTTCCTTTCAGAATTGCTCTCTCCATCCCTATACTAAGGTGCTCAAGTACTTAAGTACTGCTATTAATACTATTGATAGATAAATCGAATCATACCAGCTAAATGTGCTACTGCCTTTAAGACTGCCTTTTGAAGAAATAGTCCAAGGTCAAGATCTTTTTGCCTTCATCAATCTTTCAAAGCATGCTTATTTTACAACATCCTGATACCAGGTGATTCATTCACATTGTCGTGGGGATAAGCCTGTCCCTGGGGATGCAGAGAAGCTAAACTGAATGTCATTAAATAGGCAAGAGAGTAGGGAAGCTCCATAGTAACAAAATCAGGATTTGACATGAAACTCTTGTTTCTGTAGGATACAATGAGCTGGGAACCGCTAAAAAAGGAAATTTCAAACAGTTGGACTGGGAAACAGTAAAATTGTAACTATTCTAGATCCAACCTGCTGAAGAACCAGGGCTTATAAGTACTTAACGGCTATACCACCTTTGTTTTAGAAAGTCAAATAAAAATTCACAGATTCAAGTACAGAGTTGAGATATTGAAATGTGTATAGTAGTAACTCAGACAACGGAACTCTATGGAAATAGCTACAGTATAGTATCTTTGATACAAATGAATAAGTCATATGGATAATGTTTGAAAGGTCACATCTAGTTTCCTAAGAAGTCACTCTGCTTCCTGAACAATTAATAGATGTGTACATGCACACACAGATAAATTGCACACTTCTGCTTTTTTCAATATGAAGTATGAATTAGTTATCTATTGCAAACTAGATTATTCCAAAATGTTGTGACTTAAAACAATAAACATTTATTATCTTACAGTTTTTCAAAATTAGGAATTTAATTGTGGCTTTGGTAGCACTTTTCAGCGTTGAGTCTCTGATAAGGTTTACAACAAGCTGTCCATTGGGCATAGTCTTCTGAAGACTTAGGATAGGAAACTGCTTTTCAGAGGGCTGACTTCAATTCTTTGCTCTGTGGGTCTCTCCTGAGAGAAACCGAAGTGTCCTCAAGACATTGAAGCCAGCTTTCCTGGCACAAGTGATACAAGAGGAGAGAGTAACCACATGAGATGCTAAACATGGTTTTATAGCCTAGTCTTTGAGCTACACACTGCTTCATATGCTTGTTTGTTTATTTATTTAAAAAAAAAACATTATTTCATTATTGGGACCAGCAGTTGGCTTAGTGGCTATGTCACTGAACTCCCGTGTAGTCAACCGTGGTTCATGTCCTGGACCTGGTGACTTACACTCACATCGGCACTTTTGCATGCATGCCCAAGATTCCAAAAGGAGAATGGAGGAGAAGGGACTGTGGTGTGGCCATCCCCCCAGGGGATGATTTCTCGCTTTCTGTCTTTCTGTCTCTCTCTGTCTTTCTGGTAAGCGCATGTGCCCTATAACAAAAACCTCTCAAGAAAACAAGAAGAATTATTTATTTATTTCCATTTGTTGTTATTATTGTTATTTTTAATTTGACTATAGACAGAATGAGAGAGAGAAAGGGAAAATGAGAAAGCAAGCTACCAGCTCTGGGACTTGATCCGTGGTTAGCCATGTGAGAATCCAGCACCTTTAACCACCTTGCTACCTGTTGGCCCCCATATGTTTTATTTTGTGCATTAGACATGAGTCACTAAGTGCATCCTGCTCTTTGGGAGGAGAGAGGAAACAGCCTCATCTGCTACAAGATACATAAAATAAATACCAATAAACAAAAAGTAAGAAGAAAGGAAGAAGGGAGGAAAGGAAGGGAAGACATTAAAACTAAATTTGGTAGTAGCTAAAGGGTCGAGTAATAGTTCACTGCACGTGGTGAGAGAGGGAATCATCTGCAAATACTGGAACTGGAATGGGTGATAGAAGATAAGGATTTCTTTTACTGAAAGTAAAAGTTCAGGAAAATTTAGTTAAGCAAAATTTATAGGAGCAAATGACAATTTATGAACCAACAGCATAATTTCAGAGAATTTTATCCAGCCACATGAGTGGACTATTTATAGACAGACAAAGGAAGTGACAAGAAATCCCTTGATTGCTGACAGCTCAGTACTTGCCAGTGTGTGGAATGGTGTGATGAGGTAGTCATCTTCTATGAACATAATCTGATCTATTGATAGGCTGTGATTGGCTGAGACTCAGCCATTTGTTACAAGAATGCACTCTTAAAGTAGGCTACAGTTTGCTTTGTATGGATGCAGCTTTAGGCCAAATTAATTTAACACTATAAAACCTTTGGGATTCCTTTGATAAGATCTTGATCAAGTCATGTAAGTCATTATTTTTCCTATAAATGCCTCAGTTTTCTCATGTATAAACTGAAATAGGATATAAGGATGATATTTTTTTCCAGCTTTAATGTTCTTGGAGTAGAGATGTAAGATAAAGAAACAAAGAAACATTTAGGGTGAGTACTCTAAGATCAGAACAGACTATTGAAAGGTGTTGATAATCTCTAGCCTATGTATTGGAGTAATCTCTTGCTACAGAACAAAATATACCTGAGATGTAATGGTCCCCAGAATGTATTACACTTCCCTACAGTTCTATGGGTTAATTAACTCAGATGGGACCTGTTCGCAGCTGGAGTGAGATGGCAGCTGCATCTAGGGTGATCTACAGGCTTGCCTGCACAGCTCACACAGAGGCTGGGTCACAGTGGATACCCAGCCATTGGTTGGTGCCTAGTGGCATCCCCAATGGAACACTCGTACACATTCTCTCTCTGGGGTTTAAGATTCTCACACATTGCTGCTGTACTTTCAGAGGGAAGGAAGCACACGAGGTAGGATTTTGCAGTGATAACACAATGTTCCTCAATGCTGAGGCCATGTGGGAAGGTCCCAGGTTAAGACCCTGAGGTCACCCTGTGCACGTCAGACAAGTGCATTCCTATTAGCATTGAGACTGAGGGTATGATCACAGTGTGAAGACCTTGTTGAGAGTAAACCTCTGTATCCCTCATCTTCATCATTCATAAAAGAAAGAAAATAAACTTTTAAAGGTAGAAAAGAGAAGACTCCAGGCCAGTGAAGTGCTATATATGGGGCTGCCATGGCACCACTTCTTCTTTCATCTATTGGTCACTTTGATTGTAGGGAGTGGAGTTCTAAGCTTCACCTCTCAATAAAGAGGTTGTGAGGTTATGTTGTAGAAGGAAAAGAAGAGAAGAGAGATGAGGTCTCTCTCCCTCTCTTTTTCTCTCTCTCCTTATCTTTCATTTTAAGTTTGCTATAGGACAGGTGAACTCACCAGAGAGAGACAGACTTGGGGCCGGGGCCAAAAGTCACCCCTTAAGGAGGCAGCCATGCTGCAATCTCTTCTCCAAGCTCCTTCTGGGATTTTGGGCAAGGACATTTGTTTTTCAAGCTACTAGATCCAGAGTTTGATTATGTAGTTGGTCACATGGCATCCAGCCGACTTAACCTCCATACCACCTCCGGCTCCAAAGGGAGATAATTTTGCAAATATCTTTGGGAAATATGACATGCCATATGTTGTTATGTGATATGCGAGGGCATTTTCTGCCCAGTTTCTGAAAATGTTTGCATTTTTAAAAAAATTCTGAGTCACTTGTGGATCCTAATGATGTCTGCAATTAGTCATTGATTGCAATTGGTGCATAGCCACAAGAACTGCCTTAGTATCTCTTAGGTTGCAAAGTTAGGATTTAAAAGTGATCAACTGTGGTTATAAGTAGGGTCTAATAAAATATATTTGGGGTCTATGTAAGACTTTATTTTGAGAAATTATTTTGTGACTTTATGTGTTTGTATGTCTGTGTACATATCCCTTTACCTTCCAAACATTTAACTGATTGTCATTTAAGATCTTTATCTTTTTAAATGACCAAATTAGACAAACTGACTTTTATTTCCCTGAACTTGTTATTTAAATCAATAGTCCAGGGGCCAGCAGATGGTATGGTGGTTAAGGCACTGGACTCCCATGTGGCCCACAATGGTTCAAGTTCTGGACCAGTCAGCTTGTTTT
Organism: Tupaia belangeri chinensis; assembly: GCF_000334495.1. Taxonomy (NCBI): domain Eukaryota; kingdom Metazoa; phylum Chordata; class Mammalia; order Scandentia; family Tupaiidae; genus Tupaia; species Tupaia belangeri. The sequence goes on along the minus strand of NW_006206145.1, from coordinate 428,437 downwards.
CTCACCCCCACCTCCCATAGCTCTCTGGTGAGTACACATGTCCTATAGCAAATTAAATCATAATAATATTGAGTAAATAAGATAAAATAATACATAAACAGTGCAAATCATCAATCCACAGGGAGCATAGACAGAATTTTAGAATGAGTTTATATATGAAGTTGACTAAGTATCAGTATTCCATAATTTCCCCTTATATCTTGGCCACTAAACAAACAATATTTATAGGTTTTTATTTGCTATGACAGTCAGAACGAACTTCACCATTTTACTTTAGATGTGTTTCCAACTTTCCTGTATTACTATGTTTTAAACTTTAAAACAAAAAGTGATGATTTTGTCAAAAGCTGACTTAAGCTTTTATACGAAAAAAAACCCCCAAATTTATAAAACCATGCAAAGTGAAAAATCTCTAATTATAAAGGAGTTAACATTAGGATAATTTTTAAAATAGCATGCTGTTTTGCAAATGTTTCCTTTTTATGTGATTACTTTTTTTGCTTTGAAATAGCTGTTCAGGATCATTTAAAATGATATCTATATAAGACTGTAAGCATAGACAGATTAACTCTTCCAAAGATATGGGGAGATTCCAATTCTAGTAGGAGTGGGCTATTTGAATTGATCTAACTTCCCCTAGGGAATGATTAGAATACTTAGACAAAAATGAAATACACATGCTTTGAACGTATTGGATAACTATCCAGAGCAGTGAGGAATTGTGGTTCCAAGATCACAGAGAGCTACATTTGTACTGGTGATATTAACTTTGGCCTTTCTCCAGAAGGTAAATTCTAATACTGGAAGTGGTGACTGAGAAGTGGAGCAATGCATTTGGCAGATGTGTGAGGCTGGTGTACACAAAAGGGAAGTTCAGAGCCTCCCAAGGCATGTAAGGAAAGACCCACAGCAGATACACAGAACAAAATGATCACACACAGAAAGCAGATGAATGTTATGCTATACAAAATAAAAGACAAGATAGGAAATGTGGTCACTATACAGAAGGACCATGTAGATGGCTAGAACTTTAAAGATATAAATAAAATTAGACCAAAAAAATTAGACTCAAAGAACCACTAAAGACAAAATTTTAAAAAGTAGAATAGGGAGATGAGAAAATTGCAAATACTAAAACAAACTGATTATAACAGACAGTTGGAAAAGATTTTTAAGTTTCAAAAAGGTGAAACTAGAGTTCCAGAAGCATAGAAAAAAGGTAGAATGAGCACAAATAATCCCTGAGAACATTAGCTCTGAATTTTACAAATCTTTGAATATATGCAGCCACATTCAAAAAGCACTGCAAACCTTAAACGAAATGCAAATGAACAAAATCAGTAGAAATATTGCATTCCAACTGCTAAAACAAAAAGACCGAATTTTAAAATCAGACAGAAGAAATAGGAACTAAGTTATAATTGTCAGAATGCTACTCTTTTCCAAAGAATCACAAGCAAATTCTGTTTCCAGAGTTTAGTGGGAAGATATTTCTTCTAAGGATTGAGACAACAGTAGACTATCTACAGAACTCTTAGTAAGTGATATATGTCACTTCCATGTGGTTTGAGACTCATGAATTATACCCCATGGTTCCTGATGATCTGAGAAATGGGTCTGATAAAAAGCATTAATGCCTTTAGTGCAAAGAGATAAATAAGAAAGATGGATGGGTGTTATACAGAAGATAACTAATTGAATGCATTAGTATTGCTTTAAATTTCACTCTGTTTATTTTAAATGTATTGCACCTCATTAGTTTCAAAAAGAGATCTATTGTTAAAGCAAAAGCACAATTAAACAGTTAAGAAAATTAAACTTTTTGGCAGGAAGCGATATCTATAAAAATTCTGGATACTGAGTGAAGAAAATATGTCTTCTTGTGTAGAGCAATCTGCACAGCAGCATCCTAGCTAAGAAAGAAAGAAGTGAAGCTTGACCTTGGAACCCAAACTATAATGCAGTGAAATATACTTCAGTTTTAAGATACATTGAAAAGCAATGTGTTGAGATCAGCAGATAGCATAATGATTACATCACTGGATTCCCACATAGTCTACAGTGGTTCGCGTCCCAGACGCGTACTTAAAACACGCCAGGCATGTGTGGTGCATGCCTGAAATATTAAGAGGAGAATAGAGGAGGATTGTGGCATGGCCCTGCACCCAGGGGGTGATTTCTTACTTTCTGTCTCTCTATTTCTCTTCATCTCTCCAATGAGCTCATGCACCTTATAACAAAAATTTCTCTCTAAAATAAATAAATAAAGCAATGTGTTATCAAAGGTCAGAAAGTTATTTTCTTATAGAAACACTTTTAACTAAAGAAAAGATTTTAAAATATAGCCAACACATATCTCATGCTACAATGCTATTCCTTTTATTGTGTACAATTTTAAGGGTGTGACATCACTCTTCATTCAAAGGTTTCTTCTCCATTAGGTTACTCAACTCAAATGAAGCAGTTATGTAGGCATCACCATTTCCACTCCCCTTTTTAATGAAAAATTTGAAATTCAGAGTGCCAGATTTGAGGTTATAGACTCAGAAGCTGACAGATATAAGGGTATGTCTGAGGTTTCCTGAATATGCCCTTATATTCTGGCATTTTCCATAACAAAGAAGGATGCTTATTTGTTTGCCTAGTTATCTGAGTCTTAGTTGAATACATAGGCTATATTGAATGTTTTCTTAAAGTGAGCTGGCTGCCTAACAACGTAATTTGAGACAAGCTACTATGCTTAAGTAGCAACTAAAGATACAAATATTATAAGAAAATATATTTTCTTTATTAATGTTTGTTTATTGTCTTATGTGTTCGCATTAACTTCACTACACAGAAAGCTGTCTTTATTGACATCAATTTATTTATTTATTTATTTTGAGTTCTATTTTCAAGTAAATTTTTAAAGTAAATATTTAATTCACTCAACAGATTCAAATAAGTATGGCTAGAAATAGATATTCATAAAAATATAGGCTAATTTCCTCCTATATTGTGGGTTTTGTGTTTAGATGGAATTGAAGATCACATCTTTTTCTTCTTTTTTTTTTTCACATCCCCGATATTTTTGGTTACTGAATTTTAATTTATCTCTGGCTACTTCTGGTTTAAGGTCTCTGAAGGTGCGAAATCTCAGCTGGGGCTGAAAATCTATTTACAGCTCAATCATCTGGTTATTGTCTGTATTAGCCTACTGTGCAGCTGCCATGACACTGACTTGAGTTCTTTTCCAGTCAGACCACAGCAGTCATGTTTTGCAAAGGGACTTTTTCCCACAGTCTGAGTGATCAGAGCTAGAGAGAACAGGCAGGGGTGTGCCCAAGACAGAATCTACGATGGCCTCTCTAACGTCATCTCAGAAGACAGGTATCTTCACTTCTGCAGTATGTTATTGGTCACATAGACCAACACCAGAACTATGTGGAAGGAGACCCAAAGAATGTGAACTCCAAGAGATGGGAATCAGTGTGGATTGATTACCAAACATGATCAAGTCCAATCCTTTCAATTAATCCCAGGGATGTATCTTCATTTACATTTCAATATTATATTCAAAACACTTTAAGTTTTATCAGTGTCTGTTTCCTGAAGTATTTTAAGTCACATTTAAGAAATATCATTTTACCCATAAAATTCATGTTGTTAATTCAGTGTATATTCAATAGATGAGTTTGTCTGCAATTCTGTTACAAGTATTAAACTTAACAAAATAATTTAAAAATATATATATTATCTTGCAATTTCCAAACTGCATTTGATTTTTCTGACTTATATTTCATGCCCCAAATTTAAAATTGACCTTCTCCTCTTGCAGTCATCTCTGGGTTCTGGCTATTGAAATGAGAAAACTGTTCTTTTTTTTTTTGGAGAGGTTTTTGCTATAGGGCACGTGGGCTTGCCAGACACCAGACAGACAGACATAGAGAGACAGAGAGACAGAAAGTGAGAAATCACCACCTGAGGGACTGACGACACCACAATCCCTTCTCCTCCATTCTCCTCTTGGGATCTTGGGCATGCACGCACACACACCTGGCGTGAGTTTAAGCCACCGGGTCCAGGACTCGAACTGCTGTCGACTACATGGGAGTTCAGCAACCTAGCCATTACACTAACTGCTGATCCCTAGAAAACTGTTCTTATCCCTAGGCAGGCTAACTTGTTTCCTAGTGTTCTATATTTCAGTCCACATTTATCTTCTCAGATAAGCTTTACTCCTTGGGATATTTTCAGAAATGGTTAATTTATTTTTTCTTTTCTTTCTTTTCTTTTCTTTTTTTTTTTTTTTTTTTCTGAGAGGTTTTCATAGGGCGCATGCGCTCACCAGACAGAGACAGACAGAAAGACAGAAAGCAAGAAATCACCCCCCCCCAGGGGGGATGGCCACACCACAATCCCTTCTCCTCCATTTTCCTCTCGGGATCTTGGGCACGCACGCACACACGCCCGGCATGAATTTTAAGCCACCAGGTCCAGGACGCAAACCACGGTTGACTATGTGGGAATCCAGCGACATAGCCATGACGCTAACTACTGGTCCCAGGAAACGGTTAATTTTATATGCCAACTTGACTAGCCTATGGAAGGCCTAGATATTTTGTTAAACATTATTCCAGATATATCTGTGAGGATGGTCCAAATGAGATCGACACTTGAATCAGAAGATTTAGTAAAGCAGATTACCAGCCCTGCTGTGGGTAAATCTCATCCAATCCACTGAAGTCTTGAATAGCACAAAAAGTTGAGCAAGAGTAGACCTCTTCCTTGAGTTGAATGTTGTTCTTTCTCAACCTTATCTCAAACCCAAGAGAACATCATTCTTCTTGGGTCTTAAGTCTCCTGAATTATGGATTGGAACTTTTATGATATCATAATTTCTCCTGGTTTGAGGGCATTGACTAGGGTTAAAGACACAGCATTCCTAGATCTCTGCCATGCCAACTACAGATCTTGGGACTTGTCAGCTTCTAAAATTATGTAAGCCAACTCCTCATTCTCTTATCTTTGTTTCTTTAGGGATCCTTGACTAACATATCCCTTTTCTGTATCACATCCTCTTCTACTGACCCATTGTCATTGGAAAACCAAAAAGCTCTGGCAACTCTAGTCTTAACCTTAGTTTTCCTTTTCTGTTCACTGCTCCATTTGTTACTGCCTCCCAAGGTCTTCTTTTCTGCCCCCTCTTTTGTCTTCTTGAGACAAATTAATAAAGGAATTGGGCAGAAGGAATGGAGATCAAGATGGTCTAGAAATCCAAACTTTCGGATAAAAAAGTCCAGACAATGGCTAAGCATATCACCTATTAACATTAGTAAAATTAAAAAGAAAAACGTAAGAAAATTTTCACTTGCCATAGTGTTGCCTATAAATGTGAAGAATTGACTTGAGGCAAAAATAAATTTCTCTCCCTTACAAGAAAAAGAAGTACTTAGTTCATCCTAATAGATTAGGTTTTGTTTTTAGAAAAAAAAATTCTCTGTGCAAATAGTTTAATTCTCAAACACCAATATTTTCCAACTATGTTTTTAAAACTCATGAGGTCATAGTAGTTTGATCTAACAGAGCAGCAAGACCAAAAACTATATGTCAGCTTATGTACTGAGACCCCAGTGACATAGCCAAGAGCAGAGAATGTGTAAACACACTGACATTTGGATTCAAACAAGGTGAAAATTTTATTTCCAGATGACATTTTTTGCCTTAATGCAGAGATGTCATTGAAATTCATGTTCAGACAATGACACTGCTCAAAGTACCAGACCCCATGGGTTGATGACAGCTGTTTGACTAGCATTTAACTGTCAGTCTCTCTAAGCAGAAGTTTTGTCCAGTTTGTCTTTAAGAAAACGATAATAATGGTGTCTATATACTATGTTATCAGAAAGACTTTAGACTTACCTATTATCTCTCTGACTTTATTCAGAAGTGAGTATGTTTTGAAGCCAGCCAATAGTTTGGCAGATAAGGCGCTGGATCCCACAAGGCCAACTACGTGGTTCAAGTCTCAGGCCCCAAGGCTTAAAAGCTATGCTGGGCGTGTATGTACATTAGTGTTGTAGCATAGATTAAGGAGCTCAGTAGGACTTGACCTAAATATTTATAAGGAATTTGAATTATTCCTCTGCTTTTAAAAATCTTTTCTCAGTAAATATTTGTTAATTATCTATTTTAGGTATATAGTAATGTAACGTACCTTCCTATTATTGTACAACCATAAACTCCATTCAACTCCAGATCTTTCACCTTCCCAAACTGAAATTCTATACCTACTAAACCCTCTTAGCTCTCCTCCCAACCCTGCCAATGACCATTTTACTTTCTGCCTTTATGATTTTAACTGTTTTAAGTATGTCATGTAAATAGAATCACACTGTATTTGTCTTTTCTTTTTTTCATTTAACATTATTATTTTTTTCATTTTCTTAAATTTTATTCATTCACTATACAGCATTACAACATAAAAAATGAGATTTCCCATTCAGAATACACTGTATATTGGCTCAATCAAGCACATCAACATGCATGTTATTGTGAACAAAAATTTTTCGTTTCTTCTTTCCTGTATATTTTGCTGCCTTTTTTTTCTTTACCATCCTTGATTCCCTATCTCTCAACCTCTGCCATCTCCCATGTTCCTCCCACACTCTGTGTGGTATCCATGGTTGCTTTCTATGCCTTTTTCCCTCATTTTATTGATTTGCTAATGAACTTAATTAATCTAAATACTTCCACTAGCAAGCACAGCTGATATATATATATATCTATGAACACAAGTCTGACTTAAGACATAAAACTCAATGAGTAGAATGAACATACTATAAAGTAGCACTTAGCTGGGGCTATATTGCTTACTGCAGTCATCAAGTACACAATTTTTTCCTAAAACCCTTTTTTAAAATTAATTAATATTTATTCATCCCCTTTTCATTGTCACAATAGACAAAAAGTGGTTTCCCATCCAGAATATACTGCATAGTGGCTTAATCATGTATGTATGTTATTATCAATAATTTTCCATTCCTAGTTTCACATATATATGTATGTATGTGTGTGTGTGTGTGTGTGTGTGTGTATTTATATATTTACCCTTATCTCTGACCCTCTACCCTTTTCCAACTTCTTCTCACACTATCTCTTGTGTCTATAGTCTTAACCCATTCCTCCCCCCCCACTTTTTATTGATCACACAATTTCTTAAATAATCTAATAATTTTTTTAAATTTATTTAACTTTATTTATTATTGTTATTATTTTCACATGTATTATTGCCAGAGAAAGTCAGAGAGCAAGAGAGAGAGAAAGAAGCCACCAGGTCCAGGACTCAAACCGTGGTCAGCCATGTGGGAATTCCAGCACTTTACCACCACACCACATGCTGGTATTGATCACACAATTTCTTAAATAATCTACTTTCAATAGCAAGTTCAGTTGGTAATTTCAAGAAAAGAAGTTTCAAATTGGTAAGGAAATTTGCTTAATACTTAAAGCCTGTAAACAGGTTAGTATTCTGTTCAAATAGTGGGTACATGAACCTATTGACAGCTCAAAACAGGACAAAAACTCTTAAAATAAGTCAACAAAGCTTAGAAGAAAAGCAACAATATTTTAGTCAAAAGTCACAGAATGCTATTTCACCAGTACAGACTCATGTACTTAATCTATCTTGTTTTTCAGTTTGATATTCCCGATTGAATTCTGGGATATAATATTCAACTCCTGATGTGTCCCTATAATTAAGTTGGCCATTTTCTTAGTTTTTGAACTTTTATTTCTGTGTGACTACATTTAATTTTCCTTACATAGCACTCCCTTGAGAACTTCTCGTATATCTGGTCTTGTACTGGTAAATTCTTTCAGGTTTTGTTTATCTGAGAATGTTCTCTTTTCTTTCCACATGAAGGATAATCTTGCTGGGTACAGTATTCTCAGTTGCAATTGCTTTTCCCTTAACACTTTGAATATATTTTTCCATTCTTTCCTCGCTTGCATTGTTTCCGATGAGAGGTCTGCTGTTGGTCTTATGGGATGACCTTTGTAGGTAACTTGTCGTTTCTCTCTTGCCAATCTTAGTATCTTGTCTTTGTCTATGGTTTTGGTCAGTCTGGCTATAATGTGTCTTAGAGAAGATCTTGGGTTGATTCTATTTGGGGTCCTTTGTATTTCTTGGGACTGGATCTTTGAGTACCTCTCTAGGTTTGGAAAGTTTTCTTGCAGGATTTCATGGAATAGATTATCAATGCCCTTATGAGTCTCTTCACCTTCTGGGATGCCAATTATCTAGATGTTTTGATGTTTGATGGTATCTAGTATTTCTCATATATTATTCTCATTTTTGGGTAATTTTCTTGGTCTTCCTGGTGGATTTTTCTCTTCTACATCTGATACTCTATTTTCTGTATGATCTAGTCTGCTTTTAATACTTTCAAGAGAGATTTTGACTTCCTGTATTACAGTCTTCATTACTAACAGTTCCATTTGATTCTTTTGTAAAGTGTGTAATTCCTCTTTCAGATCTTGCAAGAATTTCCTCACTTCCTGGAACTTCTCAGCTCCTTTTCCCATTCTCTTCTGCAGTTCATTGACTCTCTTTTCTTCCATTTTTGTTAGCTTTGCCATTATGAATGTTCTAAATTCTTTATCTGACATTTCCATGATTTCCATTGAATTGTGTGTGGATGAAGAGTTATTCTTTTTCCTTGGAGGAGAGGTATTTTCTTACTTTGCCATATTTCTTGTGGTCCTGTGGTAATTTCTAGTCATCTGATGTAAAGTGTGTTTTTTCCCAGTCTTCAAGTTCAATCTGAGCATCCAGGAGTGTGCAGAAAAGGAAACAGAGAGAGAGACAACAGCATCAAAAACAACCAAGAAACAGAGAAAAAGAGAACAAAAATGTATATATATAGATATATATTTATATAAAACTAGAAAAAATATTTAATTTTTTTTAAAAAAAAAAAGCAAAAAATTAGAAAACCGTGTGGCACGCTACTAGTTCTCAGTAGTCATGAAGATGTCTTCCTGCTCCCTTGCCTCTCCTGGGTTGGGAGAGGGAGAGGGGATTATTAACAAGATAAATTGAAGGAGGGGCTGAAAGCCAAGAGACTGCTCTGCCTTAAAAATTTTTAAAAAGGAAAAATTACCAAAAGAAATGAGAAGACAGAGACAGACGTAGAGAGAGACAAAGACAGAGACAGAGACAGGAGGCTTGAAAGTCTGCTGCCTACCACACGAATGTGAGGGCTGGAGGCTGAATTATCAGCAGAAAATCTTCATTTCTCCTGCTCCCCTGAAATTACTAGTTCTCAGTAGCCATGAAGATGCCTTCTGCCTATATTTGTCTTTTAGTAAAACAGACTAACAGTAATGTTCTCAGATTTTGTCTGTTATAGTAGGTACCAAAACTTCTTTCATAGGCTGAAAAAAGTGTGTGTGTGTGTGTGTGTGTGTGTGTGTGTGACTTTTTGATTTTTCACTCTTCTATTGGTAAATATGTGGGTTGGTTCTACCTTTTGACAATTGTGAATAGAGATAATGTCTGTGAGGTTGTAAGAATGGCTTCTCATCTACCTGTCTAGACCTCTTCAGTTAGAACATATTACTGAATCAGAGCACAGATCTCATATATCTGAGCAACTGGGTCCTTATCACTCACTCTAGCTCTGAAAATTGTGGGAAGGCTCTTCCAGCGACACATGCATCGTTGCTTGCCATGGGTCAAGGTAGGGGATGGTTAGCTGCTGCCAAGCAAAAAGCTGAAATCGCCTAATTAACAACTTTTCTTCTGAAAGCCTTCTCTGAGAAATTATTAGCCTTCAAATAAACTTCAAAGTCCATAATAGTTACATCCAACAGATTCTCCCAGTATAATTATTGTATAGGTGGGGAGACATTTTCCTAAAGTTTCCTAGTTTAGAATAGGGCAGAAGTCTCTGTTGCATAAATATTTTGAGAAAAAGTCATGTTAGAGAAATAAATAGCAATTGTTACTCTTTTCACAATTTTAGTCAAGTTTTATGTTTATTAAGTTCATTAATTCGTGTACTGAATGTCTACCATTTGGTCAGCTTCTAAGAAGCTGAAGCAAAAAAGTACAGCAGCCTTCTAGCTTCCGGAAGAATTAAGTCTGATAGACATAAGTGAACAACTGCAAGTACTATGTAAATAGAGTGTTAATTCATCACTGCACAAAGTTGAAGGTTCCATGGCTTTTGCTTGGGAGAGAAAAGAAGGTTAAGAGTAACCAGAGAATATGAGGGGACTTAAAAAAAGTTTCTGGAAAAATAGAATTAAAATATGAGTTTCTTTTGGTGCAAATATTTTTTGAAATCTAAGCATACTTTTTCATAATATACTTTTTTTTTTGGGGGGGAGAAGTTTTTGCTGTAGGGCACCTGTGCTCGCCAGAAAGATAGAGAGAGAGAGAGACAGAAACGAGAAATCACCCCCTAGAGGGGATGACCATGCCACAATCCCTTCTCCATTCTCCTCTTGGGATCTGGGGCACACATGCACATGAGTCTGGCATGAGTTTAAGCTGCCAGGTCCTGGATTCGAATCACAGTCAACTACATGGGAGTTCAGTGACATAGCCATTAGGCCAACTGCTGGTCCCAATAATATACGTTTTTCATGAACTGTTTGAAGAGCCCTCACACTTCCTTTAACCCATAGCCATATCCTATGAGAATAAGTAGTGGAACTTAGATACACCTAACCTCTCTCTCCTGTGGTGCTTTCTCACCTCCAGGCTCCTATAAAGGACACAAATCTATATTAAAAGTTGGGCAAGTGAGTAAACCATTATTATTTCCTCAGAACTTCCTGTGAAATCTGATTTTCATTCTTTCAAGAGTATATTGGTTTCTTAGGACCAGCAGATGACATAATGGCTACGTCACTGGACTCCCATGTAGTCGACCACAGTTCGGGTACTGGACCCAGTGGCTTAAACTCATGCCGGGCAGGTGTGTGTGTGTGCCCAAGATCCCAAGAGGAAAATAAAGGAGAAGGGATTGTGGCATGGCCATACCCCTGTGGGGTTATTTCTCACTTTCTGTCTCTCTGTCTCTCCATCTTTCTGACGAGCTCAAGTGCCCTATAGCAAAAACCTGTCAAAAACAAACATAAAGAGTATATTGGTTTCTTAAAGATGTACATGTTTTTACCTCTTGTCTCTTTTCCTTTTGCTGGCTCATTAATGAATTATTTTATTCAGTCATCAATAAACATTTATTGAGCACCTGCGTTATAAGCACAATGATAGGTATTTTTGCTACTAAAAATAAGAGCAATAAAGAAATTGACAAATAGTCTGTGCACCATATAACTTGTATTCTAGTGAGGAATATAGTTATTAGATAAGTAAATCCAAATTGAATGAGATATATTACTTTCTCTGACATGTACATGCATACATAAGGTTTTCACAATTTCTTTTATAGGGTCTATGTTCTATGTGATAAGATGAAAACTTTACAACCTTCTTTAGAAGCAGGTAGCATGGATGTTAAAGCAGTAGACAGCACATGGTTTAAGTCCTGGACCCAGGGGCTTGAAAAATCATATCAGGTGCATGTGTGACTAAAATTCTGAGAGGAGACTGGAGGTGAAAGGATTTCAATGTAGCCATCCATCCAGGGAGCGATTTCTCACTTTCCCTCTCTATGTCTCTGTTTCTCTGGTGAGTATACATGCCCTATCATAAAAAAATAAAAAAATAAAAATAAATAAATTAAAAATTAAAATAACAAAGTCCCATTGAATGCCTTGTTTTATGCCACTAACTCAGAGGTATTTCTGTCTTGCTCTTTCTGTTCAGTTTCTTTATATAGCCTGAGATGGCACCTTGTAGACTGAGCTGGCACTCTGAGCACCTCACTTTGCAGGATCTTCAGTCTTCCACTGGGTGATGGCTATGCAGTCAGTTCCAAACACTAGTGACTTCTATTCCTATGACCCCAGACTAACCTCCATTCACAGGAGCCCAGGAATTCAGGCTATCAGTAGAGGTGGCTTCCAAGAGTGTCTGACATCCTCATCTCACAGTGGCCTGCCTATCTTCTTTTGTTCACTCCCCAGGGACAGAAGCAGAACATGGGAGGACATCATGTACTGCATTATTTAACAATGAGTGAGGAGGACACCCCTGGAGAAGAATGTAATTTTAAACCAGAAAAAAAAAATGATTAAGAGTCATGGGTGTGAAGGCAACAGCAGCAGCAGATGTTGTAAAACACCAGTAAGAAGGAAAGAAAGGCGACAGCTGAGAGGGAATTGATTTTCCTCCTAAGTCTTGCCTCCCTACTCAATCATGCCAGATGGAGAAGCAATCACAACGACATAAGGTCCTATTGGTCTTGCTGCCCTTCCCACAAGAGAACTGGTTGAAAATACTTTCCCAAAGCAGCAGAATGATAAAAGCAAATGTACTGTTTCATTTATTAATCAAGATTCAATTTATCTCACTCATTTGAGACAGCAAGCTGTGGTGGAAAAGAACAGACTTTGGGTTAGAGAGAGATGACTTTGAATCCTAATTATTATACTTGCTATCTGTATGACCTTGACGTAGTTTCTTTTCCTTTCTGAGACTTCATATTCTTAAAAAAATTAAGAGCCAACACTTATTGAGGCTTTCCTTTGTGCTGGGCATTATGCTAATCCCTTTATTTTATTACTTCATTTAATCTCCCCACAAAAACTTTGATTTAGGTATCCTTGTTTTCTACAAGAGAGAGAAAAAAATTAATGCTAACTTAGATAAATTAATTTATAAAGGCTGGTGACCAAATACAGAAGTTAGCTGAGTGGGTGATAGGGCAGGCACGCATGAGTCTGAAACTCAGATTGATCATGTAAACTTGGACTTTTTAAACTGCTTTGTGCAACAATTTCTTCAAATATAAATGTGCATGTTGAGAAGAGCTGCCTCAAACAATGGCTGTGGAGTTGGTTAAACAAGATAGTGTATGTTTTGAGTTTTATTCCTAGAGTATAATAAAATGCTTAACATTTGTTTACAATTTTATCATTACTATTGTAATAATAAGTTTAACTATTTTCCTTTATCCATTTTCTTTGTTTCCCTTTATTTTTATTAATATCTATTTCTTCTATGAGGAAGAAAGAGAAACAGAAATCGTGAAAGAAAGGAAGACAACACCCCTAGCAGGGTCTTTTTAAAAAATTTTATTTATTCATTCACTTATTTTAATTTGACCAGAGAAAGACTGGACAGGGGGCAAAGGGGAGGCACAGAAAGTGAGAAAGCTAGCCATGTAAGAGTATCCAGAACTCAAACCGTGGCCAGCCATGTAAGAGTATCCAGCGCCTTAACCTCCATGCCACCTGCTGGTTCCCCCAGCAGGGTCTTAATTGTATGATCCACTACTAGCTTTAGTTTGCAGTTACATGGGCACACATGTGTCCAGCGTAATCAGTAAGGTCCTTGGCTGTGAATCTGGAATCTTCTCAGGTGTGTAAACCATGCCAAGCATAGTGGTTTACTCCTATGATTGTTTTTAGGCTAGAGCATGCAGTATGTAAGCAAAAGGTCTAAATTGAAAGCCAGTCTGGGATGACCCCACAGTGCAGTGGTTAAGCAATTGTGCATAAATAGTGGTCTCCCACAAGCCCAGCTCTGCTTCAAATTCTATCCCCGTAAACTCCTGAGCCCTGTATATCTTCCCTGAATCCTGGTGGTTTGGAGAAAGGGAGGAAAAGGATTCTGGTATGACCATGTCTTGTTAAAGGGTGTTTTTCTATATCCCTTCCTTTCCCTTTCTCTCTAGCAAGTCCACATGCCTTCTGGCAATAATAATACTCTCATTTATATTCCAGGTCTATTGGTGTTCAAAGTCCATGCTGTACTCAGCTACACTGCTGAGTACGCTTGTACTCATTGCTGGAGCAATTAGTGGAAATCTTCACAGGTATTAGCTGCTAAATACTTTCTCATTCCTCCCAGGTTCACCCTTTTGTCTTCTAAGTGGAAAAAGAGTAGCATCTATCATTCAATTTTTCACACAAACTTTCCAACTTTTCATCATAATTTTCAGATTGTTTTTCAAAGCCATTTTCTTGACTCCTTATCCTTTTTCTGTCCTGTAAATACTGATGATATTCAGTGTTACATACTTGTCCACTTCTCTCCTCCTCCTTGTTCTCCTACCAATTATGTTACTCTACCAAATAAACACATCAGAGCTGAGTAGAAGAGACTATATTCAACGGATTTTTGCAAGGAGTGGGAGGAAGGTCTATGGTGATTGGGCAGTAGAGCCCACTGCAATAGGGAGAATGCTATGACTATAAGCAAAGTGAATTTCTTGAGAGTTAGACAATAGGAGTGAGGTGTTTTACTTGTTTGTTTATTTATTTATTTATTTATTTTTCACATTTCTTATTACATTTTCTTTTATACATTATTTAGCTTACAAAGTATTTCAACATGTGAACATTTCCCCCTAGTCCAGTTGATAAAACTATAAAATATCTTCAAAAGATAATACTACATTTCTTTATCCCATTAATGCTTTGCCTTCCTATTTTTCTTGTTTATTTTTATAGAAAAGAATAAATAAGGTTAGAAAGAACCAGGTGAGAGGAAGTGAGATGAATGTGACTGGCTGAAGTCAACAGATTGGAGAATGTTTTATCTTGGGGGCACCTATTCAGGAGAGACTCTTCAAGATAGGTTTTCTGCTGGCTCAGGCGGGGGATAAATCAAAGATAAGAGACTTAGGGGAAAGACAGAATCATAACCAAAGTGTGGTTAACAAGCATTTTGTTCTAATTGAACATTGGGGATAAGCAATTCTGATTATTTATCAAGCAAAGGATGAGAATTAGGAGCATCTGTATCAGGTCTTCTCACAGGTAAACAAGGAGGCATGTGTGAATTATATAACTTGGGAAGAGTGAGTCTTTTAAGATAGCCATTTTCACATTGTGAAAGATGGCATTTTCTAACCTTCTCTTTTTCGGGGTCATAAGACCTAGGTAAAGCTCAACAATGTCAACTTTCAAACACTTTCTCTAGGGCATATCTAAATATATAAGTTAGATATTGCCACCCGGAAGTAATATGAGCATTTCAACTTGGGATTTCAAAAACTAAATTAGTCTTTCAGCTAAAATGAAAATTTCTTGACCTTTCTTTTTTTTCTTTTTTGTGGTACCACTAACAACAGTCTCCTAAGAAATAAATCTAAAAATAAATAGCAAAAAAAAAAGGAAAATGGTTTTAGCCAATCTAACTTTTTTGTGATCACATTTTTAATGTATATAAAATAGAAATGAATACAATAAGAAGCTAGAAATGTAAAAATTTAAAAAATTAAATGAAATTGAGCAAGATATATGTATAAACAAATAACTAGAATACTATAAAAGCAGGAAGTTTGGTAATATAATTATATAGAAGGAAGTAGTTCTTTTATTTATTTTTATGATACCACATTTTTTCTTATTGAAGATATAATATGCTCATAAAGTATTTAGCAAAAACTTACATAGATGTGCAAGGGAATGGCATATTTTCTATATATGCAAATGCCTTTCTTCCACTTAAGAATGAATAATGACTATTTACCAGTGCCACAAAAAATTATTTCATTACCCCATTTTGAGATTACATACTTTGTTAGCATAGAGTCATATAATAAATCAATATTCCCTTTCATTGGTTATTAATGTTATTTCGAATTGTTTTATATAAATATTATATTTTACTCTTAACGACAGTTTTCTAGGGTCAAAAATAATGGTCAATTTGCAGCCACTCTGTAGAGTCCAATTATCCTCTAGGAAGTTACTACTGTCTTGCACTGCCAAGGGAAAACAAAAGGGAAACTCTATTTCCCACATAGTCACCAATAAATAGGGTACTTATAAAATCAAGTGGGTGGTTAATTTGCATTTATATGTCTTAGCATGTTTGTGATTTTTCTCATGTATATTAGCCATTCTTACATATCAGTGTCATGACCTGATCTACTGTTCTCAATTACAAGTTCATCAAATATGAGGGTAGGTATGGCTCTGTGGTATAATGGTAAGGTGCACCTTAAGAGAAACTGAATCCCACATGTTGATCATGGTTCAAACTCCCAGCCTAGTCAGCCTGAAGCATGCCAGACATGTGAGTGAGTTTCCAAGATGTGAAAGGATGAAGGACTAAAGGAAGGGGATTGTGTTGTGACCAGACCCTGTGGAAAATACTCCTCTCTCTTTTTCTTTCTCTCTCTCACTTGCATGTAGTCTATTATGAACATTTAAAAATTAAATACAAATTTAGTGGCCAACAGATGGCATAGCAGTTACTTCACTGGACTTTCACATAGCCAATTGCAGTTCGAATTCTGGATCTAGTGGCTTCAAACTCATGCACATAAGCACATGTACATGCATGTCCAAGATTCCAGGAGGAGCATGGAGGAGAAGGGATTCAATGTGGCAATCCCCCTGGGTGGATGATTTATTGCTTTCTGTCTTTCTGTCTCTCCCTTTCTGAAGAGTGCACATACTCTATAGCAAAAATCTCTCAAAAGAAAAGTGGAAACATGTAAATATGTTCCTTCAAAAGCATAGTTTTAAATCCGACTTGCAGAAAAATACTTGTACCTGGGTGGGGCCAGAAGAGGGCATAATGGTTATATCGCTGGACTCCCACATAATCAACCGTGTTTTGAGTCCCAGACCCAGTGACCTAAAATTCACGCCAGGTGCATGCACATGTAAACTCAAAATTTTGAGAGAATGGAGAAGTTCATCTTCCCCACCCTGGGAAGGTGATTTCTCATTTTCTGTCTCTTTCTGTCTCTCTGGCAAGCACACATGCCTTATAACAAAAATCTCTCTTCAAAATGGAAAGTAGGTATACTTTGCAAGCTGAACTACAAAATAAACTTACTATATAAAAGGGCATTTGTTTAAATAATGTCATTTCTAGACACTTTTACATTATGAATAACTGAAAAAAACCAACAGCAACAACAACAAAAATAAAACTATGACAAAGACATTATCCTACCCATTTTATAAAAAAAAAATAAAGAACAAGAAATATGGCATATTACCTTCTATAGATAATGTATAAACTGGGTTATAGGGCTAGATTACCAACATTTTTTAATTTAATTTTTTTGCAGTCAATTATTGGATATCATTACAGTATATAAAATGAATTTTCCGGCATGAATACACTAGGTATTAGTTTAGTTAAACATATTACCATGCCCATTATTATGATCAAATAATTTTCATTTTTGTGGCTCTTACATGTTTTACTTCTTTTTCCCTTTGATTCCCTCCCTCTCATGCTCTTTCATTTCCCACCCTTCTACCACACTGTCTCTAGTGTCTATAGTTGCTCTCAATGCTTTCACAACTTACAGTCTTTCAGTTTCTACCATAGAGTGCAGACATTTGGTACATATTGAATGGGGATGTACAGTGCTTCTCTTTCATAATCTGGTTTGCTTTGCTTAGCTATAAATCCTCCATACTTGTCTACTTTCTATCAAATGTCAGTGCCTCATTTGCTTTTTTATGGCTGAGTAGTATTCCATTGTGTATGTGTGCTATACATTTTCAATCCATGAAACTGTTCGTGGACATTTGGGTTAGTTTCATGTCTTAGCAATTATGAATAATGCTGTAATAACATGGACATACAAGTGCTTTTACCAACTTTTATCTGTCAAATTCCTTAGTGCATCCATCATAAAAAAGGTGAGATTTGACATCAGATCAATTTCAAAATCCTAGCTGTTATTTTTATGTTGTTTTTGTTTTTGTTTTAAATTTTTATTATAGACTTGTACATTCACAAGGCAGAAGTAGTATCATCAGGCAAATCAGACCGGGACTGGAGAATCATGATCCAATAAAAGGGGTCCC
Source organism: Tupaia belangeri chinensis (assembly GCF_000334495.1). Classification (NCBI taxonomy): domain Eukaryota; kingdom Metazoa; phylum Chordata; class Mammalia; order Scandentia; family Tupaiidae; genus Tupaia; species Tupaia belangeri. The sequence goes on along the minus strand of NW_006206145.1, from coordinate 410,533 downwards.
AAAGGTATTCCTGTGTCACTCTTAGGATCAGTCTTCCATCATGTGGAAGATTTTTATAGGTTCTAGATGTTCATATTCTGCACAATGCATCAGTTTTTGCTAGTTATGGTAATTTAGCTTCAAATGGCAAAACTTCACGGTTTCATGAAACATCTACAGAGGGATTAACATAAATGTCTGCTCTTTTTGTCATAATTCACTGCCCTCCACCTTGGTGCTATCTGTATGCTTTTGTATTAACTTATTTGGGTGCCCAGACTTCACAGAGGTGACAGTACTATGTTAACAACATGTCTAATAATCAGATTTCCTCAGAAATAGTCTCATGTAGAATTATCAATGATCTACATTCTGCTCTGGACAAACTTTAAGAGTACCATATGAGCCTTTGTGACTAGCTAGTTATTTATTAAAAGAGAGCTCAATGACCCTCCCAATTACTCATAGTGCTTATGTGACTTTATTTTTCTGATAAGATGTATATATCGAATTAGGAATATATGGTTGTAACATTAGCTGCTGCTGTTGAAATTTTTTATTTCTATTTATGTCTTGACCATCATACGTTGTGAATGAGGAGACATAAATTGTTTTTTTCTCCCACTTTCAGTCTCTGAAATCAGACATCCTCTTCAATGCTTCAAGATAAACACTCAAACTGTTTTCCATTATTTTGTATACTTAGAAAGTAAGGGAGGGAGGAAAAAGAGGAAGGGAGAGAGTAAAGGGAGAGAGGGGAAATTAAAGAGAAAAGAGATTTTCAGTCTGTGTACCAGACATTCAAGTTCTTTGGTCTCTGGCATTGTGACTTAGGCAAGAGTCACCTTCCATGCTGAAGTAGGAAGGAGGATTGCTAATCATCATGTCTTCTGAAACATAAATCAGGAAGCCCCTGAGATATCTCAAATCATTACCCAGCTACCTGTGTAGCTGTAATTAATGACTGTTTGTAAAAGACTCTGAAGATGAAAAGCATGTTAATTGAAGTATCTCTCAATCAACAAAGAAAAAAAAATAAAGTAGGTGAAGATATTAGAACGCATGTTGATTCTTTAAACAAGAATAACAGGATTTTAAACGTTACTATTTCGCCTGTCTTATAACATCAGTTAAGTTTCCAAAGCTAAAAAGAATGTTATTTAAATATTCTGAAGAGCGCTACGCATACATCTGACATGACATAAGAAAAGCTGCAATTAGGACATTGACTGTTACCTTGCCTGACATACCTCCAGTCTTAGAAAGAAAAGATCAGCTCTAAAGAGAACTTGTAGGAATAAATATTCTTTTGAATTCTCTTCCTTCCCAAGTGAAGAAGAATGTACTTCCCCATTCCCAATTCAAGAAGAGCAGAGGCTGTTAAGAGAACTGCTCAGAGACCAGGACTGTTTGCAAAAGGGAAAGATGAGTTTCCTACTTAAAGGATAAGAACAAAGGAAAAGGATCATCTGTGTTCACCAGAAATGGACAAAGGACCAATAAGGAATTAGAGACGTTAATGACAATAGAAATGTTGGTCTGCTTCCTCCTTTAGCTTTAAAATCAGGAGTCTGGCTAGAGCAGACAGCAAGGTCAGCAAATAAGAGAGTGACGCCAAAAAGACGAACTGTATTTTGAATAATTATAGGACAAATATACCCAGAGTAACTGAATTTAATATGTTTTTATATGATGTAAGTCCCAATGGGACCAGATTAGGTTTATTTTTATTTTGTGGAATGTATATTTTGAAATTATGTCTGAAGATACAGCTGTTTCCCTGCCTAGTGTTATAAGCCTCATTTCATTACTCTTGTCTGACTGTTTAGACATTAGTTCCTGAAATTAGTATTTGCCCTATTTTTCCCTGCCTACACCATGTGCAATCATTCTTTACATAAATGATTTTGCCCAAGCAAAAGTAGCAATCTCAATCTCTTTCTGCTTTGGCAGGTGGAGAATCATTGCTATGAACTGAAAGGATATGTTTACAATGACAAAAGCACTGGGTCAGCAGATAGAGTGGGCTTCAGATACCTTGGCAGACTTTCTAGCAGTCACAAAGGAAACCTCTTCCTGCTACCCAGCAGTCATCAATGCATAGCTCCTCCAGGCTATCTAGGAAGGCATTTCAGAGGTCTGCTCTCTAGTAGACATAAGGGCCATGACTCCACTGTTGACTTCTAATTGCTCTGTTAATGTCAGTTTTTCTGTTTTCATACTATTAGAAAGCAGTCATGCATCCTACCATTAAGATAAGCATGTGGTGGTTTTTCTCCTCCAAAAATGGAGCAGTGGAATCAGATTCTAGTAGACTTGCATGTAAAATACACATCTGACCACGACACTGACTAGTGATTCCAGGGAGCATAGGAGTAACTAGGATTATCTTGCCATGAAATCTATACAATACTTCTATTAAAGAGAAACAAGAGGGTTTGCAACTTCACAAGCCATTGTATTACTGTAAATGTGAAGACATACATTATTGTCTAGGAATTTATTATGAGAAAGTATTAATGTTATATTAATTTATACTAGGATATATGAATGCAAGCTCTTTGTAACAAGTTTGGATGATCAAAACAATGCAACCTCTAAAGTTTCATCTTTTAGAAGGAAGAGCTTGACCTAACTCCATTAATAAGTTACTCTTGAAATTATTTCACATCAGCCAATTTCTCCCCATATTCTATAGTTCACTATGTATTTGAATTGTGTGAGAATATTGTGATGCTCTGCTTTCTGGCACAAGTTTTAGAATGCATAATCCTGGAATACTATTTCAATGCAGTAAAAATGTAAGCATTAGATCCAAAGGGACTCAGATTCAAATTTGGACATCGCTACCTACCAGTTTCAATAGCTGCAATTTATTCACTAATAATGAAAAGAAAATTTGAGAGACTCCAAGGATGTGTTGTGAAAATTAAAGAGTATATGCTATAGCTAGGATAAGATAGCTATCAAACATTAAATCTGTTAGTATAATGTTTCATTTCCTAGCATGAAGCAAGGTACCCTGATCTCTTTAAAGTAAATTTTTGATGAGCTATCTACGACTTTCTTTCTCTATTTGATCTGTTGTGATAGATTAAATCATTTTCTTTAGCAAACATTTATTAAAATTCTGTACTGCTCAGTAGTGAGCCTAGATTCTGTTGGCATGAAGATGATGAATTAGAAACTGATTCTAGATTACAATATATCAAAATTGAATATAAAATGTATGTTCACAAATTATTAAATACAAAGTAAAACCAAAAATGCTATAAGAAAGGAAAAAGAAAGGAAATGGAATTACAAAAAAAGCCAAGAGATGAATTTTAACCAAAAATAAGTGTGGAAGTTAGAAAAGTTTTATAACAAAATTTGAGACTGTCTTTTAAATAAAGGAGAGAAGAACATATAGGTAAACATAAAGAGGAGCTAGCCAAGATACTTTAAGTATGGAGGAGAGTATGTCTTTTAGTCTGTTTGTACTGCTAAAACAAAATACACATACTGAGTAACTTACACATTTTTTTTCTCACATTTCTGAAGGCTGAGAAGTCCAAGATCAAGGCAGTGGTAGGTTCTTTGTCTGGTAAGGTTGTGTCAGCTTCAGAAATGGCACGCTGAATGCAGTCTCCCCCAGGGGGAATAAATACTGTCCTCACACGGCAGAAGGGCAGAAAAGAACTCCTTCCATCAGGTTCTTTTATAAGAGTACCTAATCCTACTCTGAAGGCAGAACTTCTGTGACTCTATGACTTCCCAAAGGCCACACCTCCCAATAGTGTTACATTGAGGACTAAATTTCAATATGAATTTTGAAGGGAACAAACATATTCTAAACATAACAACATAAGAAAAAAGGCTTAGAGAAAAAAGGTTCTTGAAAGTAAATGGGAACCAGCAAAATTGATTTTTCTGCAAGAGAAACATGGTTGGGTAGTAGGAGTTGATATTGAAGAGTTCAGGTAGCACCATGGAATTTCTTTTTTCTAAAAATTATTTTATATAACTTTATTTATTTACTTATTTATTTTAATTTTGACCAGAGAGGTACAGAGTTAGAATGAGAGAGAGAAAAAGAAAGAGAGAAAGTGAGAAAGCAAGCCACCAGGTCTGAGACTCAAACTGCAGTCGACCTTGTGGGAGTCGAGCTCCCTTAACAACCATGCCACTTGTTGGACCCAGGAATTTCTTGAATGTTAATACAGATGTGATTTTTACACCCTCATCTTAGGCACGAGGTAATTAGACTCTAAGACATCCTCAAATGATCCTTCTTCCTGCTCTTATTCACTCCTTTGTGTACTTTAATTCTAAACCGAATTGAGTCTAATTTTATTTGATGTGTAGCATACAGTGAAATGATGCCATGTGATTTCTGAGTCTAGATCATAAAAGATGTTACAGCTTCCTCCTTGGTCTCTTAGATCACAGACTCTGGGGAAGACTGACACCATGCTGCAAGTATCTTCAGGAAGTAATATGGAGGAATCCATATGGAGATAAACTGAGGCCTCTAGTAAGCATTCAGAATAATCATGAGTTCTCTGAGTGAGTCATTTAGGGGTCCCAAAGGTATTCCTGTGTCACTCTTAGGATCAGTCTTCCATCATGTGGAAGATTTTTATAGGTTCTAGATGTTCATATTCTGCACAATGCATCAGTTTTTGCTAGTTATGGTAATTTAGCTTCAAATGGCAAAACTTCACGGTTTCATGAAACATCTACAGAGGGATTAACATAAATGTCTGCTCTTTTTGTCATAATTCACTGCCCTCCACCTTGGTGCTATCTGTATGCTTTTGTATTAACTTATTTGGGTGCCCAGACTTCACAGAGGTGACAGTACTATGTTAACAACATGTCTAATAATCAGATTTCCTCAGAAATAGTCTCATGTAGAATTATCAATGATCTACATTCTGCTCTGGACAAACTTTAAGAGTACCATATGAGCCTTTGTGACTAGCTAGTTATTTATTAAAAGAGAGCTCAATGACCCTCCCAATTACTCATAGTGCTTATGTGACTTTATTTTTCTGATAAGATGTATATATCGAATTAGGAATATATGGTTGTAACATTAGCTGCTGCTGTTGAAATTTTTTATTTCTATTTATGTCTTGACCATCATACGTTGTGAATGAGGAGACATAAATTGTTTTTTTCTCCCACTTTCAGTCTCTGAAATCAGACATCCTCTTCAATGCTTCAAGATAAACACTCAAACTGTTTTCCATTATTTTGTATACTTAGAAAGTAAGGGAGGGAGGAAAAAGAGGAAGGGAGAGAGTAAAGGGAGAGAGGGGAAATTAAAGAGAAAAGAGATTTTCAGTCTGTGTACCAGACATTCAAGTTCTTTGGTCTCTGGCATTGTGACTTAGGCAAGAGTCACCTTCCATGCTGAAGTAGGAAGGAGGATTGCTAATCATCATGTCTTCTGAAACATAAATCAGGAAGCCCCTGAGATATCTCAAATCATTACCCAGCTACCTGTGTAGCTGTAATTAATGACTGTTTGTAAAAGACTCTGAAGATGAAAAGCATGTTAATTGAAGTATCTCTCAATCAACAAAGAAAAAAAAATAAAGTAGGTGAAGATATTAGAACGCATGTTGATTCTTTAAACAAGAATAACAGGATTTTAAACGTTACTATTTCGCCTGTCTTATAACATCAGTTAAGTTTCCAAAGCTAAAAAGAATGTTATTTAAATATTCTGAAGAGCGCTACGCATACATCTGACATGACATAAGAAAAGCTGCAATTAGGACATTGACTGTTACCTTGCCTGACATACCTCCAGTCTTAGAAAGAAAAGATCAGCTCTAAAGAGAACTTGTAGGAATAAATATTCTTTTGAATTCTCTTCCTTCCCAAGTGAAGAAGAATGTACTTCCCCATTCCCAATTCAAGAAGAGCAGAGGCTGTTAAGAGAACTGCTCAGAGACCAGGACTGTTTGCAAAAGGGAAAGATGAGTTTCCTACTTAAAGGATAAGAACAAAGGAAAAGGATCATCTGTGTTCACCAGAAATGGACAAAGGACCAATAAGGAATTAGAGACGTTAATGACAATAGAAATGTTGGTCTGCTTCCTCCTTTAGCTTTAAAATCAGGAGTCTGGCTAGAGCAGACAGCAAGGTCAGCAAATAAGAGAGTGACGCCAAAAAGACGAACTGTATTTTGAATAATTATAGGACAAATATACCCAGAGTAACTGAATTTAATATGTTTTTATATGATGTAAGTCCCAATGGGACCAGATTAGGTTTATTTTTATTTTGTGGAATGTATATTTTGAAATTATGTCTGAAGATACAGCTGTTTCCCTGCCTAGTGTTATAAGCCTCATTTCATTACTCTTGTCTGACTGTTTAGACATTAGTTCCTGAAATTAGTATTTGCCCTATTTTTCCCTGCCTACACCATGTGCAATCATTCTTTACATAAATGATTTTGCCCAAGCAAAAGTAGCAATCTCAATCTCTTTCTGCTTTGGCAGGTGGAGAATCATTGCTATGAACTGAAAGGATATGTTTACAATGACAAAAGCACTGGGTCAGCAGATAGAGTGGGCTTCAGATACCTTGGCAGACTTTCTAGCAGTCACAAAGGAAACCTCTTCCTGCTACCCAGCAGTCATCAATGCATAGCTCCTCCAGGCTATCTAGGAAGGCATTTCAGAGGTCTGCTCTCTAGTAGACATAAGGGCCATGACTCCACTGTTGACTTCTAATTGCTCTGTTAATGTCAGTTTTTCTGTTTTCATACTATTAGAAAGCAGTCATGCATCCTACCATTAAGATAAGCATGTGGTGGTTTTTCTCCTCCAAAAATGGAGCAGTGGAATCAGATTCTAGTAGACTTGCATGTAAAATACACATCTGACCACGACACTGACTAGTGATTCCAGGGAGCATAGGAGTAACTAGGATTATCTTGCCATGAAATCTATACAATACTTCTATTAAAGAGAAACAAGAGGGTTTGCAACTTCACAAGCCATTGTATTACTGTAAATGTGAAGACATACATTATTGTCTAGGCATTTATTATGAGAAAGTATTAATGTTATATTAATTTATACTAGGATATATGAATGCAAGCTCTTTGTAACAAGTTTGGATGATCAAAACAATGCAACCTCTAAAGTTTCATCTTTTAGAAGGAAGAGCTTGACCTAACTCCATTAATAAGTTACTCTTGAAATTATTTCACATCAGCCAATTTCTCCCCATATTCTATAGTTCACTATGTATTTGAATTGTGTGAGAATATTGTGATGCTCTGCTTTCTGGCACAAGTTTTAGAATGCATAATCCTGGAATACTATTTCAATGCAGTAAAAATGTAAGCATTAGATCCAAAGGGACTCAGATTCAAATTTGGACATCGCTACCTACCAGTTTCAATAGCTGCAATTTATTCACTAATAATGAAAAGAAAATTTGAGAGACTCCAAGGATGTGTTGTGAAAATTAAAGAGTATATGCTATAGCTAGGATAAGATAGCTATCAAACATTAAATCTGTTAGTATAATGTTTCATTTCCTAGCATGAAGCAAGGTACCCTGATCTCTTTAAAGTAAATTTTTGATGAGCTATCTACGACTTTCTTTCTCTATTTGATCTGTTGTGATAGATTAAATCATTTTCTTTAGCAAACATTTATTAAAATTCTGTACTGCTCAGTAGTGAGCCTAGATTCTGTTGGCATGAAGATGATGAATTAGAAACTGATTCTAGATTACAATATATCAAAATTGAATATAAAATGTATGTTCACAAATTATTAAATACAAAGTAAAACCAAAAATGCTATAAGAAAGGAAAAAGAAAGGAAATGGAATTACAAAAAAAGCCAAGAGATGAATTTTAACCAAAAATAAGTGTGGAAGTTAGAAAAGTTTTATAACAAAATTTGAGACTGTCTTTTAAATAAAGGAGAGAAGAACATATAGGTAAACATAAAGAGGAGCTAGCCAAGATACTTTAAGTATGGAGGAGAGTATGTCTTTTAGTCTGTTTGTACTGCTAAAACAAAATACACATACTGAGTAACTTACACATTTTTTTTCTCACATTTCTGAAGGCTGAGAAGTCCGAGATCAAGGCAGTGGTAGGTTCTTTGTCTGGTAAGGTTGTGTCAGCTTCAGAAATGGCACGCTGAATGCAGTCTCCCCCAGGGGGAATAAATACTGTCCTCACACGGCAGAAGGGCAGAAAAGAACTCCTTCCATCAGGTTCTTTTATAAGAGTACCTAATCCTACTCTGAAGGCAGAACTTCTGTGACTCTATGACTTCCCAAAGGCCACACCTCCCAATAGTGTTACATTGAGGACTAAATTTCAATATGAATTTTGAAGGGAACAAACATATTCTAAACATAACAACATAAGAAAAAAGGCTTAGAGAAAAAAGGTTCTTGAAAGTAAATGGGAACCAGCAAAATTGATTTTTCTGCAAGAGAAACATGGTTGGGTAGTAGGAGTTGATATTGAAGAGTTCAGGTAGCACCATGGAATTTCTTTTTTCTAAAAATTATTTTATATAACTTTATTTATTTACTTATTTATTTTAATTTTGACCAGAGAGGTACAGAGTTAGAATGAGAGAGAGAAAAAGAAAGAGAGAAAGTGAGAAAGCAAGCCACCAGGTCTGAGACTCAAACTGCAGTCGACCTTGTGGGAGTCGAGCTCCCTTAACAACCATGCCACTTGTTGGACCCAGGAATTTCTTGAATGTTAATACAGATGTGATTTTTACACCCTCATCTTAGGCACGAGGTAATTAGACTCTAAGACATCCTCAAATGATCCTTCTTCCTGCTCTTATTCACTCCTTTGTGTACTTTAATTCTAAACCGAATTGAGTCTAATTTTATTTGATGTGTAGCATACAGTGAAATGATGCCATGTGATTTCTGAGTCTAGATCATAAAAGATGTTACAGCTTCCTCCTTGGTCTCTTAGATCACAGACTCTGGGGAAGACTGACACCATGCTGCAAGTATCTTCAGGAAGTAATATGGAGGAATCCATATGGAGATAAACTGAGGCCTCTAGTAAGCATTCAGAATAATCATGAGTTCTCTGAGTGAGTCATTTTAGAAGTGGATTCTGTAGGCCTAGTCAAACCTTCAGTCAAAATAAAACATAATAAACACTTTTTAATACATACATTTGCAACTCCTGAAACTTAATAAAATAGTTCAGCAGTGTGCTGCATTATATGTGCCCATCTAATGTCTAACTTTGTATGTTTTTTTGTTTTAAGTTTATGTGTATTCATGATAGAGAGCAGGTGCACACACTAGAGAGAAAAAAAATATATATATAGAGAGAGAACTCTTGACAAAGTCTTGTCAAGCTGTGATTCTTTTTCTCCAGCCCTGTAGCAGTTAAGGCTCTTGTGTACACATAATCACTGGGCATGTTTTCAGACTTACCAGGGGATTCAATATAGCAGTCTGGCATTTAGCTTCCAGCACCACACTTCAATTTTCTATTGACTATGCCACCAGACTGGGCCACACTTTGTTAAGTGTTTAATATTATGTAGAGAATATCAAGCAAAATCCCTCATTAGACACTTTCCTTTCCTTTCCTTTGTTCCAGAGAACTACAGTTTTATAGTCTTTCTTTTAAACCTGTTATGCTATTTTTAATTAGTTGGAACCATCTGCCTGCAAGAATATGTGATAGAAAATGTGGAAGTCACACTTGTATTAAAACCTGATGATCAATTAGAATGGAGGGAAGCTCTTAGCAGGCCATGGGTTTGCCTTTCTGTCCTCAAATGCCACCAGTACCTTGGTGGGAATATCTAATAGTTGTACCATTAGAAAAGAGTAGGAAACCAAGAGGTCATGACTGATGACAGTACTTAGGGTAGTTCAGATCCTGTTGAACTTAGCACTTAATTAGGTGCAGTTCTGATCCCCAGGGCATATCAGGAACCCAAGGAGGCAAAGATGCATTGTATGGTAAGAGCCACCCTACGAGGTACTAATCAAAGTGATTGAGGATGCATTGTGAGAAAGACCCTGAGAAAGGCTTTAATGTTCTCTTCTAGTGTCTGTTGAAATATCACTATCACATAGTCATTGTGGTCTTCAACACTGGATTTGATGACTCAAGCATTGATATTCTTAGACCTTCAGCATAAGTCCTTCAGATTTTTATACTTCCAGTCCGACTCCATTTCTTCATTTTTTAAGGCTGTAGTTATTTTCTCAGACCTAGTTGGTCTTCAATTTTCTTAATTCTGGTTCTTGGATTTCTCTCTCAGCCTCTTCCATAATCCTGAGCAATTTCACTGTCTCTATTTAACTTATCAAATGCATTTTCTTAACCTTAGTTACTTTGTTATTTGTCTTTGCTAAAGCAAAACTACTTGTCAAATATAATGCAAATTCTTAAATGCATTCGCAAGAGCCTTCTAGAATTATAAAGTAACTATATTTCTCTGATTAGCCACTCAAAGACTATTTCACATTTTTTTTTTACTTTGACTAATTTTCCATGTCTACACATGAGATGTAGGAATGTCTGTGGTGTGCAAAGTTCTATCAGCAG